>NC_091936.1:33935281-34280698 GCF_041260155.1 Ptychodera flava | reverse complement strand
TTGATCATGGTTTGTATGTAATTTCTACATAAAAGTTTTCATACTGGGTATATTCATATGTATCTTTTTTGGGACGACTCAAGATTAGTGGACACAACTTTTCGGTTGCAAATAGCAAGGGATTTTCTTAGGGGGCTCTGATGGGCAGTGATGGTAATATTTGACTCCCTAGGTTACTAGTAGTTCCAACGAAATTTCTCTGTATCCACTAATCTTCAGTCTTGCCCTTGTATGTTAATCCTAAGTATTTCGCTACACAATAGTGCAAAAAGTAATTTGAAAAGAACACCAGTGAGGCAATGCACTGTGAACAGCATTGCAGTATCAGTTTGGTAAATGCTCCAAATTGTTGTGTTGGAGCAACTTTGCCTAGATTAACAAAAGATTGGTATCTGTTGGGCAAATAGTTGCATTATCAAAGTCAACAAAGTCTACAGGAGACAGATGTTTTCACCGTCTTCATGGTGTACAGGAATATACTAGTATGTGCTGATGACAAAAATACCAGCTACATGATTGTTTGACAGCATGAAACTCACAGTAACAAACGGAACAATATACATGTATATTGATAATATATGCTGTATAATATATATATATATATATATATATATATATATATATATATATATATATATATATATAATATATATATAGACAATATCACACACACATACACACATATATGTACACACACTTGAACTCTTGAACTAAAAGTCAATGTGAAATGAAACAAGTCCGTTGAAAGAAAAATCTTCTTTTATTTGAAGCTGAAGTTGAGGATTTTTAAAAAAGTGACAAGTCGTCAATTGTTTATCCACTGTAGTTTGTGTATGTAAGAACTCACATTCATCATTCAGCATGTCCAGGACTTGTGTTCATTGTGTCCACTCTGTTGGTTTCCATGTCAAAGTATGGTGGTGTAAGATTTGACCATGGAGATAACACACAGAGTGTCTCCATGATGTAATAATCTTCGTACACACAATACTCTATTGTGATAACAATTATGACTCACACAAACGGATAGATTTGAACATACCCGTTACCACCAGTAGTCCCTCCAGTGGAAATATGGAAATTTTTTGTGACTGTTTGGTTGGACACTGTCAGAAGTACATGTAATTAAAAATGGACCAGAACTACATTTTGTCAGAATTTTAACAAATCATAAAATTCTACATCAGGTTACCAGTGCACAAAAAATGAGAGTTACTCAGTATCCTTGGTGCATGCATTGGTTGTCATTATTGCATAATTAATAGGCCTAGGTGAAGGCTGCGCATTAGGAATGTAATCCGTACAGGCAAAACATTACATGTATGATGTAGGAGATACATTTTGAGCCAAATAAACGTAATTATCGGTTTCAAAGATACATGTACATTGATGATTCATGATTTTATAGGAGGATAGACTTATGCAGGTTTATGGAGAAAAATAATGCTGATGTGATTATCAATAAGTTTTCTTCAATGTTTATAATGCAAGGAAGACCAAACTTGGTCAGAGTGATATGAGGATATCAAATGATAGGTTACACATTGCAAAAGAAACTTGGATTTAAAATAAAGGTACTCATGTGCCGTTACCAGAATACGATGTCCTTCGTAATTGTTCAGTTACCTTTCATAAAATTCTTCCTCTGACTTGTACAACAGCTGTAATGCCATCTAGCATTGGTATTGCTAGATTTATAACATGTCGTATATTAATGTGTGATTGCTAAAGGGCCATAATGTAACTCGTAAAAGATGCGGACACTAAATGTGTCTATTTCTAGGGTCAAATTATTGAATGTAATGTTAATACCCTGTTGTTACTATTTCTGTTGCCTCGACTCTCAGGGCCAATACTTGCTGAGTGCTCATAATTGAATTGTTGAGGCAAACTATTTAAAAGCTACAAATATTGCAAAAAAAAACGCCCCATAAAATGCTAAAACAGTTATTAAATGAAATGTGTACACAACAAAAATTTGTAAACTGTCTTGGCTGTGATAAATCGTATACTGTAACATGCAGTAGGATGAGAACTACATGTATGCATAGGTTGTGGTGTTCCTGCAAGGTACTGTACCAACTGTGGTTTCTTCACCTGGGATGCTCTGTCTTACTTGTACAAAAGAATCATATTAATTTCATATCATAAATGGACAATCAGTTAGTCTAAAAATTCTGATGAGTTTGATAATGTACATTGATTCAATAAAGAACAGCATTCAATCCTATCTGTTTCAATTGCCAGCTAGCACTCTGGGTTGGACTTTGAACCACTTGAACTCAATATATTATAGCTAAATACTTCATTGCATGGTGTGTTGTGAAGCTTGTGTATTTTTTACAAGTCTTTGATTTTGTTATTGTTTTGATTGTTCTTCACACATGACAAGCTGTGCATGAAGTCTTGCTGAATAAATGTGATTTTGTCCAGATAGAGTCCATGAGGCATGAAACATCACAAGATGTAGGCGGATCAATCCAAAGGAATCCGACATTTGTGAGCATTGTCCAGGGTATAAGTTTGTCCTGAACAAAACAGTCATTGTGTTAATAAATTTATTGTGTCAGAAAATGGCATTTTGTGAAGTAGAAGGGCAAGAACAAGTAGTTTGATGGTAATTTTTAGCCTATGTTCAAAGTTCACTGCATTTTTGACTACATGTAGGCTTGCCATATACATATAAGTACATATGATATGTAGAACATTATTCTACTGTGAGGCAAGGTGAAATCAGAATTATACTTCTTCGCTTGCAATATTTCATCATAGAATCACACATCCCCAATATTGCAAGATAAACTTGTCTCAGTTGCTAATTTAACCCTTTTCCTGCCAAGTCCATATTCACCACAAGGTCAAGATGGTTAAAATTAATGAAACACAACGTATTCCATATGATGTATTTTAACATAATACTGTACATTTGAAGGCTGTTGAAAACATAATACTGTAAAGTGGATTTTTTGGGACAAAGATGCTATAACATGCCAAGCCAGTGGTGAAAATACGTCATGTTTTGGTCACAACACCGCTTTTTACTGACTTGGCTGATGGGGAAGTGATACAGTTATAACTGTCTGGCAGGAACAGGGGTACCAGATGTACCAGATTTTGGCTTTGATAGTGATTGGCTATGGATAGCCATGGAATTTTGAATGCTATCGGCATGGCACTGGGTACATCATTTGTAGCAAAAGGTTAAACAGGAAACATGCACAGTAACACAGGGCTGGCTGTGTTATGTGTCTGTTGTTATAATCCTAAACTAGGCCTGTTTTGTGTGGCACAATGTATGTCTGCCATGTCACAGGATAGAAACACAGCATCAAAAAACCTCAAGTGACATTGTATTGGGAAATGCAGTTTTTCCTATTTAGTCATGATTACTCTAATATTTTCTTTTCGTTGTTAATGAGAAGGCTATACCGGTATTGCAAAACATACAATAATGATTTCATATAATGTTGCACAGTGTTTTGATGTGATGTTTCTATTTATTTCCGTCTCGCACAATAATTCTCTCATGGCATACACAGATGAGCTAAATCTGTACATTCCAATTGAATGAAGCAACTACAATGGTTTTATTTGTTGCAGTTTGTATCTAGTCAGTTCTAGAGTGCATCATGTCTCTTATCACTGATCTTGATACAGTTTGAAAAATACATCAACGACCTCGTCATGTGCTCAGTTTCATCACACAAGTGTGTGTGTGTACATGTGTGGTGTGTGTGTGTGTGTGTGTACATGTATGTCATGTCGTCACAACTTTTGTCAATTTATTCAGTTTTATAGTTCCTGTATGATGGATGTTGGATGTCAGTAATGGCCCTGGCTGACCGATTCATCACCTAGTTAATGAAATTCTCATCACCGTGTGGATTGGGTGTTCAGATCTGCAGAGCTATCCACCAAATATTGCCATCATGGTTTAAAATATCCCAGATAATTCATTGATTACCCACAATAGCACCCTATAAATGAAAGCATTGTTATTACACATGGATGTGATTACATTGTCACTTAATTCTGTGCATTACTGATGTTTCCCAGATGTACTATTGATTTTTTTCAATTTGATGCATTAGAACGACAGACATGCAGAGAGATATTTTTTAAAATTTATGGGCCAATACTACAGTGATATTAAACTTGTAATTTTTTTTCTGAAATGGTGATTGTATTTAATATACAAATAACATGACAGCATTCAGTGCTTATTATGTAGTTATAAATATATGTATGATAAAAAGCAAAGTTTAACACGCATCTCGTGACCTTTCCATCAAACATTTAAGTTGTAAAACACCAGAAAGTGTGTGTTTAGCAGTGCCGCATCAATTACTAGTAGTTCATGAAGCATTTATTTGTACGTTTATCGCATTAACCGACTGTACACATATATATCATCAAATATTAGTCCATGTTTGTATAGTATGCACCGCTTGGTCGTATTTATGCAAATTAGCAATGTTTTCCAGCCTACGACCTGAAGGGTATTCATCAGGGTTCTATATTTGGCTAATGGAGGACTGATTGATTGCCCGCTCTTCAAATTTATCATTGCTAGAAATTTGAGAAAACTCACGATATTAACTCATGATGATCGTTTGAATGTTGATGTCGAAAAGCTGAATGAGTGGATGTACACAATGTACACAGTCATGATGAGATATCTGTGTTTGTTATACCAGCATGAGATGAACGCAAATTTTGTACACCATGTCCTTCATTGAGCCCCTGCCCAATCATACCTAGCGAGTAACCTTGTAGTCTTGAAAATTGAAGTCAAGTCAAAATATGAAATATGTTTGTTTCTGTTATTTACATGCTTTCAGGATGTTTTATTGTATTCTTAATCGGGTAATACTAATCAAAAAATACCAAACAGTATGTTTTATTTTTTATTTTTAATAGGGTTTTACCAATCAAAAGATAGGAACTAGTGTTTTAATTTTTATGGGGTATCACCAATCAAAAATAGGAAACTTTGGCAAAAACATGCCTGATTTTAAGCAGTGTAAAAAAGTTCAGGATCAGTTTTAATATAAAAATTGTGCCAGGTTACTGAAGCCTCACATATTATTTGATTTTGCCTTATTTACATCTATAAGTACATTGGTATATGCTCTCAACAACAGTACACAGTGGATTTCATTACCAATGCAGTCCAAATTTGTCCTGTCGTTTTGTTCGCTCTTTCAGTTTGAAATGATCAAACACAACATCACAAATTTTACGTGTGACATGTCAAAACTCAGAGCTACAAGGTTTCTAGCCTGCCTTGACCTCTACTAAAGTACAGATTTCAGCTCTTATCAACAGAATCCAAATAAACTAGAAATACTGTATCAGTCGGGACATACCTTCCTATTTAAAAATTCGCTAAATCCTCATTCCGTTGTACCAGTTTGTAACTACCAATGAATGAATTTTGCATCTGAGGGTTGTACAGCTCATGCAGGAATTTGAAAATTACCGGCACTAGTTAAGGTGCTCTGTCAGACATTTTATTAAATGATATTGAAGTAATGTCAAAGTAAAATTATTAAAATTAAAACTAAAAACTACAAGTTTAATCAAACAATTTGTATGATCACAAAACATAAAGTACACAGGTACTGGTGTGGGTATACATGTAGCCTAGTAGGAAACAACTAGCAGTAGAGAGTTCACATGTACATGTGAACATTTTACACATTACAAAGAGGAATGTTTTGATCACCAGAGAGCTTTTCTGCCTGTTTTTGTCGCAGATTGTTATCAAAAGGTATCATTATACATGAGGAACAAACAGCCAAGGAAATAGATAGTAGTTGTGTATTTAAGACTTACTAGATTCACAGTGTTCTCTGTAACTTCCGTAACATTGTCTGGACTGTAGAGTTTTCAAACATTTTGGTCAGCATGAATATAAGTATTGTTTACAGGCAGTCATAATAACCTTATGCCGGTTTAAAATAGTCGTTATTAAAGCTCAAGTCACCAAAATTTCTAATAATTCTTTCCTTTATTTATGATTATCATAGATTAATTAATTGGGCTACATGTATTGAAAGTAAGGAAATTCTTTGTTTCGCTTCAGTGCATGTAGGTTTTTGGAGTTTCAGATGAAATCACAAACTTTTCTTGGAGAATTTTTCTAAAAAACAAAAAAGCCTGCAACAAAATACTAAAGCTGTCATGTTACAATCATTGAACTCCTTGGTGACATAAAATGGAAAAGGAATGTGCATATTGTATGAGAAAACTGTCAAATAATGTCAAATATTAAATGGGAAATTAATTTTGTGTTATTTTTTTGTATGTATTTTACAAACTCACCGGCCATCCTTTTAGCATTTTGAGTGGAAGCAAAGCAAAGAGTTTATTTACATATATGAAACATAAAACTATTGTATGTTTAATATAATAGATGAATACAAGATTTTACAGCATACTAAATAGGAGCATATTTGATACTGAGAATAAAACTGCAAATAGCAAAAGTCTTACACCCTCTACTGGTACATTATCATTTAGATTCAAATTGTATTGTCTCTGAGATCTGAACAATGTTTTCCTGTACATATTATATTGTAGTTCTGTGGAGTTACAGTTACATACAGTATACATCAAGTTTGGACTGATCTCTGCGAATGCAAACACAAGATGGAATTGCAGTGTTTCTTAGATCAAGATGATTTTAATCCTTTGAAATACCCCAGTCAATTTTTTCAGATTTTTGCCTAAATTTTGATGAAAATGTATAGCCAGTAAAATGCGATGTCTGTTTGGTCCAAAATTATCAAAGCAATCACAGAAAGATTCACAAAAATTGGTAAAATGTGGCACTAATATTTAGGCGGGAAAAATTGCAGCACCAACAGGGTTAATGATTCAAAACAAGAAATGCTGTCACCTTTACATTTCAGTGTTAGTCACTTGAAATAGATATGTCGGTGTCAGAATAATGTAGTATGGTGGTGTAGCTGTTTTATATTGTGAATTCATGTTTCTGCAGGCATAGCTTTTTGTTTTCAATTTCCCAATTTTAGACCATGCTGTGTGATCAGGAATAACAAAACCCACATTCCTTAAAATATTCCATTTTTCCCCTTAATGGTGACATTTAAAATTTTGTTCAATTCAAGATTTCAAATTGGTGAAGACAAATTGCAACATAGAAATACAGTGTGTGAAAACTGCCAATCACATGTGAAAATAATTTTGTAACTTAAAAGTAAATCACCTTCAGAATCAGTAATAGGTAATCTTCACATTTATGCATTGACAGAAATGAATCACTGAGTTGGGTCAATAAAGTTTGCCATGCATGCACTGTGTACATGCAATCCGTATTCAAATTCTTCCTGTGCAATCGCGGAATATCACCCGATTCTCAAATAACATTTAGCCAGTGTGTAAGCTTTCTGGTATTCAGAACTGGAATTCTACAAGACAAACCAATATAGTATCTTTTTGACATTGTAGGATACAATGTTCACATACACTCCTTTTCAAAATATTACTGAACAAAATTATGGCGAAGTTTCTAATGTTCTCAGCATTTTCACTTTACAGCAACGTGAAATTCCAAAATGAAAATAATTGTAACAGCTTGCGTTTTATGCCCACTCAATTGCGTTCTCTCATCACTTTTTACAGTAAATTTGGGTAAATGAAAAGGTATTTCAATACAATTATAAAATACTTTGTACAGTGTGCTTTCATGTGTGTTCAGTCTTGTATGTGCATTGGTGAAACAACATGTCTTTTAAGCTAGCATGCCTTTGTAGCTACATATAATGTAGCTAGAGAGTTTGCTAATTCAAGATGTAGTTAATTCAAACATTTCCCAATATAACAATGCTCAAAGTGTCTTGTCAGCTAAATTAAGATCCCAGTATCTCATTTCAAATTGCTGTCTTGCCAAAACAGCGTGCAGCTAATTCATAGTGTTTTACAGTTATTTAAGATGATGCATTTAAGTTGTAGATGAACTGTATCAGTGTAAACCTTGGCCTGCCATGACAGCTGTGTATGCATAGTTCGTTGCCCTGTGTTATCTTTAGTCTGTGTTGGCACACCTGTCTGTTCTGCAAACATGAACAGTACACGAGATATGTTCCATCTTGATGTTACGCCAAATATTTTCAGTGACGCAGTCTATCAATACCAAACTGGTCCATGTTGATGTGTAATTTATTTAAAGGTAGGACAGAAAAATAAACAAAACGTCTGTGCTATTAGTTGGTACATGTAGGTTGTACGCTGACTTGGCATACAGTGGATTCAAAGAGTATCAAAAAAAAAGAATTAAAAGCAATTTACATTTTAGATCATCATGTCCATGATAACACAATAAATTACTTCAGCGCAAGCCATACAGTCTGTCTGTATAAACATTCTACTTGGTCATGTCATCATTGTCATGAAAAAATAAGCCTGAGTGAAGAAATCTAAAATTATATGAATACAAGCAAGTCGGAGGAAGTTGTCCAGAAATCTAAAAGATGGCTTCCCAGAAAGTTCACTTCAAGTTATCTTGACTTTTTCACCTGTGACCATGACCAGTTTGTAAAAATTATCTCTTATCTGGAATTCTCAACTGGCAGTGAGTTAAACATTATGGCAAGCTGGAGGGCATATTCCCTGTGCAGTGATATTCCATGTCTTTTAAACAAATATACATGTATATGACTACAAAAAAAATAATAGTGTTTTTCTTTCTTTTGTTGCTATAAAATTACAGTACTGTTTTGGAGTGTTCCATTTTATAAACGTATCAACGCTGGATTTAATAGTTTTTGCTGATCTCAAAGGAAGCATCCATGTAGCTGTGTATTTTGAACAGAAATGTGCCAACATCTGAATCTTCCAATCCAACTAGAATTTTCTCCAGAAATTTATAAACCGTTATTTTGTTAGGATACATTATGCAGAGTGCAGGATTAGTTATTCACAGCTTATCAGTATTGTGTGTTATATAAGTTTGCTGTATCGTGCAGTGGTCTGGTCCTGCTAGGTGGCTGTGGCCATCAGCTTTGTATACACAACTTCTTCACACAAACTGTTGGTTCAGTTGCTATGGTATTTGCTACATGTATGTGTAGGGATGTGCCAATGAATTAAAATATTGATGTGTGAATCTCTGAATGTTTATTAACTTTTGAACTGCTTATCCAAAAGGAAATTTGTGCATGTTGTTATATATTTAAGGATTTTTTGTCATATTTGATCGAAACGTCTTCTGTAAAAGCACTTGTTTAATAGCTTTCAAATTTGGTGCCAAAGGATGATATCATTGAGAATCAAATAATTTTCATACATTTTTTTTGATGTGCATGAAGCACAACAATGGTGTTGAGATTTTCCAACTGCCTACGGAGTATTTTCAAATCTAGTCCTTACTGCACAGCTTGTTATAAATGTTGCATATTCATGATGCACTTAAAAGTGAAGCTCTATCAACTACTTGCCTGGGAGATACATGTACACCACTCTTACTGCAATGAGTGGTTTCACTTTCAGTTTCAATTTATTTGGAATCCTTTTAGCTTTTAAAATTATTTTCGCAGGGACCCATGAAACAGAAACAGAAACGGCAAAGTAGAATAAAAAAGCAATACAGGTATATGACGTACAAGCATAACAATTATGTAAAGCATTGTAACAGCTACCAAGCACTCATAGCAAAACAATTGAAGATCTACCATATCAAACCATAGACGGTAGAAGCAAATCTCACTTCCACTATCGGTGATTACACATATGGCACAGTCATTTTAAGGTAGTATGAGCCTCAAAAGTGAAAGTCTTAAACTTTTGCTCAAACTTTCCTTGAAGCTTTTGACTATTCTCTTACCAAATCAAAAATAAAAATCTTGGGTCACCGTGCAAAATTTGGTACCAGAGAGACAAATAACTTGAGATTTCTTGATATTTTAAATTCAAAATGGCCACCATCCCTGTGTTAACTCTACAGGGAAAAATAAAAATGTTCTATTTTCGAAAAACTCAGACAGTGAAAAGTTTTCTTACACCAAGAGCTTTAAAATGAACCCCCACAAGTGTTAGATCAGAAAAGAATTGGAAAAGTGAGAGAGTTTGAATATCTGTCCCCGAGGCGCGTTCTACCTTAAAACATCTTGAACTTGTCTTGTATGTCATGCTGATAAAGCCCATTGTAAGGGTTTAGTCACAAGAAATACAATATCAAATTGAAGGTCTGTATGGATGACAAAATCATTATTACTTGATTTTTTGTCATAATTGTGGATGCTTTAATCAGCTAATCCTATACATACATGATGCAATAAGACTATTCAATGAGAAAACAAGTTGTTTCATTTGATGATTTCTATGAAAATTATCCTCAGTTCAGGTGCCATTGTAAGATATACCAACTAGCAACTGTTGGTGCCAATATCGCGTATCTTTAGTCATGGCGTAATTGTAATTTGACGTTTGTCTGGGTGCAAATATCACCATGACCTGCTTTAGAAACAATCTTAATTTCCCAGTTCTCGATTTAACTACGTATAAAAGTCTACCTATGCGCAAGTTGTCTGTTTAATGTGACAACCATATGGTTGAAACAATAATAATGAAATATGACACCAGTGAATAATAAATAGATTTATTGAGACCAAAGTTCAAAGATACTCCAACACTAGCAGACAAACAATTGTGCAGTCAACTTCACCACTGCAATGTCAACAAATACCAGTCAAGATTTCAGTGATAATACAAAGAGGAACCAAGTACCTACTGGTACAGTTTTAGAGACCGTGTTGTGGTTCTGTGAACAATTTCCTCCACTCTACCATTACATAATGCTTTGCCAGTCAATATTTTATTCAAAAGACAGAAAAGTAATGATAGAAAGCAATTTGATGATGATTAACTACTGTAGGGATTGAATGGCATCCATTAGTATTTGTGCTTTTACCAGTTAATTAGGCTGGGCCAGATGTTCTTTGGAGTTGAAGGGCTCCCTCTACAGTCTGTAGTGCTTCTCAGTATAAAATATGAACTGCACTGAGACAGATGTCAAATGAGCTATTTTTGAAAGTTTCCACATACATTATACATGATGGCAGTGTCTGTTTGCATGAATTTGCATTTTAATGTCAAATTATTGGTCCTATTGTTATTGTTTTGTCATTTATAACAAGTATGGTTATGTATCAACTATTCATACCTATAGAATATTGAATGTATGCCTGCGCAAACAATGCGATAACACCATTTCATTCTTTGCCATTTTCTATACTTTACATGCATAATGAGCAGATTCACATTCCACCGGGTAACTCTCAGTCCACTGTCTACAGCGTTCTACAATGTACCCACACCCGCTCCAATAGTCCCCACATCATCATGTGAAGCACTTCGAGTTTTTTACAGAATCAATAGGACGATATGTCATGTTGATTTGTAACCCCGGATTACTGCTCCGTGGCTTTTTTTTTGGAAGTTCAGAGAATCCAGAATTGTGTGAATTGTAGTCACAGTGGTGTGCTATGGATGTGTCTGTGGATGAGGAAACCGACCGGCTGGAAATTGAAGCTAGGTGAGACATAGTGCCGCGCATATAGCCAGTTACTGAAATAACAGGATTATGCCAATGCCTAGACGTGTTCCATGGATTGGTTTACATCATGGTATAGAGTATCTCACTCAGCATATATTTTGTCTGTTTAGATTGTAATTAGTGAGCTGAGATTGAAATGAGAAGCCAGGAAATCCAATTCTGGTTTTTGATCCAACAGGTGTCTATTTAGCATCAAGTTAGCCATATTTACAGATAATTCATACATCCATTGCTAGTGCAGCATGCTACAAATATGTGTAAAAAATACAGCTAATGGCTCAATCAAATCTATTGACAATCGCATGATGTGCCTACATAAAACATGACATGAGAAAACGTTCTCATGAATTTTTGTCGTTAGGAAATGATGTAGCTGAGTTTGATAAATTCACACATATCAAAAGATATTAGTAGTTATAACAGACATTAAATTTGTCTACCCATACTTCTGTGTTGAAATAATCATACCATAGATATCATATGTACACATTACGGACTATGACAGCAAAACTAAACATAGTCCACCATGGCAGTCAAGGTCATAAAACATATGAATGTTTTAGAAATATGGCTGAGGTTTTGAAGGAAAAACTAAGCCAGGGAACGATCTCTCTGTAAATGTAAGTGTGCAAAAATCAACATTTTGACACAATGCAGGTTTCCTTCATCTTGATGACACTGATTCACCATTTGATTTTTCTGATCATTCAGCTCTTTGTCACTTCTACATTGTCATGATGCAATGATTTGCTTTGCTTCATACGAACAAGATTGATTTACCCACAGTGACAGATGTTGTCGCAATGACTTGTGCCATCAGTCACTGATTTCATGAAATCAAGATGTCACACAATATGACGATGGAGGGACTGTGCAAGATGTGGTGTCATACATTGTGTTCGTTGAAGGGTTTTGCATAAACATAGCCAAGGAACTCATGGTATCACTCTGAGAGTGATCATGGAGTGACCATACAAGTATATTTACTGATGTACTAGCAATAATTGCCAGGAACTATCATACAATGGATTTTCCTCAATGCCATCATACCAGTGACTTTTCTGACCAGACATAGGTTTGGTTCTCACCTACAGTGCAACCTTTCATATCATCATGGTGTGGTAGCGTTGAACTCACGAAATTGATTCACAGCTTTGTCGCCAAATGTAGATTTGGTGACTTCACTGTCATCTTTTGTTTCTACTGCGAGTACAAAATTTAATGATGGTCATCACAATACAGTACTTGCATATTCTATCATAATGCGTGGTCATTGAAAACCTCTGTTTCACATGGAGTGTGTCTCATATAGAGTGTCCATGACAGGCGCTATCCCTAATTCACATGGAGTATTGCAACTGACAGAGTTTATCCCCTGTCTGACATGGAGTGTCCCTAATAGGCTATCCCCTGTCTCACATGGAGTGTTCCTAACAGAGACTATCCCCTGTCTCACACAGTGTTTCCCTGACAGTTGCTATCCCCTGTCTCACATGGAGTGCGTCTAACAGATGTTGTCTCCTGTCTCCCATGGAATGTCCTTGGCAGGTTACTGTACAACAGTTCATGTTCATGTTGATGCTGTTACACAGTCTACTAATGTTATACCAGCTCCAGTTTCAGGTTTCTCTCCCAATGATGTCTAGCAGTTGTGAGATTTGATTTCCAAGAATCTCAAAGAGATGCTTTCCAGATCAGTCCATTACAAGAAGTACACTTGCAATTTCCCACAACCAATCTTTTCAGGATATACACCGTAGCAGTGTATTTACTGTATGGTGCTTCAGGGTGATAAATGAGTGCTATAGTTCTCTTTACCAGGCAATATGTGTTCAATACATGTACAAGAGGCTGTGATGATAGTGTGTGGACATGTAAGTGACAAGGTCATCTCAAAGTTGGCAGCTTGTCCATTTTTGATCTGAGCCAGTTATTTGCCTACAATTTAGTTCATCTGTATGTGACACACTGTATGTAAACAAATTCAGTTGTGATAATTATAATAATTGTGATGATTGGTAATTATTGGTACATGTAATTAATCTTTGAATAATCAGCTAACAAACATCACAAAAATGGTTTTACAGGTAACTTTTCTGTGCTTGTACTGCCATCAGGCTCTTGACTGGTGCTTTGCAAAATCTACATTTATAGTTGTGGACAATACACAGTGAACCAAAGTGTTAATGAAGAACCATCATGACCAAAACTGCCAAATTAAAAAAACATGGCTCGTCAGAAATAATTAGATATCAGTTTTGTATTTAAAAAAATCCCTGTCTGAACCCAAACTCAGGGTCTGACAGATATTCTGAACATCAGGTACACCAGCTGTTCCACTGTACTATGGCAGTACCCATTTACAGGCTAGGTGTGTTAGTGTTCTCATTTTCATAAAGTCAGTAAATATGTGTACACATGTCATTAACTGTATAATGTCTTCCAGCTTTTTTATTCATTGATATCATACATAGTACAAATCAACCATGAATCATTTCTCCGTGAATCTGACAATTTTCTGGATTTTTATTTCATTTCAGTACCTCTGGGGAATCCCTGTACCAGCTTCTAGGACTTCAAAAAGGTGCTGAACCAGATGAAGTGAAAAGAGCATACAGGAAGGTAAAGCAATTAACAAAATCTTTGGAAAAAAAAAATAATTGATTGATTAAACGAGATTCACATGACAGATAAATGTCAAGAGCAAAGCCATATTGTAATTGTATTTCTCCCAAGGAATTAGTTGTCAACTGCGATATTGAATTGAATTAAGTTCAAGGATTTCAGTGAGCTCACAGTTCAAATCAGACTGCCTTCCACAAACCGTTTTAATGTTACAATCTCAATCTGTCTGTTCAATACACATCAGTATATACATGTACATTTTTAGTCGATAACAATAAAATTTAATGTGCACCAAAGCCGTACAGAATGGGGGCTCCTTTACATTGATTGTATCTAGGCACCCTGAGTGCAGTAAATTCTTTGAGTGTCACTGCGTGTCCCCTTTATGACTGTTTCAAGGGCCTCATTGTTTGACTGCCAGAAGATGTCTTTGCTATCAGAAATGTGTCCAAGATAGCATTCCATACATGCGCTATAAATTGGAACTATTGTTTTTTTACCTTGGACATAAATGGTCACTACTTGACCACATACCGCCCCAGTCACAAAAGTAGGATGTCTCGTAATAAGGTTATTCTGAAAATACCGCAAAGGATGCACTCAGACATTGATACCACCCATCACCCTCCCCTTTGCATCAGGTGATACACTGCGCTACAATGTCCTCGTGCATCCTTTGTGGTATGTCATGATAACATCATAGTTTTCTGAGTATGGATAATTTGGTGTATGAAAGTCATTGTTTTGAACCTGAATTTGCAGTATTTTTTGAGTTTACTTGGGCACAAAATCGATGTTCAACAAGTTTTAAATCCCATTAAGCAATAATTAAGGTATCTTCAGTTCAGTACTGTAGAAATCATACAGTGCAGACAGAAAAACTTCTCGTTTAAAATTAATGATGTGATTTAATTTCAATATGATGTAAAATTCTAAAATTGAAGCCAAAAAGTAAACAGACTAATCTGATTAATAACACTCAATCTGAACACAGAATACACACTGTATAAATTGGTTTTGAGCTCCGTTGTCAGCAACTTTGAAAGAAGTGAGAAATTTATTTACATGTACCATCAGAGTCTTGAACTCTTTTGTCATCAATATGTACCATGATTGTTAAGCAAGCACATTCAAGAGATGATTGTCAAAATTACAATAAAGATTCAGAGAGTACACCAAATATTTCTGGACTACTTTCTAGCGTCTTGTATTTAATTGAACACTTGGAAGTAGGATCACTATAACATGAACGATTCCTCTGATTAAACACTAATGTTCATCCCTCTGGTGAAAAGTTCGCTGACCTTGCTTGATTGTAATGTCTCTCATTTACATATGAATGGTCACATGATTGGAATCAATGAATACTAGTACTAAACTGCATTGGTCAGAAAAACACTACTGTTTCAAACAGACTATACTACCAGCATTTCTCAGCTTGAAAATAGAAGTGGACGCATTCACATTACACACATATTTTTCACGCCCCGTATAATTTGATGTTACGTCTGTGTCTGTTGTAACGTAGGATTTTTTTTCCATCTCTTTCCCAGCTTGCTTTGAAGTGGCATCCGGATAAAAACCCAGACAACCCAGACGCCACAGAAAAGGTACGGACATTAAAACACCGTGACTGGCTGCTTGGTTTTTCAGTAATGGCAGTATTGTGAATACTTCATATTACCAATAGGTGCTTAGATAGTACAAATAGATTAAGACACACACACAAAGTTCAAAGTTATTTTAAGTGCAAAGTAATAATATCTGTAACTTAAGTCACACACACACACACACACGCATGCACACATGTGTGTGTGTTTGTTTATATACATATATATATATATATATATATATATATATATCACACACACACACACACGCATGCACACATGTGTGTGTTGTTATATATATATATATATATATATTATATATATGTTTACATATATATATATATATATACACACACACACACACACACACACACACACACACGCGCAGAAGGTAAACAAAATCACTCATTTACAGATACGCAAACACAAACATACACAGACACACAAACTGTTGTGCACACATTGGAACACATACACAAATATACAGACATTTGTGCACAGATACTCTCAAACATGCAAGTTGAAATCAAGATGTTCAGATTTATACAAACACAGGAAATACAGTACATCAGTTTGGAGTAGACAAAAGTTTTGAATTTTATTTTCAGTGTGGTAAAAACTGAATATTCCAGAGTTGTAGCAGTGCTGAGGTAAATTTTGTTTACAAACCTGAAACCAAAATGTGTCCATATGAAATATATACTGTTTGGTTGATGTCTCTTTATTCCACATTTACGTAAAGTTTTTTCCTTTTCTTATTTTTCACCAGTTTAAAGAAATAAACCATGCAAACTCTGTACTCAGTGACGAGACCAAACGGGAAATCTATGATGAATACGGTTCCATGGGACTTTATGTTGCGGAACAAATAGGGGAAGAGAATGTCAAGGCCTACTTCATGGTTCACAGTCCTCTATTCAAGGTGAGAAACAAAAACTTTAATCCATTCACAAAATTTGGAATGATTATTCACAGACCACACTTTAAGGTAAAACAACAAAATCTGTGTTCTTGATAAGAGCATTAGCCTGGTAAAATTTTATGTTGGTATGACATGTTACAAAGTTTTCAGTGGTATTTCAAAGCAGTCATATCAGCAGATAAGAGAGCTTGTACAGGGCTTCCAAAACCATTGACATATGTATTCCAAAACTCTAACAAAAACACTGAAAATAAACTGAAAAGAGTATTGCATATTGATAAATTCTATTTCAAGCTATTCATAATTATTGTAGACACATGTATGTCTCAGAAACAAGCTTTTCAATTTATGTCCGTCACTCGGGGGGATGCTTTGTCTTTGCAAAACAAAGTGTTACTGGCATGAATGTGTGTTGTCTTCATTACATGTATGCCAATAAGTGAATGGATGGCAAAATGAATATATCAAGGTCACTTTGTCTTTCAATCTATATGCCACTTCACTATAAACTTTTTGAGATGTCTAGCAGACAAATGGTATAATAAAATTAGTTACATGTAATTGATGGCTATTTTACTGTTTCATTCATTTCTTTCACGCATCGTTGCCATAAACAAGTACTTACACTGCTGTACATAGCACATTGGCCAGGTAAGATTAAAATCGACAAGCACAGAAAATTTCTGTGAACTGTACTTTAGAGTAAAATACAGGTTATGCCGTGAAACCATCTAATAGCACTTATCCGATTGTGTTTGTGTTTCAGTGTTGTTTTATCACCTGGGGAATACTCACATGCTGCTACTTCTGTTGCTGTTGTTGCTGCTGCTGCTGTTTCTGCTGCGGCAAACTGAAAACGTACGAGCCGGAAGAGGACGACTTCAACCTGAAACCAGAGGATCTTGAAGAGGACACGTCGCCCTCATCGGAGCGTGCCGAGGAACCTGTCACCAGCCAACCAGGAGCCATAGCAATGCCGCCACCTCCTGAGCCTTCCAAGACAGAGGAGAACGACGACGCATCGGAGAAAACAGGTCTCAACACAGGTGACCCACCCAGGAATTACACAGAAGAAACCAACTAATATATGAAAGAAATATCAGTGCTAGATTTTTAACATGTCCATCAGAGAATTTCACAAATCTTGATTTTCATACAGAGCCAGCAGGGAAAAAGAACTGTTAATTCTACTGCTCTTATGTAGATCTTGAGACTAGTTTTATATTAAAAGAGTGAAAAATTACAAAAGTTTTTAAAAATATGTCTGAGAGCTAGGGGAAGGCACTGAAAAGCCCTCTAAAGGAATCAACAAAGTGAAAGCTTGAGATCATGAATGTTATTCTCTGTGATGCCTTTATGCTGTATTGCCATTCAAATGCTTTATCCAGGTTCATTGATGGAATATTAAACCTTTCGTTGACACCCAATGCTACTTTAAGTTCATTGATGCAACATTAAACCATTCATTAACACCCAATGCTACATTCAGGATTATTCATAATGCAACATTAAAACTGTCTATTGACACCCAATGCTATTTTAGGTTCATTGATGCAACATTAAACCTTTCATTGACACCCTTTGTCATTTGCTGATTGAGATCAATTCGTGAAGTCTTCCCATTGATAAATAAGATGTAGAAAGGCCTTCCATTAATTGCTAATGAATGGAAAGACAGCGGTCCATTCATCATGATTTAATGTTACAGTACAGCAAAAAGAAATCAGAGTGCTTCAGTGTGCTCTTTAGTCATCTCATGTCATTCATAGACCTAGATACTGACAACTGGAGGCACATGGGTGAACTAATTCATCATCTACGGACATTTTTCACTTTTGGAGTATCAGAGACATTGAACCAGATTTCACTTGATGTGTGGGTGAGACACTCTTTCCTCTTATCTGTACATGCATCTGTCACAAGGTCTGTCCCTCTCATCTCTCGTCACAAGTCAGTGTGTATCTGGCATGCCCTACTGTTCTCACCTGGTTTATCACAAGATGTGTCTTCAAATTTTTGTACAAGGTGATGAAGCAATGTCAAGTCACTGAGATCTATTCTCACTTGGCCTTGAATGGTAATTTTACAGTACATCTGTGCCAAATACTAGGGGAGTGTTAGCCGATACTGGCCAGTCCAAAAATCTGTCGCAGAAATTACAGAAACTGAAGAGTAGATCAATGTGTCATTTAGCCACATCATTGCGGTATCTGGTTCTCCTTGTAAATAGAGAGAAAGTTTGCATCATCATAAAGATACTTGCGTGAAATGAACAGTACAGCCTCAGTTCTGAGAATACTAATTGTCTTTCAGTTGACTAGAAGATCAACAAAGAGCTTACTTCAGGTTATTTAAACTATGAATGCAATTTTTACAGTGAATATTATGAAGAAGACTGCCTGGCTCTGTGCAAAACCAAGATTTGGAATTTTGGACACCCTGTGATTGGATAAATTTTAGGATGAAATTTAGCTTTTAAAAGTTGGTAACCTTTGACCCGACACTGTGAGTTAGACTACCATGTCACTAGGCCCCCAGTAATTAATATACAGGAAAAGAACCTTTCCGTTGGTTTTAGTCTAATAGAAATCCTTTATGCTCCAAAACAGGAAGTAACCCTAATCATGTAAAATGCACAATTTGAAATTTGTGACGAATGTGATCATTTACCCATAAAAGCTGTAAGCAACATACAAAATATTTTTTTTTCTTTCTTTTGTTCATAATTTGCTTATGCTTTTTTCACTTGCAATCAAGTTGTGCCCTATTGGCATCGTATTTTCCTTATTTTGGTTCAGTTCTCAAAATCTTATCAAGATTTGTTTCACAAGAACTGAAATTCTGTTCAGGTTACAGTGTGTGTTTTTTATATGTAATGGGAACATGTTACAGGTAATAATACCACAGTTGATTATGAAAAGACTTGCAAAATCATGAAGTAAAAATTGCTCAAATGCTGTTTTAATTGTGTTACCCTCGTTCATACATAAAACACAGGATTGTAAATGAAAATGTCATGTTTCGATACTGATACTTATTCCAATTAAAATGTACATGTAACATACAACCATTACCTTCTGAATTTGCTTGATATTTTATTTTGAAGAACAAAACGAATTCTTGCTAAATCATGTGCTGTAAAATACTTTGTTTTCAGTCCAAATTTCCCCATGCTATTTCAAGCTTCAGTCACTTCCATCTGGAAATAAATTCTAATGAAAAGCCTTCCCATGATCAGTGTTTATTTTGGGGGAATATCAAATAAGTATTCACGTTGTGCATTTCTGTTGGTCTATTTTGGTGAAAATAAAGTATTTTATCGTACAGTTTACAAATTTCCATTTCATCTGTACTTGTTTGTGATATAACCAAAGGATGTTTGGTGTATGGCGTGTTGGAGGGTTCACATGTGCAAACGTGTGCCGGCACTGTTTCATGTTTAAACAGGAATCGCAGAGTACAAACTTTTGTATTGAATCTGCCATTCTGTCACAATGCTCAAATATCATGTTTGCCCCTCACAAAAGTAGCGCTGGCTTACAAGAAATATTTTCGCACTGTTACTTCATGCGTTGATCAACGAACGTGACAAAACAAGCATATCTTCATCACCCAGCCATTCGTCTGTGACATGCTTGTTCAACTTTGAAAGCGTTGCTGTCTCCATGGCCTATTCACCCATAGCACATTCAAAATTTCATCTCTAGTTGATTATGTATTTCAGTCCAATTTGGTTCTTCTTTTGCAGAATCTAGCTAGAATAGCTGTGTACTCGGTATGGCTGTAGTCAACTCTTTGTTGTAAGTCTAAAACTTTTCATGACATTATGTAGATCTGATTATGAACAAGATGTAAATGAATTATATAATATTTTTATATATATATATATATTACTAACCTGAAAAATATGATGACAGTTTGAGTCAAGCAAAAATTTGCTTGTTGATAGCAGACTTTGCACAAAGTCCTGTGAATATTGTGATCGCTTTAGAGTCATCAAGCTGTGTTTTTCCTCTTTCACAAGAAAGTATTGATAAATGATGATGAAACGCAGAACTCAGTGTCTTCAGTTTGTCATGACAATTTCAGAAAAAGTTTGTAAGTAGAGTGAGAAATTCTGGTGAGTTTAAAAGACATGCCCAGGAACTGATTTTGACCGAGAACTTTTCACTGTGTCGTATTCTGTGTAATGTCTTGACTATTCCATTAACAAAAAGGTCTGGAATATGAGAAATCCCTGAATTGAAACCTGACAATGATGTCAATGTCTGAGAGAAGTTGGAATTCTGATATTTGTTTACGAGTCTAGTAATGATAAATATTGATCAGAATCATTGCTATATTTAGATCCCAGTCAGTCAGTCATTGCAAAACACTGAAAATATCCTAAATGCATTCACTGAGACTGAATATGGGCACCTTGCTTGTGAGTGTGTGTATGTATGGACACAGTTAATGACCGAGGGAGCTGTTTGTGTGAGTTGTGTGTACACAGACTGCAGTTGGGACTGATTATGCATATCTGCTTAAAATACATGCATTTGATAGTTGAAAATTACATAGCTTTCACTATTGGGAAGGACACTCAATGATGAGGGGAATAGGGTTGGGCAGGAGGGGAGGAGAGACAGTAGACCAAGGAGCAACTGTTTCTATCTTCATAGCTTTTCCTCTTTCCATTGTAGGAGGAGGGGTTGATCCAGATAAAGTGAAAATACAGCCAGCAGTAAAATTGAGAGCTGCAAACCACCCACTACTAGAAAGACATTGACAAAACCAAGGAATACTGTCCTGTAGCAGAACTCTTTTTTTTGAGTGTTTTTTTTTTCCACCAGGTTTAGTTTGACATACCGATAGAGTAGTTTAAAATGAGTGACTGTGTAATTTCTTAATGGTTTTGACTTTCATGCTGTGAAGCATTTTCCATAAATTATACGCCATTTGTATTGTGGCTCAAGGCTTCCATTTTTATACAAATTTGATTTTTTTATTACCAAACTTCAATTAACTGAAATCCATAACAATTTTCACCATGAAGTGATCATGTTTGCATTTTGTTTCCCTGTGAGGTGAAATTTTACATTTTAATGTATTTTCATAGGAATTTATGTCAATTATGCTGATTATTTGCTTACCTTCCAAGAAATCTGTGAGCAATTTCAAAAGTGATGATGCTTGGTTTTTGATGTTAGTGTCAGCTGTATCGTGTATTTTTAAGAGAAGCAAGTGCACAATGATTGCACCAGACCATCTGTTAAAGTCTTCGTACTGTTCGAATTCCACCATTTATGATATGGCCAAACGTTTTTTGTTAATGGAGTAGAAAGACCTATTTACAGGGTAACATTGTGAAAGAGGATAAAACAAAAAGAAGCAATCTTGGCTTCAAGAAGGAATTTCTGTAACATGGTGCCAGCAAACTGTGCCTTTTTGTAATTAAAAGTTCCATCGGCTCAGACTTTTGATGCAATTCTTGTTATTTTTGTTCTCACAGTAACATGCAGTTTCTACTTCTACTCGCCGATTAATACCAACATGCCCAGAGTTCAGCTTGTCAACACAGCCTGTGTATGCGTGCATTGTAAGTGTTGACATCTGAATTTTGGTCCGAACTAGAATTCGTATTGCAACAATAACATTGCACGTTATACACAGTGAGCTGTGTTTCCAAGGCTGATACAACACTTTTCAGTGACAGAAGAAGAAAAAGTACCCTCGTGTTTTTTGAAGAAAAATAATGAAAACAGTATCAAAAGTCAAGCTATTAATTGTCCTGGTAGGCGTCTCTGATATTACTGATATCGTAAAAGTTACAACTAGACATAGCTCTGGGTCTTAATGACTTATATGGTGAAATCTTTGAATGTATATATGTAGAGAGCAGAGAGGAAATTAAAGATGTATTCTATTGTGATCCTAAAGGAGAATTCTTGCATATTTGTGACCCAATAAGTTTACCTGTCATCTTTGGCATCAGGGATTGTGAAATTCAAAGTGTCTTGAGTTCTGTAAACATGAACCTACCACTGATACTGATAGGTGGGTTCATGTTGAGACCGATATTAAATGGATCTCAGCTTAGTGGAGTATTTGCAGTCATTTAATTGTCTTATTCATTTATACAAAAGGTACCAAAACCCATTTACTACACTGAACAATACAAACACCTTTCATTATGTTTTCAGAAACAGGCCAGACAAAATATGGTTTTGTGATTTCACTTCTGGTTTTATATTTTATTGACTTTTCTTTATAATTTCTGTTGACTATTGTCCCGTGTATTGTAAACAGAAATGAAGAAGTTTATTCCGATTTTAGATCTGTTAAACCAACTTGAAAATACAAAGAAGAGCGTAATTCTGACTGAGAACTATCATTGTCAAACGTGCTGTAATGTTGTACCAGCCAATCAACAGAATCTACTGTGCTGCTAGCCAATGACATCATCTGTAGTATGCACGAACTTCTCAACTGCTCGCCAATGACATCAATTTTAATATACACTAATTACTGAACAGCTAGCCAATGACATCATCTGTAATATACACTAACTCAGTAACTCTTCAACTGCTAGCCCATGACATCAATTTTATTACACACTTACTTCTCAACTGCTAGTCAATGACATATTTGTAATATACACTAACCAGCCATCAACTATTGACCATGTTGACCCACCTTTCTCTTTGACTGTCCAGTTATCCTCCTCAATAACTCCATGCTTTATGCACTCTACATGGATTACTCTGAAATCGGATTTATGAAACTTGTTTCTGACTTGACTGCAAATATTAAATAAAAGATGGTTCAGATGAAGATGATGATTGTTTCTGTGTACTTAATAACACTGATGTTGTATTCTTCTCCTAGCTTCTTTTTTTCTTGACAGTTTTTTTAAAGAAAAAACTTTCCTTTTTTATGCTCTTTTCAATTTGATTTGCCAGTGGTTAACTCTTCTTTCAGGGCAAACAGTATTAATTGTCTAGGAATATTCGGAGAAAGCATCACAGATGTTGAATCAAAGACTAACCAAATATTAAAGCATTTAGTTGTGTAACCATATACATGTCTATTGTATACACAAGTATGTAATATGTGTTTGAATTCTTTTAGCTGACACTCTGGCTTACAAACCATTCAACTGTCATGCAGACTAGAAAGCGTTGATTCTCTTAACTTTGTTAAAAGATCTAGCCTTTAGACATACATTTATGTATCTGTTTTCACATGGACATGCATGTTTTTCAGTAGGTGAAACCATTTTGTTGACCGTAATTAATCGATACTTGAGTGTTGGTCAGTAACATTGAGAGATTAAGATACAAGCAATTCTATATCATAGGTTTTTAGTTCAGGAATTATACTGAGAGTTGAAGGTGTACCTATAAGATGGAAGTCGTTTTAAAAAATCAAATCCTAGGTCTAATGTAATGCCATGTAATTAATGATCTTTTATGCTGGGAGAAATGAAATATTCCATTGAAAGCTTATGATTCAAACCAGATGATTTTTCTGGTCTCGTGATAGAATATTCAGCGTTACTCTAGTCTTTTAGAAGAGTCAATGTTCAGATCAATTGTAAAGCAATGGTAAATTCCTTGGGATAATTTTAAGTAATGAATCAAAATGTACAAAATCTGCTTTGTTCTGATGGAATCAAGTCTTTGTGTTGGCAGTTTAAGTTTACGAATATTTTAATTTCATACCTTTTCATGTAATTATTGGTGGTAAATACTGCTGGGCCACAGTTGTGTGTCTTGGATCTTTAGCTCTGTCACTGTGATCATCTCTCTCTTGTGGTTGTCACAATATGACTTAATTCGGTGACTGTGGCTTGTGTGTGCATTAAGTTGAGGTTGTCAAAACATAACTTGATTCGGTGACTGGCCAGTGTGTGCATTAAGTTGAGGTTGTCACAACCTGACTTGATTCAATGACTGTGGCCAGTGTGTGCATTGAGTTGAGGTTGCTCAATGACTGTGGCCAGTGTGTGCATTGAGTTGAGGTTGTCACAACCTGACTTGATTCAATGACTGTGGCCAGTGTGTGCATTGAGTTGAGGTTGTCACAACCTGACTTGATTCAATGACTGTGGCCAGTGTGTGCATTGAGTTGAGGTTGCTCAATGACTGTGGCCAGTGTGTGCATTGAGTTGAGGTTGCTCAATGACTGTGGCCAGTGTGTGCATTGAGTTGAGGTTGTCACAACCTGACTTGATTCAGTGACTGTGGCCAGTGTGTGCACTGAGTTGAGGTTGTCACAATGTGACCCAATTCAATGACTGTGGCCAGTGTGTGCATTGAGTTGAGGTTGCTCAATGACTGTGGCCAGTGTATGCTTTGAGTTGAGGTTGCTCAATGACTGTGGCCAGTGTGTGCATTGAGTTGAGTTTGTCACAACCTGACTTGATTCAATGACTGTGGCCAGTGTGTGCATTGAGTTGAGGTTGCTCAATGACTGGCCAGTGTGTGCATTGAGTTGAGGTTGCTCAATGACTGTGGCCAGTGTGTGCATTGAGTTGAGGTTGTCACAATGTGACTTGATTCAGTGACTGTGGCCAGTGTGTGCATTGAGTTGGGATTGTTACAACGTGACTTGATTTAGTGACTGTATCCAGTGTATGCCTTGAGTGGAGGCATGCAAATTCAAGCAGTCTATGCAATACAAAATCCATCACTCAGTCTTTATACAACTGTTCATGTGGTATAATCCCTGTTTTGACTGATAGTTGACCAACTGTACATGCAAATCTTGGCATTCAACAAAGGTAAAATGACACATTTGGAATATGTCGGTATCTTACCGTCAACTGAAACAGGCTGTATCATTCATTGACGTCGAACCACTCACTTCTAACATGTAAGCATAATGCATAAATTACAAAATTTCAATGTCTGCTCTTACATATGCAATTACATCCATTTGACATTAATATGTGATTGCTACAAGCAGACTGTAAGACGTTGTATCAAGCGACCCAGTCTGACCAATGCTTTCAGAGTACGGCGCATTGAAATTCACCACAAAACCAACACACCCAAAAAATGTTAGAGTTTTCATCCCCTAAACCCGTGTACTAGTGTGTATAGATCCATCACTTTGCTGAGAAGAGCAGAATTTGACTAGTGTGTGGAGTAGGTCAAAGGTTGCAGGGATATGATAGCATATTTTCTGTTCGTTACATTTCAGTTATTTCTGATGGGAAGTATTTCTAATGTATGAATTTTAGTAGTTCATCTGTATTGTAGTGTGCAGACAAAGCAGTGTGACCGCTGATACTGAAATATAAAGTGTATGCACAACCTGAAATGAGAATGTTTCTGTATTTCGATGCAGGTATATATTTTTTGGAGGAAAAAATCAGTACTGTCATTTTAGGTTGTGTATAGATATATCTGTTTGCTTAATGCTTAACTTTCAATGCATGTCTGAATAATGTGTAAATTTCAGGGTAACAGATACAAGATTTTATTGTTGTTGACCTGATTTGACAATACCTGCCACTGAAGTGAAGCATTAGAAATATTTTTGTTATTCTCTTTCAAGTTTTGTCAAATTCTCGGTGCATATATTATGTTTAATTTGTTTAACAATAAGTTAACAAGCAGATGTAATTTGAGAATCTCTTTTCCTGTTTTGTTTGCTATGACCTGTGACCCTCGAACGAATAAAACACAATAACAACAATCTATCTGATTTGTGGTGCATTACTTATAAGGACAATTTTTGAATGGAATGGCAACCATAGGGAACCCAGAAATCTGGTTGTTGTTATTGTTTTTATTGTTGTTTACGTTTACATTAGTCGTGTTTTGTTATTGACCAAAAAAATTCAACGAATATAACTGTAGTGTTGTTGTTTCAAACATATGTAAATGTCGTAAGAAACACTACAAGGACACTATCATTATTTGACCCAATACAACTCCCAATGTTCACTGTTCACCAATACTGAATGTACATTGGGAGCGAGTTACATTGGGTCAAATAATGAGTGTCCTTGCAGTGTTTCTTATGACTTCTATATTCTCTTTGAAACAACACAATACAACAGTAATGTTTGTTAAATTTTATTAGTCAATAACAAAACAACATGACTAATATAAACATAAACAACTATACAAACAACAACAACAACCTGATTTCTGGGTTCCCTGTGTGGCTACTCCAAGATTTTGATGTGTTTATATGTTTTCGCCATCTTCTTTCAAACATGCAGCAAATAGAATCCAAGGAATTCAATCTAATGCAACTGACATGACTTTATATGTTCACCATCCAACATGTTTATCAAAGCCCAATATTTAATATTTTCAAGGGTAAAATTATCCAAACTCAAGGTCATGATGAATTTCACAGTACCCTTACGTAATGAAAATACCAGTTACCCAGTGCTACCTTTACTTACTATAAATATTTGGTAGCCAGTGTTGCCTTTACTTCAATGTTTTTGAAGCTAAAAGTAACATTTGCAATTTTCCGGCAGGTTTCTTGCTGGCCAGAGAAAAAATGATGCCCCAGGATCTTATTTATTCATTGAAATTAAGCCATCTCAGACAGGCTGTCTGCCCTGAGACTTGCCTTTATCTGCTGATACATTGTCATGAAGTGTAATACAGTAAATATCTCATTGCAACATAGTTGTGACTCCAGCGTTTGATGCTGCAAAAAGTGTGTCAAGAGATGTCTACAGAGGGCGCTGCTTTGGTCTGGAATTGTCAAAAGGTAATAAAAAAAAAAAAAAAAAAAAAAAGGTAATGAGTTGTGAGATTGTATGTATGAATAGTAAGTGTCAAGACTGATCACTGATACTCTTTGTTTCATAATGAAACCAAGAAGTTACTGGGCACATGTGGCCTGGAAGACCATTGTAGGAAAAGTTCAAGGCTGTGGGCTGACTTTTAATGTTGATTCTCCTATGGAAAGGCTACATGGACATGTTCAAGTTGAGTGAATTTCCTCTGCGCAAATTTTCTGATTCTGATCACAAAATGCATGTAGCTCAGGAGTGTGTACTTTCAGATGCACTTTGTAATATGGGGCCCCGGGTCATTTGGGAATGGGTGGAGGAATGGGCATGGCAGCAAAAATTTTCCTTTCCCATCATAGCGACAGTAATTTGTTTTTCTATTGTCAGCCCTGCATCAAATTATTTTTTCCATATACAGAAGCAATGCAAATCCGCTGGAACAATTTTTTTTTTTTCGAGCCATCACATGATCACATTGTATATTTTTCTCCTTCACCTACCAATGATTTTTTTCCCAAAAAATTCACCCCTGAAATAAAATGGTTTTCGGCTAATATTAAAGGGATCCATCGACTAACAAGTTTGTTTTGGCATATGTAGGTGATGGTAACTTGGCCTATAACACATCTTGCTACCCAACACTCCTCTTCTATGGAATCCAAAAATCATACATTTACGTGCCTTTTTATGACTGCAATGCTGGAACTCATTTTCAATAAAGATACAGCTACATACTGAATACAGGTGAACAGGCTTGTCAATTAGTGTATGCCTTAGAACTTGGATTTGACTGTCGACAAGACAAAAAAGACAACAGAATGCTTTAGTAGGAATAGCACGTTCCTATGAAGTGTTCATGGCAAAGATGTAGAAATAGTTCACTCTTTCAACACTTTCAAACTTCTCAGCACACTTCTTTTACATGATTTGAAGTAGGAAAATAATGTTGATCTTATTGCAAAGAAAGAATGACATATTTACTTCCTTTGCTGTTTCAAAAAAGTTTCGGGTCAACATATCCTTTATTAAATTCATCTGATCATTAATTGCACTTGTTCTAACGTTTTCAATTGAGGTTTTATAAGTCCGTACTACACGGAGAAATTGCTCAAAATTGACCAGAATGGTCAAGACAGCATCATATATCATTTGACTGAAATTCCCTTTCCTGACTCATTTTTTTTTAAGTCCTGTCCCATTATCTATCATTAGCAATGACAACCATCCTGCACATAAATTCTTTGAGCTTCTACTTTCCGATAGCTGGTATGGAACACTTAGAACAAAGGCCAATTGTCCAAAAAACACTTTTTATCCAACGGTTGTTCACTTTTTAAATGAGAAGTCGTCTCCCTGTTACCTTTTTCTTTATAGTAATTGTTTGTATGTGTTATTTGTCAGTATATCTTTGTCCAACCTATAGGAGATTTTAGAAGATTTTGCAAGATTTTGCTTGAGTTCTGCAGTCTCATTGAAATCCTAAGTACTGTGTACATTTTATGCACAAGGACAATAAGTGATTCTTCTTCTTCTTATTAGTGTTGTTGTTGTTGTTATTATTATCTCAATTGCATGAAAGTGGTATTTAAGTTACTTGTAAAGCTTTGTAATGCCTGCAAAGGCCAACTGGTAGAGTAGTAGAGATGGGTAGGTGAGAGCGCCCTCACAGGCCAGCTTGACTCTCCTCAACACTGACTTTTGATCAGATTTTCTGTCAGCAAACCACCTTGCATAAAACTGTGAAGTGATAAAACTGGATCGAAAACATATCGACCCAAAATCCTAAACAAAAATGAACTTGTAACCAATCTATCACTTTAACCTTTGCATTCCATGTTGAAATTTGTATATTCTGTTTGATGTGTAAGAACATGTTTGTCAATGTTATGTACATCACACGATACATACATTATTATGAAAATAGTAGTTTAATATCTGTTTTCATTGCACAGTGGGTTGACACTGTAAATCAACAACAAGATGGTCAATGTGTGGTGCATATGGTTTCACGTGTTCAACATGGAGTATTTCAACAGTCCACTCCTTCTTGTGAGTTTCTTGCAAGAGTTTCTCTATTCTTGATTTTACTTTAGAAGCCCACTGATTCCATTCTGCTTTGATGAAATCTGACCCAATCATCAGTCCTAATCTACTTGAACTTTGGTCGCTGGTCACATTCTGTCCAGAGTCCAATAACCTTATCTGTCCATCGTTGTCACCTTTGTCAGTTGACCCCATTTTTGACCTGTCCTGTCTTTCAAAACTGACCCTATTTGAGTGTTCAGTACTGTCCTCTGACATGCACTGTTTGTAACACTCTATACCTTCATTATCCAGTACAGACTTTCCGTCACTTTCAGTCTGCTTATTCAAGGAATCGCTCCTCAATCCTTTCGATGCATTCTCTGGAACTGTCTTTTCCATGTAAGTGGACCCGCCCTTTATTTCTGTTGTTACATTTCCATGGATATGAAGTATTCCACCAGTAGATGGTTTGAGGGCAGCACAGGCCACTGGCCATCCGTCCTCTGAGCTGGGTATTAAACCGAGGTTGACCCTGTCAGCAACACCTCTGGGGCACAGCTGAAATGGAAATGACCAGAAGTAGTGCGGCTAAGCTCTGAAAGTGACCTGGTTTTTTGTGTACTCACCATATTAAACAAGCTATTTTGAAATTAGAACAATGGGTATTACAATACTGAAGATGACAAAATAAGACAATAGGATCGTCTCATACTATTATCCATGGCTTTTTCAACTATCAGACTAAAAGTTGTCTACATTGTAGTTGAATCTAGAAATGAGTAAATATGATAAGAGAGGATTAAATTCAATGAAAACTGAATTGTCTTCTATTTTTATCATTTTCATTGTAATTATCAAACTATAGTTTGTTATTCATTGGACCAAGGTCAGCATGAGGATGCGCTCAGATTTAGAAACAAAAATTGTGCATGATAAAGGCATTCTAATCCTACCCCACCAACTTTTAACATTCATGACAACATTCCTTAATATAACAACATTCTTTTGAACAACCCAGCCCTAGTGTTTTGACTCGCACATTGATAATTAAAGAGAGATGAAGGGTGGGTCTGGATTGGCAAATGATATTGTAAACATTCAGCGAAGGCTACCCACCTCTCTGTTATCTCCGGCGTGGACAACACACCTATGATTAACCCTGTTAAGTACCAAATTCCTCTTCAAAGCCTCCACGGCGTTGGCATTCCATTCACAGGCATGGACCATGGATGCACCAGCATGGACCAAATAAGGCAAGGTGAAATAGCCAATCCCTGGATTGCAAGGAGATAACCCCGGTGATCAATTATCAGCTGGTATTTGTTAGATTGCTATTGTAAAGCAATTTAGCGATCAATCAGAGCACAGTTGGATGGGTAATCTGATGACCAGTCGCATAAAATCGCTGCTATGAGAACAATCAATCACATCGTTGTTCAGATCAGTACCTGAACGATATGCTGCTTATATCATAAAGTAATGTTCAAACTAATGTTTGATGGCAGATAGACATTCTGAAAATTTCTTTCAATAGCATATAAGAGAAATTTCCTTGTCAATTTCAACAGGTGACTCATGTTTAAAACAATCTTCCAGATCAGTGTTCTCCACGGCTTGAAAAAACAGAGGGGTGGTCAATTTACATGATAATGCATACTTTGCATATTATTTGTTGTGAAAATGTATTTTTGTATGGTTATTAACATATGAATAGATTGCTCTGAAAACAGAGGGGTGGCCCACACCTAACATTCCCCTTGTGGAGAACCCTGCTAATTTTGGTGGCAGTCATTTTGTAAAAGGCAATGATAGTAAACCTACAGTAAAGCTTTCAAAAATGTTTAAAATCAACGTGTGATTGTTTCAAGTTGAAAAATGGGTTTGCTATTTCATCAAAACAGGAAATAATTTTTCCCGAATTGTTCACCTACTTTGCTAAATTACAAACTTTGATTCATGGACACCACCTAATGTGGAACCTTATCACCAGCTCAATGGGTACACTGGCAAATGAAAGGAGCAACAACTGCCTTAAAAATTTGACCAGTATTAAACCATTACATACATGTGGAATATATGTCTTTAACTTTTTCAGTGGCATTCAAAATTATCAGACAATGGTTCACAAAGCTGTTGTCAATAGATCTGCCTGTAGCTTTTCCAGCTCAGCTTTGACGTTTCAGTTCTAGTCAAAACTGACCGTTTCTTTAGAAATCTCAAAACTAAATCAACAATGCTCTGCACAAGTTTTATTGCCTGAACAATACAATGAACAAAGATTCTACACTGTAGGGTCAGAAGATAACAGGTATGTCATAAAAATTCCACTGTGTCAAAATGTATGCTACATATGGTTACATTGCTAAAACCCGTCACTCACGTATGTAAAAACAAAGGAATACGACTCCACTGACCTGCATAGAGATCTACAACTGTTTCACCTTGGCAGTCCAACTTAGCCAAACGTAGTTTCTCTGTAATATTGCCCATCGAAAACATACATTTTGTCACATCATATGAGTACCTGGTGAAAGGGAAACAGGATAGGGTTTGTTTGACTTGAAATAAACTGTAATTTACTAATTCCAATTACTTTTTATTGGCTCTCAATGTAATGACTTTGTGTTTAAATTGCAAAGAAACTTATGAATAAGTAACTTAATACACAAATATTCTAGATAAAAGGCAACAGCAACTGCTAATTGACTGTGTATAACAAAAGAAAAGGTGAACTGCAGACAATACTCATTGTATCTGACCTCAGAATCAATGCTTGGAATTGTGAAAATCTGTGAACGAAATGATGTTTCCATCTCACCGAAAACATGATAAGTAAATATTTGCTGGAAGTGTAGACTGCTGACAAGTATTTTTGATCATCAAACATTTCAAAACACAGTGGAATGGTGATGTAATATCATGCATTGAGTATCCATGGCATAAATTAGCCACGGACACATTGTTGGTGAGAATTTGTTCAAAGTAATCAAAATGGATTCAAAATACTGCCCTATAAATGCATTGACTTTCATTTATCATATTCCTTATCAAAGAAATAAATAGTGATGAAGCACTAATTGTGAAATTTGCTTTCAGACAAACATACATTGCAATATATGATATAATTGAATATTTAAAAGGAAACGGTTGGCGGAACTGTGCCTGTGCAAGTTTCTTGTCTACAAACAATGTATTTCGCGCACGATATCTAGATGCACCTCATCATCATAGCTGCAACATTTACATTATACGATGTAGATCAAGACAGACTTGTTTTAACTTTCATCAATCGCCATCGTACCCTGGATACAGTGTTTACATTGGTTGTATGGGTCCCATACGACCTTTGAGCGAAGTTCTGAAGACTATATCCCTTTAAACCAACCTTCAATTAGCCTGGACAAGCCATGAGATTCAATTGAATTATGGAAAAAGTTTCAGTGTCTTTGTATAAATATAATATACAATTCATTACTCTCACCATTACCTAATGCCATTATCAATATGTTCCACCCAACCGTCATTTCCGAGAATCAGTTGCACTGAGGGAGTCCTGAATCCATCCTCTGTAACACGGCTCTTCTTTGCAATCCGACCAACATTAAGTGCTTGAGCCACAGCCATCCAGAAGGCTTTCCCTATATCCATCCATAATGGCAGCGTGAACTTTGTGTCTTGGAATACGACCAGGTCACCGTGTATTTCCCAGTGTTTTGGTAAGTCATTTTGAATTGTAGGGTTCACTGTGATGCCTGCTATTTGCAGATGCTGCCTAACAACATTTAATAATTTCTCATATGGAGTGACCACTAATGCTTTCTTGGCTTTGGGTAACGGGAGTGCTTTTATATCAAATTCTGTGTCTTGCAATTTCATCTGTATCAGGCTGTCAGTTTTGCACAGGACACTTTTACCACTTTCAGTTATGGGAATGGCGACTTTGCCACCTTGTAGTTTTTGCAAACGTCTTGTGTCATCCCACAGACATTCTTCCTCTAGTTGTTGCCTGCAACAAAAAAAGAAAGCAGTGTTATGCTGTAATTGTCAACAAAATTGTCATAAAAACCCTGCAGAAAAGCTTGATATTACTTGAAATTTAAGCATATTTATTATGTTTTAGTGACCAACAGGACAGTAGAAAAATTGTGCTACGGCTACAGCTGCACTAATACACAGCCTGTGATTTCCCACTCTTTCCCCTCCACAAAAATACACCTGATAAATCAGTGGGCAAACACCACTGCAGCTTAGCCACACTGTTTTAAACGCAAATTAAGGGGGAAGTTAATCCATGTGCTTGTTTTGGGTCTGGTTATACAAGAAATGCCGTTTTCATGATTTATAACTCATGTATTCTTTAAAAAAAAAACCGGGCAAAACAAAAGTAGAACAATGTTGCAGCATAGGAAAAAGCGTGAAATCTATTTTTGTGGGTTAATTGTCAATAGTAATGAAAACTTTCAAATATATTCATCTTTTCTTAATGCGTGCGTGATCATGACGATAATGATGATGATAATGATAAACAGATAAACATAGCTAAGACCTACTGGAAGACTTCATGAACGCCATATCAACACATATACCATGGTACAACAACACGACTAATAAACATAAATAACAATACAAACAACAGCAACCAGATCTCTGGGTCCACTGTGGTGGGGCTTGGGCTTCTGTCGTGTCTATTTTTTACATCCATGGTCGAGCGGCTCGCGCTATGGTTGGGGCATGGCGCGAGCCGCACGACAGAAACCAAACCCCACGGCCAACCAAGGCTACAATTATTTCAGCTGCTACCATGATACTTGTTGTATCGTAGGGGCTTCGCGAAGCGACGATCGAAGCGCCTGAGGCTGTGGCTACCAGTGGCATGGCAGCATCGTGTTGATACACTCCCCACATACTCCCCAACACTACAACTACAACAAAGGCAGTAGTTGAAAATACGAAGCATAATAGTTTGACGTATACATGGTAAACGAACCTTGTACTCTGGGCATATTTTGAGTCAACAATGACGGTAAACTCCGACAGCAACCGTTCCCTTCCCTCCATTCCGTCGGTAAAGGGCGCCGCCATTTTGAAATTTGTCGACAATACCCATGATTCCTTGAGTGGAGAGTCAACGAACTTTTTCTACAGCTGTGAAGCCTTCACTGAAGGCGAGTTGTTGCTGCAGGGTCTTTTTCAACCACCTGACTATTTTCGAGTTTTTGGCGGGGAGCCTTGCAGGATGTAGTGTAAATCCGAACTGATTTGGACAGAGCGTTGACTCAGCCCCCTCCTGAACATAACTCAGCTCCGTAAGCTTCCACGGCAACCTTCAAAACCACGCCCGCTGACTTTGACCTGATGGGACTGCTGTTTCAAGATTTTCATTCGGGTGTTCCAACCACCTGTTTGTCCTTGATGAGTAACGAGTAGGCCTATACGATCCGACGGACCATCGCCCTAAAGGGCAACCAAAAACCGGGCCAAAAACCGCTACCCACGTAAATGATGTACGCAAGTGACTGCTTGCATCACAATTCACATCCAAGACCAGAAGTCAGGGATTCCACAGCATGTTTTACTTTTTTACACTCTAATAATGCACAAAATACATTTTTCACATTTAGGCTATGTAAGTTTACATTTTTTGATATTTTTACAATAAATCATGCCTGTGCGACGTACATTTGACGGTCGGGACATTGTTTGGAGGATCTATCGGACATAGTTGGTTAATTCGGGAGGACATTGCACGAAATACATCAGTCTGCATTATATTTAATCTCTGCACGAAATGCATTTTACGATCGGGACTTTGTCGGATGGGCGCTTAGGGCAAAGGTAAAATATTTAAAAAATGTATAGAATGTATTTCATACAAGCTCATATATTCAGATATAGCCCTTATCTTAAAATGTATTTTGTGCAGACCTAAAAATGGCGAAATCATGGGTATTTTCTGTTCGTACTCAGGCGAAGGACGATATTTTCCGAGCTACTCTGTAGTAAAGATACTGTCCTTCATCCTATTCTGTTGTAAAAATTATGGTCCTTCGCCCTACACCGTGAAGCTACGGCCCTATACCATATTCTGCACTCATAATGTTGCCCTTCAACTTCTTCTGCTGTGAAAATACTGTACTAAGCTAAACAATTTATTATAAGAGTCAGACTAAAAAATGAGGGGCATTAAAGGACTGTGAATTACGATATTTCTGAAGACATAAAGGATGACAACAGTATTTTCAGTGCAGAATTGAGTGAAGAACAGCGTAAGCTCTTCAGTAATACACTACGTCATATCTACTTGAAGGTATTTGTTGTCAAAAATGTATTTCGTGTGACTGCAAGCACCTTGCCCCGATAAAAAGCATTTCATGGAGACCTCAAAAGTAAACAATGCAAATAAATCAGAAAAGTATTTGGTGCAAAGCGTACATATCGATATCGTATATGTCAAAAACTGTATTTCGTGCAAGCGCATACTACTACAGACCTGGACCCGATAAAAAATGAATTTCTTGCAGACCTTAAATTGTAAAAATGGAGGGGAGGACAGGGAGGGGGGTATATGACTTTTTTCCGAAGGATAGGCTCATGGAAAGAAAAAGGTGATTTTTTAGGGCAGAGGGCCAACGGAAACTTTTCCGATGTGGGAGAGGGAAATAATAGCTATTCTGTTGGTATACTGCCCTCCCGCTTCGGATAAACTTTCATCTCCCCAATTATTTCCCCATACAATAGACATCAAATCAGGTCCAATTATCATTCAAGGTAACTATGAAATTTACCAGGTCCAAGGCATATATCGAAAATGACAAAGGCAATAGGGTCATCTTGAACCACGAAATAGTGGTGGTAGGCCTATCAGGTGTCCGGAATGGGTATAAAGCGTACCCTGCCAGCCTGCTGCACCCGTCAAGATTGACCAAAAACGACAAATCCATTGTTATTTGGTGAAATCACCAAATTACTTTTGTGAGTCAAAATTTGGTATGCTGTCATTCGTCATTCGAGAAACAGACAGGTCATATTTTGATACAACATCTCCGTATCTACCATAGAACTTCTTAAATGATTTTACTAATACAAATCTACTTTCTGAGAATCCTTTCCTCACTAACTTTTGAGCTAATAGGCTGTGTCTAACTCGAAAGTCTTCATATGAATTAAACTACCCTTCGGATCAGCAAATCCCCCCATTCTCATATTACATAAAGTAAACCCTCACTGCTTCAATCAAGAAAGTCCCAATGCCATCTCTTGGCCATATATTTTTCCTTCTCATCGAAAAACTCCCGAAATCAACGGCATTATCATGCAGTCCACGGCTCCTCACTGAAAATTTGCCTGCCCAGCCGTTTCTGTCCTCTATGCTACGACTAAAATTTTGCCCTCTCTTGGACCGTAACGTCATAATAATGGTGCACAGGAGGCTTTTACATAAGCCGAAATGTATAATAAAAACTAATATAGGCCTTAACCCTTTAAAACTTAGGTAGTAATACCTTATAAGGTTCCTGGTCCGGAAAGCGAAATCATGCCATACCTTCGCCCCTTTTCTCTGCGTATGTAACATTGAACACCCAAGGCGCCTGTTAGTCCATCTTCGCTTTGCCAGGAGTTTCGGGCAGCTTGCTTGCCCGAGAAGTACGAGCGGACGATGCTGTGAGTCGGGTTATACCATGAGAAGCAAATTAATATTTCAATCAAGATCAATATTTTCATTTAAAAAGCAGGACACAAAGTGTAAGTTCCTTTCTCGATTGTTTTTATTTTAGCAGCATAACTGTATTCTTTGGTTTATAGTTTTCAAACTATTTTCATTTCTGACCTATACGGCATATTTTATTTTGTTTAGAAATCGCAAAAAAGTCAATCAAATTTGAACTTGCAGAGACATTGTTTCTGCAGGAAGGTTTGAACTACATTTTTCGTCACAAAAGATCGTTGTTCTTCGAGCTATTGTCAATCGCAATATATTTCATGATATTCGCGTCCTTCCGATCCTTTTGTAAACGGGTGTGGCTTTTTAAAGTTAACACAGGACTGCTCGTCATACTTCAGTTAATAATTACACATACTAGTATAGTCCAGTGACTGTGCTTTACTGTAGCAATATAATATTATCATTGTTACATAGGAATAAATATCTATCTTCCCCTTTACAAATGTGCCGATTTTAAAAGTTTATATCACGCTGAAATAGCGATTTTTAAGGGAGGTTAATGCAATTTGAAGGGGCCGTCGTTTTCTTGTTGGGGAAGGGGAACATATCAGTGGCCACAGGGGAAAATTTTCAAATATTGAGGAAGGCAGCTGAGAACACATTCAGTGTCCTTACAGATTAATTTTTATTCAAAATATCTCACAAACACATTAGTTACATTTTAATTGATTAGTTGGCTTCCAAACTGCCCAATGCAAATAAATTTTAAAAAATAAAATATAAATAAGTAAGTAAATGAATAAATAAATAAATAAATAAATAAATAAATAAATGATGAGCGCCCTCACATACACTTTACGAAAGTTCATTTTCGGTATGGCTTCCTCAAGATGATCCGGGCTTTCCGCCACTTTAACTACAAGCAGTTTAGACATCAAGAAAATGTAAAATTTATTTGTAATGAAACTTTAGAACAAATTCAATGGCAGAGAAATCATGGGTGGCTTTGGACAAGTCAATTAGCCCGATATCTGTTCTAATTTATGGACACTTGTACTCGTGGCTTTAACTGAATAAAGTTTTAGTTTGATTTTTGTCGATAGTTCTCTCAAATTCACCCTCATGCAATATATGAATGCAAAGCATCAAGAAATTCCTTCTCCAAATGTACTTTAGGATACACCTGGCATAGCCTGACTTCGTTAGAGTACAGGGGGCGTATCCGTATGTATGTGTATAATGGGGTATCTTGAAACCGCAGTGATGGGGTCACGTGAGTAAACGTAACCTTATCGCCATCTTGCTCGGCACACCTTGGTGGCAAGTCGACGATCGAAGTCTAGCCGTCTTCTTTTTTAACAAACCGGCAGCACCGATTGTGTATTACCGACGAATATTGCGCCACTCTCTATCTGAAACAGTCTGCGAAGGGCTTCAACGTGATAGTCCCTCAAGTGTGCTAAATTTTGTTCTAGATTAGCTTTGTTTTTGTGAGTAAAGACATGAGTTCGGAGGGAGACCCCAAACCTCGTCTTTGCCATGTTGTACGGGGCGACAAGGGTTACGGCTTTAATCTACACGGCGAGAAGGGACAACACGGGCAATTTATTCGCGCAGTCGACAAAGGTAAGAAGAAACAAATATGATAATGTGACGTCATTGCTCAGACGCCATTTTTGCAGCCTGATATATTATCTGAACAGTTATACGCAAGTCCTGCGTCCCGACTTCACACATAGAGGTGTTAGACACGGACTATTATCATAACTATTTAGCTTCCACAAACCAAAGTGTGACCGGGTGATACTGATGTTGTATGTCCTTGCTGTAACTTTTATCTTTAAAGTGTTTTAATGCTTTTGTCTTGTATTTAAAAATAAAAATACCCGAGTGCTGCCGTCTGTTTAGCGACAGCGTAGAGACATCAAGTGGGGTATGTACGGAAGTTCAACCGTGAGCGCAGGCCAGCTGCACCGTAAATCCGGAAGCGAAGACTGTAACCGCACCAAGCTAGTAATGTCGCGGACATTTGTTGTAACGGTCGTTACGCAGAAGGCATCTGATAACAGCGCTCTTTGTAGATATTGAAGCCCTGGGGAAAGAACTAGGTTAGATGCGAATATTGTAGAAATTGGATTGCTGGAGCATGTATGAGTAATTCTTGAGAAGGGTGGAGTCGAGATATAAGGGAACTGCTGCTGAACTGTGTGCCTTAGGCAAGTCGGTAATCCCACCTGTGACATAACACTGTTGACAGAAGGCTTAGCTGTTCAGTAAGCTCACTTTTCCCAGTGCCTAGTGCCCAAATTTTCATCACTTTGGTCTGGGTTGTCTAACATATTTTACAGTTTCATTCTTCTCAAACCCCCAGAAACACAAACTTATTGCATCTGTTACATGATGTTGTATGTTGATAGCTTTTAATTTACACTCAGGACAGTATGAGTGGAAGTTGAGCAAGTTATATGTTAATTATTACTACAGTGCCTCCACCGCAGGTGTCAAAACAGACCCTTTTGTTGAAGTTTTATTGAAGTTCCCTATCCATGATCATTCCAAGTTAAAACTAGGTACAGCGATACCACCATGTATGATTAGTTTCAGAAAAAGTATGGTATAATTTTCTCTCCTATAGTTTGCCAAATTTTAGCATGGATGTGGCCAAAATAAAAAATGGTCATGATTATGCCCAGGTTGATTGTAATGATACTCAAGTATGTCGCTGAGTTAGTGACAATTGGTTGGTCACATTGAATGAGGTATGTACATGTATTACCAGGACCTCCATGGTCACATTGAGTAAACATATGTTTACCCTAACCATAATCTAGTAGGTAAGTGTCAACAGACATATGGCAAACATGTTGCATCACTCTACAAATTTGTCAACGCTTTTCAAAGCTCAGGTTAATAAAAATTTATTAACAGGTGCTTTTGAAATGAATGTATTCAAGATCATGATAGGGGAACAAAAAATTAGGAAATATGGAAATAATATTTAGTTGTTGCAAGCCATGGATGAGGATAAGATTGACTTGCTGAAAAAGAGCAATCCAAACTTTACTCTTGCACGCCCTCTCTGGTTCTTCTATTCTGTTCCACATCAAAAGTTTTAAAATTTATTGAAAGCAAGGGCAGTGCAGTGTTTACTTAGGATAAGGTGAAACTTCATGCCGCTTTGCCGGTACTGATATAGGAGAGATTATGTTGTAAAACTCAAACACTTGTGTCACAAGAACACATTTAGGCAAGAGTACACAGTCACATAAAAAAGCATACCTTCTTACTTCTCAATATATTAGTAGCTTTTAGTTTTTCCAGGAGCCATGTTGTACCTATAATTCTTCAGTTTAATTGGTTTGAAAAATCCGCCAAGAGGTCACTTATTTTTCATATGCTGCTGTGTACCAAATATCAGCTTGCATTCATATCGTAATTTGTAATTTGTGCTGACAAAAATACCTGCTCTACTTCAGCATTAAACAAATAAGAAATGAAATTCTGTGATAACAATTGGAGCCAGAATGTCTGCAGTGAAAAGATAAAATAATATGTTCAGTACAGCTGCTGCAATGTTAAATTTAGATGATAAGTTGAATTTTTAGTTTGATGCAGGTACACAGAAATTTAATGTATCTCAGAATTAAAAGATTAACCAATATGAACATTTCATCATTTCAGTGAGGAGTTATGGACACCTATGGTGTAAAGACTCCTGTGTAATTTTGTAACGGCCATAGGTTTTTCCAAGACATATGTATCACCTGCCTATGCCCGATTAATGCAGCTGCAATGCATGGAGATTGCCCTTTCAGAGATCTGCATGTGCTCTCAAGACTTACGAGTTTTTGTCACAGCGTTCTGAGCTGTTATCTGTGATATTCGTGATAAAAGTAGCATATTGGGGCAGCAATATTTTCATAGAAGCAATATTTTCCATTTAGTTTACTGACAATCTCAGTGGATTGGGCCATACCTTTTTCAACCCTTTGAGTGCCAAAGTCAATTTTTGCCGCCTTTATAATATATGCACCAGTCAATGTTTTTCACATTTTTGCCAAAATTTTGATGAAAAACTGCAGCGTATGAAATGTGATGTTCATAAAATTGGTAAAAAACTACAAAATTTTATCGCAAAAATTACAAGACTCAAAGGGTTGATGAAGTACTCTGCATTCTTTGTCTGTTTGTTATAATTCAGTGGAATACAACCTGTTCCTCATGTAGCTTTCAAAGCATTTTTCTTTCCCTACCAGGGTGTTTCCAACAATGTGTAGATCTTCAGCTTAGATCTTGGCATTTCAATGAGAAGTTTTGGAGTACAGCAAACAAATGAACAACAAGTACATTTTGAATTTGATTTCTTAAAGGTTGCAGTGATCGTTTGGCATAGAAAGTATTCATTGCATGTAAAAATTACAGATTAGAATCCTCTGCTGTTGTATTTGAAAAGAAATAAAAACCCCAATGCCATCAATTAGTGCTTGTATGTCAATGAAGATAATGTGGATCAAATAATTTCTGTTTGTTGTGATGACAAGAATTTCCTGAAAGGTTGAATTAAATTAATCGTTGTTATCTGTGATGATAGGAATTTCCTGAAATGTTGAGACTGAAGTGTAGAAATACTTCCTTGTAAACATACATATACAGGAAATGTATTCTTAATATGATTAAATTGTAGCTAGCTATACGGTGAGTTAATGCGATCAGGGGCATAGTAGTTTGGCATGCAGTGCATTGTATTGTGGGATTGCAGGGTTACTATCAGTTCCACTCAGTTTATATTAAGCAACTTACTTCCTGGCATTTCACAAATTACTTTTTTTAATTAAAGTGAAGAAAATTTCACATTGAGAAGCAGAGAGCAGGTCCACCATAGCAATGATGTGTGGCAACAGTCAAATTGGAAAAGCTTTTGTTAGCTGAATTAAATCGTGAAACTATTTCTATTAAAATGTAAAACGGCTCCCTCACGTTGTACTGTATTCAGAGTACATTGACAATGTCATCCGTGAAAGACGGTATATTAAAATGATATGGTGATCAGCAGTTGGAAATGTTGAATCTATTCCTGTCAACTATGTTGTCAGTGCGTCATGTATTGGGAGAACCTGGTGTCCATCAACATCGCCCGTTTTAGACATTTTTAATTAATTGTATTCCACATTTTTTCTTGTCCCTCTTTGTGTACAAAGATGTTTGATGAGGTTCAAAGAAATAAAGGGAAAGAAGAAATAAAAATGCTATTCCTGTTGAAGAAATTTAACTTGAAGTTTAGAGAAAAATTGAGGTATTATTATGGTTTGATTTGATTTTATTTCAGATTCACCGGCTGAAGCGGCAGGACTGTTAGCGGGAGACAGAGTTATTGAGGTCAATGGAGTTAACATTGAAAGAGAAAATCACTCACAAGTTGTTGCCAGAATACGAGCAGGTGGAAATGAAACAACTCTCCTCGTTGTAGATAAAGCCACAGATAACTTCTACAAAGGCAAAGGAATTACGGTAAAAGTAGACATGGTAGACGGGCCCAAACAGGAGGAGGTTGTGAATGGTACTGAGGACACTGAACCTGAAGTTACACAGGAGGAAGTCACGGAGGAAGCACCAGTCACTGCGGAAATCAATGGAGAAGTGACGAGAGAAGAGGAGCCAGAAGTAGAGGCGGCACCCGCCGCGGTCGAAGTGCACGTCAATAATGAACAAGAAGCTGAACCAGAAGAGGCGCCATCACCAGAGCCGGAGCCAGAACCACAAGTGGAAGCAGAAGCAGTGCCAGAGACCAAAGCGGAACCCGAGCCAGAGCCAGAACCAGAACCAGTTGCCAATGAAGTGGAGGTAACGCCAGCTGTTGCTGTTGCTGTTGCTAAGGAACCTGAGCCGGAGCCCGAGCCCACGCCAGAGCCGGCCAAAGAACCGGAGCCAGAACCCACGCCAGAGCCAGCCAAAGAGCCAGAGCCAGAGCCTGTGAAACAACAACCAAAGCCACCAGCACCCAAACCAGAACCAGTGAAAGAAAAGGTAAAATAGTTTGAAAATTTCCCAATATATGAAACACGGAATAGAAGTACATGAATAGAAATACAAGTACAAATGACAAATTGAACAAATTTGAAAATTTCTTCAGAGGTTTGTTAGATGAACGAATGATGAATTTACCTTCCATTGTATTAAAGTAACTTGAATCAGATACTGCAGCCAATCTGTTTATCACAAACTCCTTTATCAGACAGATTCAACATCTGATAAGGTGGAATATACATTCCAAACCTTTCAGTTGTGGACATTTTGGTGAGCAAATCTACTGGCAGGAAGTCTTTGAAATATACAGCCTTTTTGTTGCCTGGGTTCATGGTTGAGTATATCTTTCACATTATCAGTTCGCTTGACAGAGCAGTACTGATAAACATCACATATTTGAATGAGGACGACAGATCAAGGTTTCAGGGCCAGTGGAGTGATGTGATCATGGTCCAGAGGATATCTGATCTCCAGTAGGGTTTCTTCAACCCTGTTCAACATTGTGCAAGATAACACTGTTGTATATTGTCCAGAACTGAAACGCAAATGAGGGTCAAAATCTATAACTATAGGTTGCATCATCGCGTATCGATAGATTACTCTTTCTCTTGCGTGACAAACATTTAATTTCTAGCAGGATGAAACAATTGGAAAGCCATACTGTGTCTTGAAAAGTCTAACATTCAAGATGACGTTTTACAGTGTCATCAGTCTAAGGCCATCTTTTGTGTGAAGAGTATGATAAAGAACAATAGTCTGCTATCAAAAAACAATATGTTACTCCCCCATGATTGGTTGATGGTTAGCTGGGAGCTGCCTGGAAACTGCAACATTTTGAAGTTGCGTACATACATCCTTCCTGTATAGTACCAGTGATTTTGCACACACAGACATTCATTGGCAGATACTCTATTGACACACCCCAACAAGACGTGATATAACACTAACAGGGAGCGGGAAAAATATAAGCGTGTACAATTTCGAGGTTAAATTCTCTTTAATATGCAAATTTCCTATAATTTGTTAGTTAAATGAGCAAACAGGTGGTTTGTAGTTAGTATTCAAAATGTTCATGTTTGAAAACATTTAAAACAATACGATAATTTTAATTGCTAGATCAGTAAATGTACATTTAAGTCTTCATTCTATTCACGCGGAATTTAATCGGCTGACCCTCTCTTTTATTTTACGGTCTGAAGTTCAGACAGGTGTGAACTTGTTCAAGTGTTGGTGGTTTTATTGTATATTCCCTCAGCCAGCAAATAATCGTACATGTACAAAGCATGTCCCTGTGTCATAAAATCCCATGGGTGGTTACATGTTGTTGTCGAAGCCGTTCATGAAACTGTAAAGCTTAATAAGAGACCATGTATTATAGTATTAAAGTGTACTTCCATGGTCAAAATATTATGCAAATATCAGTGACTGAGTCTGTTCATATTTTAAGCCAGATAACCCTGGGAAATCACCTACTCAGTGCCGAGTGAAATGTAAATATTCTCATGTCATCACACCATGGAAGTTTTCATGTCCTAAAAGGTTATACCATTTCAAGCGTAGGGGTTGAAGGAAGTCTTGGTGTTTTCGCATGTTTTAAGAGTTTCACCACACAGAAGTTATGAAACATTAGATTGATGGAACTTTATCAAATCCATTTCAGATAGACAAGGAATTTAAAACTGTCATGTTAGGGTGTTGAAAGAGATAAAAAGTCATCAGTGAAGTATTAATTACTGATTTCTGTTTTGGTCAGTTTGTGTCATGACATCAAACAGTAGGTATGGATACCGCCTCTGAATATTGTTATGGTTCTACTTACAATGTCACAGAAAATGTCACTGCAGTGTTTCATGTATAGGTAATTTGTAGACGTTTCAACTTCAGGGCGGTACATGTTCAATAAGCTTATAATCATCCGTTGTATATTCCAGTTATGCCAAAACCACTACTAAAAATTTTGCAATGCTTCTGCATTGAATGGTCAAGTAGGTGTACATGAATGAGAAGATTTTGGAATTAAGTGTTTTTTTACAAAAAAATGAAAAGGAAATCGCAGGATGGTTGTCACAGATCTGTATCAGTCATGTAGCCATGATAGTATGTGCTGCCCTGGTTTCTTGATACCAGCGATGTCAATTGTCCACCCACATAGCATTGTTATACCACTTCAGGTGTGTCCAGTGAGTGCACTTGTCTGTATTGTGTGCAGGTATGCTGCACTCGTGAATAAAAAACCGAGTGAATGAAATGACCTCATTTTTCAACACTTTTGACTGCTTCAACTGGATCCGATTGTAAATGTGGGTCATGAAATCTTGCTGCACGATTATCTAGTCAGAATCATTTGAATCCAGTTCCAGGTAATTTCACCTGTGAAGAACACTTTACTGTGATTGTTCTTGGCGACTGAATTCCTCTAAATGTTGACAAATGGGAGCTATTCTATTGTGGCTGACACCAGCCAGTATGGGGTTATCAGCCGGTGACATTCCTTTGTTTCTGTCCAAATAAATCACCAGCAATTTGATCAGGCAGTGGCTCATTTTGTTTATGATTTCCACCTCTGTCCAAATTCTGTTCTGTAAAAATGGCCATCAGCTATGCAGACTAGTGAGATTTACTGGTGGTTGAAACATTTTTGTACAACAAAAGATTCCAATAAATCATTTTATGTAGTCAAGATGTTAATACATGGTTACCTTGGACAAACCCAGTCCACAAAACACCCAAGCATTCCTATGTCATCAGGAAGCTTGCACCAGTATCTTTTTTGACCCATAATGGACCAGGAAGATCAGTTTGTGCGATATATACATTAAATGTTTATCAGTGTGTGCTAGTGTTTATCAATGTGTGCTAATGTTCATCAGTGTATGTTAATGTGTGTCAGTTTATGCTAATATTTGATGTATGAATCCTTTGAAGGGTTACAGCATAGGCAGTCAAGAAAGTTTTTAGACTGTCTATGGTTACAGTATCAGATTGCTTGTATTCTGATATATGAAACTATTGCAAATTTAATGTTCATGCTCTCTGCTGCCCAAGTTCTTAGGCTTGTTTTCTGTTTGATTTCATAAGAGCATTTCTTCAGTGCTCTTTCAATGATCTGAGCCGGGGATCTGAGTACAGATAGATGTGTTGAAATATCAGAGTTATACTGAGTATCAACTTTTTAAGACTTGAATTTTCAATATTAGAGATGTCATTGGCAGCAAGTAAACCTTTAGCAAGATTCAACATGCTAAAATGTTTCTTAAAATCTGTATGTTAGGTCTTTATGTCTGTCTTCCAAATTTTGGTACAATCATTGAATGGCATTGTTTTGTATGATAAATCTGTATCTATGCACTTGAAAATGGGGGCTATGCAACTGTTAAGGATGTATGTAAGTTGTCACTTTTGTTTTTATACTTGAACATGGTTTACAGGGCCACATTTTTTTATTTGGCATCCCAGTTTGTGTCCTGATCAGTGTAAATTGTGACACAAGGTTTTCCATTGCTTGACTTATTTGTCTAGAAGTCATTCTCCATAGTCACTGTGTCTTGTGATCATGATTACAATATTAAATTCTATGTACAGAGCAGTGAACTGAATTTACCATTTTCTCGCTCTATGCATTTCATTTTGGTTTTCATAGCTAAAAACTTCATAAGAAAGATGCTATATCCCTTTACCCAGACGATTGTGATTGAAATATCATAGCAAATTTTGTGACAGATTAAAGGTGAAATCAGAATCCCAATGTTACATAAAAACATTCTATTATGCATAATTTAACTCAGATATTGGTAATAATATGTTACCAGGCATTAACTACAGTAAACAGTAAATTTAATGTGCCTAACACAGATCCGATGTGACATTTCAGATTTTAGGCCGGCGTATTATTTTATGTTCATCAACTGATAGCGTAACAGAATTATAAGTAGAAATTCTGTGAACACCAGCTTGTCAGCATGTTATTGGACACTTTGCCTGTCAAAGTCTCCTTTGCCAAAAAAGAATTTTATTATTACCTTTGTGCTATTTGTGCAAGGGCAGTATTTATAAATATGCTAATGTTGCTTTTTGTCATCTGTCAGAAATTCAACTTCATCAAATGACTCTTTGATAAACTATCTCAGTCCATCTTGGTTGTTTGTACCTCTGCAAAGAAAAAAAATGAGTTTTTGCTGTCTCCAGTCAGAGATTTTTCACTTTGAGATGGAACTAAAGAAACTAAAGAATTAAAGGTTTTCTACCTAAATGTCAGGCAAACACATTATTTATTCATGGCCCACAGGGGACAGTTGGTGCATACACCACCAATCACACACCTGCCTGTATCATCTTCCTTCGATCACTCTGTTGCGTAGCAACATCTGCCGGTTTCCAAGGTAACGATCAATGCTGCGGGACACCAGGAGAAGTCCACCCCAGAGAATAAGCCATACAACGCTTCATTTTACAGTGTCTTGTGTGCTTTATGCTTGATATAAAGTCTCAGATAACGTATCAGGTCAAACTATCTACAGTTTAGTCAGCAGTTTTAGTCTGATCAATATTTTTTCAAAGTATCACACTTTTGATAACTGAGCCACTCATCAGGATGACCTAAATATAAAGTACTTGTCTCCTGGTCATCTGCTGTGACCTTATTAGTCAGTTAAAACCTATCTTACAAGGAATTATAGGTGCTGTGTTCATCTAGCTGAACTTTCCAAGTTTCTCTTTTAACAGGAACCCAGTGAAAAAAGCAAGAGTCTGTACAAAGGTGCAAAGTTAGCTTTTCAGATTTTCAGATTGCATGAGTGCTTGCTAATGTAAAACCCTGACAAAGTCAATTTCATCAAGGTTACCTCTCTTTGATGAATTTAAACCTGATCATTGCTCGGAACAGAAAGCTGTCTTCTGTTGAAATGCTTACTGCCGATAGTTGTTATACGCGCATATGAATTATGAGCCGGATAGAGGTTCAGTGTCAGATGATGTTCTTCAAAGGCACACACAGATCATTAATCTTTTATTTCAAAACATAAGATTTGTTCATCAACCCTTTCTTTCCTGCGTTTATGTAGAAAAGTCCACGTATCAGCAGAAAAACTATAAAGTGACATTAACTTCTGGAAACAAAGCAGGTTAAAATGGAGTGACATACCAGTAAGATTTTATGGCGACCAGTTTATTTTGATTCTGGGGTTGCCATGAGAGTGCACTGTTATTTGTGAGATGAGAGGCTGGTCTTGATCTTCTTGATTGGCTATTTCATATCAGAACCATATGGCATCCATAACTTGCCCTGAAATATTTGTAGAATACACCAAAAAAAAATTGCGCATCTTGCAAATTTTGTTACAAACATTGCTGATGTGGCATCAGCTTGTCGCCATGGCAACTGTCTTTTGAAGTTTCGCTTGAAGGAAGACCTTTCAAAGTGATGGTATTATCACTGCTGATGTACCGTAGAAAAAGAAAACCAGTTACAATTGTAATGTAGCCCTCTGCGGTGTGTTGTCACTTATTTGAAAAAGTAGAAAATCATGTAGGTAGGCAGGTGGGTGTGTGTGTCATTGCACAGACAGTCAAATTTATCGGAAATATCAGCATTATCATATTTCAACATCTGCTTTTCTAGAACATATGATCCAGGTGCGTGTTCACAGTACATCACTTATTTGCGAAGGAGATGAGATAAACGTTAGCTCTGTGAGTTATTGAACAAAAAGACTCCATACCATTACGAAATAACGGCGATACTGATACAAATACAGTAAACTGAGTGTCTATAAATACCAGTCGTGACTGTTTTTTCTCTTAAACTTCCCTGGACTTTAAGGTATGATAGACACATGTGTAGTCTGTGTGCTCATAAAGGCAGTAGACTTTAAAGCATAACAAGGAAGTAGATGTAAAATTTATCACCAGCTGAGACAAATTGCCTTGTTCTCTGTTATAGGGTATTTCACATGACTCAAATTAGTTCGATTAATGTTGTTATTGTTAAGGTGGTTCACGCCTCAAAAACAGAAAGACTTTTGCTCAAACTTTCATCAAGCAAACTTTAAACCATTCTCTTTCAAAATTAAGAATCAAAATCGGGGGGTCAGCCTGCAAATTTTGGTAGTAGAGAAACAAATTACCGAATGTTTACCAACATTTGAAATTCAAAATGGCCGCCATCCCTCTATTAATCTCTATGCGAGAAAATAAAGTTCCCAATTTTCACAAAACAAGAAGTGATAGACCAATAGAATATTGTAAAAGTTTGAGAGTCTGAATATCTGTCCCTGAGGCACATTCTACCGTAATGAGAAATTTATAGACTGTTTTGGCCTTTCTCCATACTTCACTGTGTGTATGTATTTCTGTGAATGGTCAGTAAATCACTAGGTGTGTTATTCCCAGAAAGAAAAGTTTCAGGTAAGAATAGTGCGTGAGAAAGAAGACTACCAACATTTGCATAAGTCAACACCATGTAATAATAAGTCTTACATGTGCAAATATATTCATATAATTTTCGGGTGCCGCAGTGTCACAACTAAAGAATTAAAATCTATCATGTACAATAGGCAAAGATCGTTCTGTCAAAACAGTGTTTGAATTGACTTTTATCCCGGTCAGTGGACTTTTGATAGGCTTATTAAATCATGAAGGCACCCACTGCAACCTGTTACCCATTGCTGTTCACTCTGATATGATGGAACATTCTGCTGACTGGTGGTGATATCATTCTACTTGATTTGCATGCCGACTGACATGTATTTTGTACTGGAAATGTTATGCTGTATATTGTAACAGACAAAACATGACTATGTTTACTGGTATTGTTTCTGTCGATCTTTGCAGTGTATATGATGTATATCACTGGTTCTTGTTCTGCCCATAGTCTTATCTATGCTACATTCAAGTAGTCTTTGGCAAGGATGTCATACATTCAGATGGTATATTGTGTAAATCCTGACACTGTTTGTATTTCCTAGCTCTGTCTTGTAATGACGGTGTCCTTCCCAAGGGAAAGAAATCTTGGGTTTCCCTTCCCACTGACTCAAACAGCTGTCAGATTTTCAATATTGTCATATTCTCATGTAGTTGGGTTTTTTTCCTGATAAAGACAAGTCTCACAGCTTGTCAACTATAGAGGAAAAAACATTTTGCTGTTGTGTCTAGAAAATGATGTAAAATTTGATATGTTCATGATGTTCGTGAATGCTCTCATCACAAAGTTGTTTTGCCAAGTGCTGCTGTTTGTGATATGAAAATTGCACTGTGTGTGCTTGGTTTGTCTCCCACCGAGGTTGAAATAATCAATACCAATGCATGCCTCACCCCTTCAATGCACTCAGTAATTTCTATTGACCATCGCTCATTGTAACAACTATGCTGTGAAAAACCCACAGTATGTGTGCAGTGCCCAGCCATTGTCAACCGGCTATTGTCCAGAGGGTACGCATTGTATACTGTGTTTTGTTTCAAAGGATAATGCCCCCTGTAAAATGAACAGACACGGGAATTGACAAACTGATGAAATTGTGGTGCTGGCTGGCCGTTGGGTCAATACAGCTTACTGTATGTACACATACTTCATGGCATCTGTCTCGTGGTGGTAACAATTTCAAAATCTGTGTGTGAGATGTCATTCGGATAACACTGTTGCCTGACAGAATTTTCTCAGCAGTGAACGGCGTTTCAGTATTTCTGTAACTAGGTGATTGGTTCACTCATGGAGGTAGTAGAGAAGGAGTCACAACTAGGCGGAGATCAAAGGGACCATGTGTTTTGCCGCTGTTTGCCTTACAAACTACTCCATTAGCACCAACGGGACTTGCGAACGCGTTTTCTCGGATTTAGTAAACAAGATTAAGTTCGTTCGGGGTCGTTTGGGTGTTTCGGCCGTCCCTCGGCAGTTGACAGATCTTCAAACATGGTGTCACGTGTCCAAGCGTCGCGTCGGGAAGTTCGAGTCGTTCCACTGATTTTGATGTACACGATGTTAAAGAGGTCGAGGAACAGATAATTGAGGAAGGGAGCTTTGGTATCTGCAAAGGCGCGGAAACTGAGTTGATCATAGCTTGTGATTACAAAAAAAATGACATACATCGTAGAGCAGCATTGTTAACACGCAAACTTTTTCCAAATCCAGTTCTTGGTTCTTGCCGTGTTTTATCATGTTGTACTGGCATTAATGATAAGGTTAAATAAGAAAGCATTGCTTTTAACTGCTACATCCGTGACTTTTATGAATGGTCGCGATATAAAAACAACACGTACGATGCATTGAAACAAAGCGTCGCAGCGTCGCCTATGGCGTCCCTGGCGTCGCGTCATAAACACCCGGGAAACGCTACAAGTTTAACCCACGCTCACGGCAGTGCTGCAGTCTGCTGCACCATACTCAGTACATGATTAAAAAGTTCGTGATCAGAACTTTCATTCTAACAAGGAAAGGTTCCTGCGATCGAATGTAAAGTATATTAAAAACGACGTTAAAATTACCAAGATTTTGAGAATGAAAAACTTAAATTCCTTGTAACTTCACTTTTCGTAGACGGAACGTGTCGGTTCTTACACTATCATGACGCACTTGACCCAAGCTACGCAAGTACAGTCTTTGGGCATGTGTTATGACACTGTGGAGAAACTGAGTCACATTAGCAAACCTAGGTTAATTTCACTCGGTTCGGATGCGAAGGTACTGTCAGCAACGCAGATGGCGGGAAAGGGGTTTTAAACAATGGACATAAAGGGATTAAACCAATGGTGAACAATAGTAATAAACGTAATTATCTCAGTTGTGACTCCTTCTCTACTACCTCCATGGTTCACTGTATATTTTTATGTGACATTTGTTAAACATGTGAAAGTCCTTGGTGCGCAGATACCAGTTCAACTGGGCAATGTGGCTTTTTTGTCAAACTATCCATTTACCCCTGACAGAAGTATTTACCAGAGTGACTCAGCTTTAGTGCGAGTTACAATTACTGTCCGTGGTTTGAGATTCCATTAAAAAAATAAAGCTGGTGCATGAAGTGGAGATTTTTGAATGAAGAGTTGTTTTGGGGATTTTGAGGTGAAAGGTCACAGTCCCAGGGTAGCATGTCCACCCCTTCCTGTGCAGTACAACATTATAATGTAAAAGACCAAAGTCAGTGACTGCTGACACAGCCAAAGTCCAGTCCAAGTATTGCTTATGATGCAATGAAAGTACAGTGATGTTGTTGTGACTTTTAAAAGGTATAGATTTGTTTATGGATAGTTGTACCCTTTAGGAAATTTGAAGACCAGGGCATGTTGTATTTTCAGAAACAGTGAAAAATTTGAAGAAGAAAAGATGTTTCAGGCAAAACTATTGTATTCTTGATGGCAGAGCCACAAAATCCCAGATACTAATCCTCTGTCCTGAATGACAGTTGTAAAACATCCATTTTCAGAAATAAATGGTGTCTTAGAATTGTGTTCTGGAGTCTTGATCAAATAAAATTACTTGTGTTACAGTGGTAAAAGTCGGTATCTGAAATCTGTGAGACAGTGAAAATATGGTTTTGTTTTTAAAGAAAAGCAAAGACGCTGCTATTGGGTTTCAACTCATGATTGTGGTTCAAATTTATGTAAAGCAAGACAATTGACAATAGGGCTGTTATGAAAATTGCATGCTAATATTTTTCATGGTAATAAGAAAGGAAGTGGCTTGTTGCCAGAAGGTTGGGTGAGGTCGTCTGTAAACACAAGCTGCTTCCCACTGTCTTGTAGACTTTGTTGAACTGAGGCGTATCATATTGCTGTTGTTGATGTGCTGGCATCTTAAAAAGATATAGATACAAAATAACGCCAACAAAAAAGTGAAAGTGTATATTTGAATAAAATATTTAACATGGCAGACTTAATAAGCTTTACTGACCCGGTGGCCATATGGTGTTACTGCTAATCTCATATGATGTTTACGCAGATGGAGCTGATCCTGGCCATAGTGAATCATGTCGAAGTTGAACACTTTTGACAAAGTCACCTCCAAAATATCAAATGTCCTTTTTTTCAAAATAACTGAATTTTTACTGCCATTATACATGGTACATGTATACAAGTACGTGTATAACAATTTTGATAGTTCAAAAACTAGACTCTGCTCTTCTAGTCTGAGACTACCGATAAGTGGTAGATCCATGGCAAATCAAATACAATGGAAAATAGCCTGACCTTAACGTCCCTTGGAAATTGGACACCTCAACTAAACTCAAGATTTGCACTTTAATCACTCGGCAAAAAGAGGATTACACTGAATGCTGAACTCATAGTAGTTTGTAAATGTTCTTGAAATTCCATTGAAATGTTCTGCCTGCAGAGAAATTGCCAGATGGTACTCCCAAGATATTAAATTTTCACAAGCAAGTTTGCTAAGTGATAACATTGCTGTGAATTTAGTGGAACCTTTTAACATGGCTAATTCAGTTTTGTTTATCACCATAAAACTAGCTAAGTGAAGAGGCCTGAAAATGATATTTTTTGTCATACACCCAGCAGGTTTCATGGTTACCCCACAGATTGGTTCACTGGATTTAGAGGTCAAATATGTTAAAGCTCTTTGTACAAACCTAGCATTGTTCCTAGACAGTTGTAATTAGAACAACACAGGAATTTGGTACCGTTACAAGCATGAAAATGTCAGGACTTGTTAGTGTGTTTGTTCAGTAAGGGTCACGGATGAATCAATTATCAAGGATGCTGGATCTACATATTCTCTGCAAATAAATAAATAAATAAATAAATAAATAAATAAATAAATAGATGAAAAAATTAACTACTTTAATGTGACAGAACGTTTGGTCAGCCAATTTAAATTGAGAAAGAAATTCATATATTATTGCAGTCAAGTTTTGACATGCAACGATAAGTGTTTACCGATAGTTAATGAAAATTTGTGAAGTTTGTATCTGATATAAAAACATGTACATTTTCTCCTTGTAGATTTTTTCCCCCAAAATATGATATTGTAAGTAGACAAAGTCAAACCCATGGCTATTAGAAGTAAGGCATGACTACTCATTGTGAGCTTGTGGGTGAGGACACTCCATCGGTTATCTGCCGAGGTTGCCATTAGATACCGTTTTAACAATGTCAAGATAGACGTGTCCTTTGTAATTGCTGTCTTGCAACAGTAATAGTTAAGATGAGATGGCTTAGCAGAAAACTGAAAGCCTCATTGTCAGCATCACAGAGCTGATCAGATAGACTGATTATCTGTCGTTGCAATCTGTCATCTGCAAGTTGTCATTCCTTTTCAAAATCCATTTGTATGATAGCTTTAAATTTGGTATACAGGTTTTTAGGGATAATAATTCCAGTCAAATTTGTTCAAATTGTCACAAAATATGCAATATTGTACACTTTGGGCAGTATTTACAGTTTTGGCCGACAAAATCTTATTCCACTGGTGTGAAATTTGTTACTTTGGATAAAAGGTTATCTCCAAAGGTGCAGGTCTGATAGCTTTGAAGTTCATGGTCATCACAAAAACATGCCACATCACATATCAGTATTACAACATAGTTCTATCGGCTGCTAGGTCACTTATCTGTGGTTATAGGTGCATGAAACTTCTTATTCAAAAAACCCTCCAACATTTTCAAATTCATTAACGGCATCTAGATATACAGCTAGACAAAAATCTGATCCACTCTTTGTATTATAAATATGAATTTGTATCCGATAGTACTGCATTATACTGTTTTGAATATTCCTAATGAAATTTTGTCCCCTTTATAGTTTTATCTGATAATACTCAGTGCCATTGTAGCTAAAAGCATTTAGTTTTAAACCCTGTACAATTAATAGAGACAGGCGGTGACTGCATTCATAGTGACATTTATTAAGAAGAGGATGTGAAAGTTGAATGCCTTAATTTGATTAATGTGGATGCTTCATTAATTAAACATGAATCGTGTGTGTAATAGTGTTACGTGACAGCATGAAATGATATATGCAGGTCGGTGAATGATAAGCTGAGACTTCCTCAAATTGAAATAGGAACAACACTTCAACAAAGTTTGTTTACATATGTGTCAATAATTAAGTTGTTTTTACGTTTAGGTCGAATAAAAGTTTTAAGTGTATTTCTTCTATTGCTTCATGAAAATTGGATTAACACTGACAGGCAGAAATATTGGATGAACTACAGAAGATTTACAATAGAAAGTCGAACAATGGTGGAGTGAGGTTGCATCTTATTTTCTGTCAACAGTGATCTGTCGCAGATATTTCTAAGCAAACCTCATCAAATATTGTGATAATTGTGAAGTTTTACTTACAAAATTTATCAGAGTGACATGAACACTGGAATATTAAAAAAGTAAAATAGATTTAATAAGCAACATAAATTTAACGTCGATGGACTGGGAATTTAATTTTTCTGTGTAGGCCATATTACAGTAGGCTGAACTTATGTCTGAAATGTTACACGGTATCTGCTATGAAATAAATGGCAGCAATACTTGCATTAAGGTAGTTCGCACCTAGAAAATGAAAGACCGAAACTTTTGCCCACACTTTTATGAATCAAACGGAACTATATCATTCTCTTTCAAAATCAAAAATGGACATTGGGGCTCACTGTGCAAATTTTGGCACAAGAGAAATAAATTGCCTAATATTTACCAATATTTAAAATTCAAAATGGCTGCCATCCCTGTGTTATCGCAATGGGAGAAAATAAAATTCCTGATTTTAACAAAACTGTTAAAGCCAATGAAATCTTTATTTACTCCAGAAGCTTCAAAATGAGCCCCCCCCCAAGTGGTAGGCTAAAAGAATATTCAAAGTTTGAGAATCCGAATATGTGTCCCCGAGGTGTATTGTATCTCAAGTGCAATATTACTACATCATGACCTGTCAATGCTGTATATCTTGGACCCTATGCTTGCACCGCCGCATAATTGTCATTTCCCCTAGCCAAGCTGTATTTCTTTGAACAAGGACTCTCCATCAAAATATCCCTTGTTTGATCGGGTCCATAAATAATCTGAGCGATAAGCACCATCATGTGGTTGTAAACGGTTCTGTACCTGTAAGTAGCCAATCACAAACCGCATGCTGTGTGTACGCTGTACAGTTCAAGATGGCATCGTCCTTAAGGCTTTGCCTACCCAGGCTTGTGCCTAGCTTTTTTGTCATCAGTGGTTTGACTTACAAATCAAAGGAAGAGAGTAAACTCAAAATTTGACTGTAAAACTAAGGCAGCAGTGCCTTTCACACATGCAGAATTAGAAGTGGGTGGCAATCCCTTTACATCGCCTACTGACTCCACCAAGACAGTGATAGTTGTATCCACTACTCCACATTTGAAGCTGTCAGCCAAAAGCTGCAAATGATTGAACTGTGGGATGTTTGCATGCATGAGTTGGTCAGGGAGACTGTACCAAGCTGACCTAGCCAAGCCATGTGGACCATATGATGTATCATTGTCTCTTGTGACCTATGTACATGTACTGGTCATTCTTCCAGTGTATCCTTGGTGAAAAGTCGATGTCTAAGGTTTCATCGGTCAAGCATGGCCAGTGACCTATCTGGACTTAAGCTAAGCCTAAAGCAACAACAACTAACAAGCCAAATCTTACTGAAAGGTTCCATAAAATGATTTCCAATGTTCTAACCAAGGTTACTTGCATTCTTGTTGTTGGTACTGTATGTGTACTGACCAAGGTTAAACAGTCAGCTTTAATTACATTGTGAGGGAACTTGCAATCTCTGTTAAAAGCTGTGAATTTTAAAATGTCAAGTCACAAGAAACTTTATATATCACTTTCCCTTTGTGATAACTAGGATGTTCTAACAAACAGCCATTTAGTTCTGTTACTGATGCACAAATGCCACTGCTTGTAGCATTGATTGTATGCTTTCGTCCATGTGATCATTGCTACTGGTGATGTTGAGATGCCGTCACTTTACCACTATCAAAATGCCCACATCTTTATAGCTACTGCTGCAGGTATGCCTCAGTTATAAGAACAGATGTAGTCTCGATGACAGCCATTCACCGCACCTAACTGAATGATTTTCTCAAGTGTGATGCTGTTCATGATTCTAGTAATACTTAGCCATGAGAGGTTAATATGCAGACAAGTCCCTTGCGACTGCAAAGTCATTCATTTTTCATTTCATGATGTCTTCTGTTTTCCTTCATGGAGCGTGAACCACTTGTTTCTTTTTAAAAAGTGTTCTGTCTTGACCTTAACCGGGCCAGGTCAGCCTCTTGTCAAACAAGAGACACAATGGTCTTTTATTGAACAGGGTGATACTTTCAACTCTAGAACAATTCAATACACAGACCCCAGGGTCAATTTGGGAATTCTAAGTATTTCAAGGCCAGTCAGGTGTAGCTAAGTGTGTGTGTAGAGTTGTGTATGTAGTGACTGAAAGACAGCGCCCATTCACCAGAAAATGCAATTCCGAGTCAAATTTATTACACATTATGCATGATTTATGCTGTGATTCTGTATTTTGTATTTTGCTTTGTTCCTCTTTGTATTATTGATCAAAATTCCATAATGGCAGCATAATTACTGAAAATCAAGTAAAGACTGATTCACTAGGAATGGATACATGTGTTTGTTGAAGGTGTGTTCTGAGTTTATCTGCAACTATTGTGTGTGTAGAGAGTGGGAGACTCTCTTGATTGTTTGTACCTGCGTGTTGAAAGATGTATATGTGCATTACACAATGTTTCTGATGAATCACTCATCAGGGGAAAGGGGGTTGAGAAGGGCAACATTCACCATAGCAGGTGTGTCCGCTCATGGTGGGCTGGGTAGCGCACAGAGTTTTAGGGAGTACTGACTGACACGTTTTCGAAGAATGAGTTGTTTTTTCTTGTGCTTTGACAGTGCGACTAATTACTCAGATTTTTGTCTGCTCCACAATTATGGAAATGTACAATGTTGAGTTGTATTGAATGGTCTTGAATTGTGGTTTTCAGTTTCCGGAACTCACTAGGTTTGGTTTCCTGCTCTCTTCTCATCAAACAAACACAGCTACTGTCATGTACAGACACACCTTGCCTGTCAAGATTTGTGCCTTTGTCACAGCATAGTGTTCTCCTCATTTGATCTTCTTATCCAGTGGGTGGGTTTGTACATGGTATGGTGTAAATTTCTCATGATTTCTGGATCCTGGTTGTAAGATGAAATGAGAGCAGCTTGCATCTATTCAAATTTACATGCAAGCTAATGTCATATGGTCTTCACTATCATGTCATTTGTATCATCAAAAGATTTTGAATTTTAAGAGAATGCATCATTGCCTCAGGCATTGCCATTATTGAATGTGTACAACTTTGCCCTCTGATATCAACTTTAATATGAAATGAAATTACAGGCTGTATAGTTCCAATCATAGAAGGAAGGTAGATATCAGTTGGGATAGCTGTACATCTCTTGCTCATGAGGATATAGTTGGTATCTGTATATGCATCTATTGACCACCTATTGGTCTATTCATGCACATTAAGTCCAATGGAGGGATATCACCTACTTCTACCTATAGTATATGCACCTAAACTAAGGTTATTAGGGTCAGATCTATAACATTTAGGATTCGCCCAAGATTTTTTTCATTCCACAGCAAACACACCCCTACCTTCTCTACAGCAACCACACCCCTTCTCTACCACAAGTTTTCAAAACAATGCAAGATTACATTTCTGATACTAGAGATATGCGTGATCTCATCCTGATAGCCTGTGTATTGTCGTCAATGACAAAAGCTGTACCCAGGAATTAAACTACCTGTAGATATTGTTAGCGCTCTACACGGTGTGTTGTACATTTACTTCTGGCTTTTTCCCCATGTTTATTCTGTTTATCAATATTCACCATGACTTCTACTGTCTTTTATTCTTTCGTTGTGACAGTCAAATCTGTTATATTGAGCCAGCCCTTGGTGATTTGCACATCAAAACCTGGCACTCAGTTGACCAATATGGATCAAGCATAGATACAGAATTATTTTACTCTGTGTAAAATGTGACATCGATATACCTGTATATTCATTTTCACTCAATAGGAAAAAATGCAATCATATTCGTTAAATGTCCCTTGGGCTTTTAAGATAAAAACCATCGCTAGTTTTTATAATGACAAGGATGTCTTTCATTGACAAACAACTACAGGAGGGGAATAGTTGATTTTGACTGAAAAGAGTATCATCACAAAATTGGTAAGGTTGCAGAGTTGTAAAAGGTCTATGAATAATAATAAAATGGAAGGTTAATTCTTTTTTCAATGAATATAAATTCTTTTGTTGTCATCAATATCTCATAAAAACTTCAAGTTTATATTGATTTATTTCTGGATACAGAGTTTTTACCAGATCTGAATTCAATGAAATTATTACAATATCTGCAATTAACCTTTCTTCTGCCAAGTTCATATTTCACCATCAGGTCAAGTTGGTTAAAACTAGTGAATTACAGCATTGTCCCATATGGTGCATTTTAACAAAACATTGAACATTTGAAGGCCCCTGAAAACAGAGATATTATAAACATGATTTGGACAAATTAAAGCTGCTATAACATACCAAGCCAAGTGGATGAAAATATGTTGTTTTTCCTCCATATTGCTTTTTACTGACTTTGTAGATTGGGCAGTGATACTGTCTCAGTTTGCGGCAGGAAAAGGGAGATACAGTGGGTTGCCAATACAAACATATGGACAATCTGTTGACAAATTGACAAAATAAATATTGTACCTGTCAATCATGTCAGCAAATGAGATATGTATGTGTATGATTAACTTTTCACTGAAGTGCGATATTTTCAGCAATATACGTGTGGAAATTGCTTTAGTTGGTTCTGATGCAAACAGTGCAAGTTAGGCTCTCTCACAGCCCCTCGCTGGCTCTTCACTACCGATGCCTGGTTCAGCACAGCTCACTGAGCTAGGCTACTATACATGTGTGAGTACACTTTTGTCTGGAGTGAAAAGACCATTTGTTCTTTCACATTGTGAACTTTGTCCTTTGACCTGTCCAGTGCGAACTTTGTCCTGTGAACTGTCCAATGTGCAGACATTACAGAACTGAACATTGATTCGTTTGTTATGGCATCAATTTAATGAAATGAAAGATCTACCATCATCCATGAAGAGGCGTATAGTATTATACCCTTTAATTTCTTTCCTTCTCTGGCTGTCTGTCAGTGACAATATGCCACTGATTAGAAATACTTTATCTGTCTATTCCAAAAATACATGAATGATTTAAAAAGTATATTTAGCCTCATCTGGCATTCAGGTTCTCATAAATTCACGTCTGTCATCAGCCTTTCCAGAGATTTCAAATGAGTCCTGGTTTAATGAAACCAATTTTGCGGTGTTTACCATGTTGCAGTCGCAGCAAATCATTCAAATGTTGGCCAGCCAAATGATGGCAATTGTTAATCCAATCACTCTGAAATGAATTTTACCTATTGCCGTGTTCTAAAGGTGTGTTGTCACGTCACACCTATAGAGTCTATGATTAAGATGTACTCTGTCGGTGATGTTCAAAAGACTGAAATGTTTGAATCGTCTGATTGGTGTCCCCAGATGCATTCAATGTTATCTGCTCCTGTACCCTTCTCTGCAAAATATACTGAAATTCATGAATTTACGGCTGTCAAAATCCACAATTGAAAGCACAGCTGTGGACCCAACTGAGTGACTAAAATTCTGGTACCATGTATGGTCCTCTCTGTATTCGGGAAGTATGTTTGATATTTCAACGCTGCAATTGTAACTTGATTGTTTTTGATGATGTGATAAAAGGTGTGTCAAGGCATTGTGTACTGGCATAGCGTTTAGTTGATGGTAGGCTGTGAATAATGAATTCAGCAGCCGTCATACAGAGTTGTAAAAACTAGCATTATATATTCTTTAACCCTTTGAGCACTGTAATCTCCCCCCCCCCCCCCCCCCCCAAAAAAAAAAAAAAAAAAAAAAAAAAAAAAAATATTAGGGCAACATTTTACAAATTTTTATGAATTTTTTTGTAATTTTTTCCATGATTTTGGACTTAATGGATATAAATTTTCACAGGCTACACTTTTTGACCAAAATTTTGGAAAAAATCAGAAAAAATTGTCTACATCTGAAAGAAATTGTTGGCATCATATTGTTTCAAGGCAACAAACATTGACTTCGGCACTCAAAGGGTTAATAATGTATCTCTGTGTTGAATAGTATATTTTTTTTTATTTGGATGACTTTTCCTTCATGAGAAATTGTATTAGCAACTATGGAGGTCAATTGCATCTTTCACACACATTTGAATAAATTTTGAATGAAAGAATTGCGAGTTATGAATTTCGTGGTTTAGCCATTATATGTAGATGAGTGACCTCATCAGAGCTGAATTGAAGCTGTTCAAATGGATACACAAAAACGTGGTAAATGCATGCACAGATAGAGAGCGGAGAAACTCTGATGATTATGTCAGTTTTGTGTTTTACCAGTAGCTTGAACGTTCTTTTACGTTCTGATTAGATAAGGTAGTATGCATCTCGAAAGTGAAAGACTTAAACTTTTGCTCAAATATTCCTTAAGGAATCTTTCAACCATTCTTTTTCAAAATCAAGAATAATAATTGGGGGTCATTGTTCAAATTTTGGTTTAGAGAAACAAATAACCCAAGATTTACCGATATTTAAAATTCAAAATGGTTGCCATTTTGGTGTTAACTCTATGAAGAAAATAAAATTTTGAATTTTGAAAAACTAAGCCAATGAAAAGTTTTCTTACACCAAGAGCTTTAAAATGAACCCCCACAAGTGGTGTATCAGAAAAAGAATTTGAGAGTCCAAATATCTGTATCGAGGCACATTCTACCTTAATAGATTGATAAAAGTCTTGTGCCATATCTCGACAGCGATAATGGAGTGTTTCTAAGTCATGCCAAAACTGAGTGGTTGGCATCACAAGTGATCTGTATGTTATAGAGCCAACCTCCAATCAGATGAAGTAACACAAACTATACAACGTTAGAGCTAGTCGGTGTGTTACAAAGACCAATGTCCAACCAGAGTTTGTTAAACAACATAATTCATTGTCACAGCATACCCCATTGGTTGCATCAGAAGCTATCATAACCAAATGCATCATTGCTAGTCTTGTTCTGTACTGGAGTAACACTTGCAAATGTTTTATGTATTATAAACATGATCAACATGCATTTGTGCTTTCTCAGCTTGAATGCTAGATAAAGACGTTCATTTTTAGCTCCCATAGCCATATGTATATATGGCAATGGAAGCTATTCTTATAGGCTAGGGAAATGTCTGTATGTATGTATGTCTGTATGTCTGTATGTCTGTATGTCTGTATGTCTGTCTGTCAACATCAAAAACTCCAAAACCGCTGTACATTTCATCTTGATATTTGGTGTGTACATGGATGATGGGCTGTAGATGAGATTTTGTTCAAATGAAGTTGTCATTGCCAAAAATATGCAAATTAAGTGAAAAAATGTAAAAACAGTCAAAATTGAAAAAACTCAATAACCACTGAGCAGATTACATGAAAAATTAGCATGTAAGTACTTTGGGCTGACATGAAATGATTGTGCACATCTTGGGTCAGTATCTTGGACTTGCTATTTTTCATGAATTTTTTTGTAATTTTCTCCCATTTTGGTCAAAAAATCTCCTGCTCTGAAACCACAAGTCTGATTGATTTGAAACTTGGTATGGAAGTGCATAGGAGTGACCTTTCCCAAATTTGGGCAAATCGTGGTGAAATTTGCATATTTTTAGTTTACACGTCCATAGACTCCCATGTATAAGGCAGATCTCCATAGACTCCCATGTATAAGGCCACGAAAAATAAAAATTTAGTTTCTCATGGTATTCATATTGCAAAAAGGATGCAGTGACACAATTTTTAGTCCCCACGGATGAAGTTTAGTGAGCTTATAGATTGGGTCATGTCCGTCTGTTCGTCCATCCGTGAGTCCATCCGTTCACGCAGATATCTCGGATATTTTGACAAAATGTCATGTGACCTTGATGACCTTTGATCTCAAATATACATATTTGTCCATAACTCAGTAACCACAAGTGCTACAGCCTTCATGTATGGTATGATGGGACAGCTTATGACACCACATATTGTACCTCATTAATTATGCACATATCTAATTTTGAGCGAGCCAATAGAGCTAGAGGTCTGATTTTTGGTATATAGGGATAACTTAGCAATACAATTTTTTTGACAAAATGTCACGTGACCTCGGTGACCTTTGACCTCAAATATACATATTTGTCCATAACTCAGTAACCACAAGTGCTACAGCCTTCATGTATGGTATGATGGGACAGCTTATGACGGCACATATTGTACCTCATTAATTATGCACATATCTAATTTTGAGCGAGCCAATAGAGCTAGAGGTCTGATTTTTGGTATATAGGGATAACTTAGCAATACAATTTTTTTGACAAAATGTCACGTGACCTCGGTGACCTTTGACCTCAAATATACATATTTGTCCATAACTCAGTAACCACAAGTGCTACAGCCTTCATGTACGGTATGATGGGACAGCTTATGACGCCACATATTGTACCTCATTAATTATGCACATATCTAATTTTGAGCGAGCCAATAGAGCTAGAGGTCTGATTTTTGGTATATAGGGATAACTTAGCAAAACAATTTTTTTGAAAAAATGTCACGTGACCTCGGTGACCTTTGACCTCAAATATACATATTTTTCCATAACTCGGTAACCACAAGTGCTACACCCTTCATGTTTGGTATGATTGGACACCTTATGACACCACATACTGTACCTCAATAATTATGCGCATATCTCATTCTGAGCGAGCCAATACAGCTGGATGTCTGATTTTTGGTATAAAGGGATAACTATAGGAGAGAAATTTTTTGACCAAATGTCATGTGACCTCGATGACCTTATACCTAAAATATATGTTTATGTCAATAAATAAGTAACCACAAGTGCTATGTCCTTTGTATTTAGTAGGATGGGAGACCTTATGACAACACACGCTTTACCTCATTAATTATGTACACATCTAATTCTGGGCAAGCGAATAGAGCTAGAGATCTGATTTTTTGGCATATAGGGATTAATTAGCAATATAATTTTTTTTCAAAATGTCATGTGACCTCGATGACCTTTGACCTTGATTATACATATATATGCATATTTCAGTAACCACAAGTTCTATACCCTCCAATTTTGATAGGATATTAGACCTTAAGATGTCACATCTTGTACCTCATTTATAATGCGCATATGTATTTCTTGGCTGGCCAATACTGCTAGAGGTCTGATCTTTTTTCCCGATTTAGAACCATAACTTAGACATGCCTCATGTGTTTCAAATTGGGAACAACGACATAGACCTATGTGCCCATAGATCTCAACATATACACTCCAGTGATACTTCTTAATGACCACATTTTCCTGCCCCATCAAGACTAATACTCCTATTACAAGTGGGGACTATGTCATTGTAAATGACTTGTTGAGTTAATGGTTGTATCACAGTATTCGATATATCTAATTCTGTATTTTTTCCATTTTATATTCTGAATAATTACATTAAACATATTTCACTGTCTCCAGTACATTTCATTTAAGTATTTTCACTTCATGCACTTTATCCCTTTCACACATGTTCAAATATCTGCCCAGAGAACAAACACTAAATAGTCCAGGATGGGAGCTACAGTGTCATTGACGCTATTTTTTAAAACTTACGAGGATGAAATTTTCCGTGCCTGAAGTGATGCAATAATACATTGTTTTCCTCCCACATATAATTGTGGTACAGCCAGATAGCTTTCAGTCTTACTATAGCCTAGTACAGGAGATGATGAGGCGGCATCAGTATCTAATCAAGTTGATGTACTTTGTAGTACGTACCAGCTATGTCTGTGTCTGATCTAATACACTGACCTCATTTTATCACAGTGAATGCATCATGCTGTACATCAGGATAATGTAGATATGCATGCATGTCTGTCAAAAGAAGAATAAATTCCACTCAATATCTCCATGTATGTGTCTGTCAACTAGGCTTGAAATGTTGAGTCATCATTGTCAAGCAAATGCTCTCGGCATGAATTTTCAGATCATTGTCTGGTGTGAGAGGCAGGTAATAAACTTATTCCATCAGACTTGACACGTACTGGGCAGTCATCGTTTGTTGATTCAAATAACTACAAGTAACATTTTCACATGTATCTAGTAATGAGGGCAGTGCATTGTGTAAGGCCAAATACCGTAGTCAATGCATTATTAGAATTCTATGCTACAACAATGGACTGCTACAGTCAATGTCATCAAAGTCATAAACATCCCAACTTAAATATTCAGTAAATGTGCTGTCAACTGTCGTGAAAACTGGACACAAATATTCAGTAAATTTGCTGTCAACATCAATGTAAACAAAACAGAAATGTACAATAAATCTGTTATCAATATTCTGATCTGGTTATTGGAATTTTAATACTAAAGTAACCACACATTATATTTCCAACACGTTAATATAATGCAGTGAAATTCATTAATTTCAAACAGAGACAAGTTTACTTGATGTTTATGTATCTATAACAAAATTCAATGAATACTATCAACGATTTCATTCAATAATGAGATCAGCCCAATGACACATCTGAACACGGCAATCACACAAACAATATTGAAGCTGCAGGTACAGCAGGCAGATACATGTATAATTAATCAGTGAATTTTCCATGGTAGGTGAAGCGATATGTTGATTGTTTGGGGTATAGACACTGACAGAGTAGTTTATAAAAAGTAACAGATATGCGGAATCATTCTAACTGTGGTTTTACCACTCTCAAAAAGCCTACATCGTACTGGACTTGTCGGATGAATTGAAATTTCAGCATCAGATCAGAAATAAAAGTGCTGTCATAGCTGTGTTCTCTTCCGAACACAAATTTTCATGGCTTTAGTAGAGAGAGATCTTTCTCATGCAAACACCAGATGAGTCATTTCAAATCCAGTACTTTACCCAACAACATGTCAAATCTTCGTGTACATAGACTTACAAGTTGTTCTGTGGCGCCATCAGCTGGGACCAAATCTATTGTAATAATCCAGCTTTAGTCTTCATAATGGGATCCGTCCAAACTTAATCCCTTTGTCGGTCAGCAACATGTGACTGCTTTATTTCTGATATAAATATTTCACAATGTCCTCGTTCCAAACTGTTCACATTTGTTTATTCTGTGTACAGGTATGTTATCGACCTGAATTTTTTTTTTCTTCAACGAATGGGCAACTGTACACACAGACATAGACAGACAGACAGACAGACAGACAGACAGACAGACACACACACACACACACACACACACACACACACACACACGATGCTTTTACTGTGATTTGTGCTTGCCTGAGGTTCATGGAAGATACACTAAGTTTTGTGGGAAGATATTAAGATGAACCAGAAAACAAAAAAACCTCAATTAATTAGAGTATTATAAAAGCTAAAAAAATAATATTATTTTCAGAAAGTACTTCGTCAAAATATTTTTTGCATTTGTCTTGCAATACTAACGAAATTTGATCCTGTATTAGAGAGTGTCTTTTCTTCCATGAATTAGTCCAGCCTGTCTGCCACGTAAATCTATTTTCCTCTTGTTGCCAACAGCCATACAGGCAATAACAAGACACCACTAAGATTCTGCTTTGGTGGGATAAATGCTCAACTTAGAAATACAATGATTGACAAGGATTTTTTTTTTTGTCTTTCTCTTCCAGGCTCCCACATCGCCAACATCAGCTGGGGAGATTGACTTCAACAACTTAGATATGGCCAAGGCCAGGGCCATGGCGAAAAAGAAGAGACCACAGAAACAAGACTGGAAGACAAAATACGCCCAGTTCAACAACATGTAAAAATTTGCGGATGAATATTTTGTTACAAGCCAGTGTGATAACCTTAACAACGGTGCTGATTGTACTCTGATAAAGCATTTATGAAGTAGATGAGAGAGGAAAGAGACGTATTTGTTTCCCATCAAAGTAAATATTGATTGGAAACTATCCCTCATGACATATATGTTATTTTCTCAAAATCATTGGGGTCCAGTTTTCTCCTTTTACGCAAGAATTTTGTTATGTATACAAAATTATACACTTATTTAGGGTCAAACGTTTCCAGAGATTGAATGAAGAGAATATTTGATCAACATTTATGGAGGTTAATTTGGTTTTATTTCTTTAGTATGGAATTTTGTCACGTTTCTTTTTTTTTTAAGTCACCGTCTCCGTAAAGGAAACGGAATGAGTAAAGGTACTTAACAGCACATATCTAGTACTGCAACACTTACAGTTCTAAGAATTCTTTGTTTGATTCGTAATTTAATGCTGTGGCTATAATTTTGCTGATGTTTACCGGAATTTACATTATTATTAATTGTTTGCTGCAAATTTTATTTAGATAGCTGTGCATTTAAATGCGATCTGACAAGTTGATAGGGGAAAGACATTACTGCAGGCACAATAAAAAGTAAGAAAATTTTGAAAAAAATGTTACACTGTTTTTTCACTCGGCTTGGTAATGCTTCCCCCCAGCCTGTCTGTGTGCGGAGTTCAGTTAGCTTTATCTTTTGATCTATTCAGAAACAAAAATGTTCTCAAAATTTACAGCCATTCTCACTTTACAGCACTGGTGGCATTTTGCAAATTCAATAATCAAGTCTGCCGTCTTCTCACACACTTGCTGCACAGTGAAAAGTGACATTTCAAAACTTGCAGTAGAAGAGTAGACGAAGCGTCATCTTTTCCTGCTGTGCTTAGCTACAGCGGCAAGAATTGTTATTTCTTTTTGAAAGTTTATGATTTCTATTCTAATATTGCAAAAAAAATAATATAGAATGAATTGTCATAGGATAACAGAAATGAACTTAGTGGAAGTTATTATAATGAAAGTCATGAAAGAATGAATTTCAAATAATAGAACCAAAAAAAAGAGGAAAAGTATGACAGTGCAAATAATGTTTGGAATATGTATGTATATGAATATTAATTAGAATGCCAATACAATGACTGTACAAAATTTTTCTCGATGGTTTATTTTTCTACATGGTGTGTAATTTTGTATGTATCCCAACCCGTGTCATTTAGCCTGGAGGAACATTTACTGTCAGGAGATTCGTACAGTCTGTGTTTCTTGCCTTCGAAGGGGTTTTAGTATATGCATGTTATAAACCAGGCTCTTTGTGTACCCATTGGTCAGGCTGTATGTGAGTACCAGCCATTGAAGTTGTTAGGCTTATCAACACATACAACTAGTATGACTTGAAAAGTAGGAAGAAAGACCATAATACCTACCATTTGCATGTGTTAAACGACTCGTACGTTCAGAATATTTTTCATGTACTGAGAAGAGGTAGAAATAAATACAGCAAGACAAAATTGTGATCTACGAATCTTAAAGTGAGTGGATAGTTCAATAAGGTTGGGCATGTGGTATAGTTCAAACCAAAACTACCCAATGAAGTTTGTTGACCAGTGTGTCTGTACCTATGCCACCTCATCCCAAAACCAGTGTGTCTATACGTATGCCATCCGGTTCCAAAACCAAAGTGTCTGTACATACGTATGCCATTGGTTCCAAAACAGCGAGAGAGAGAAAGACGGGGATGTAATAGTGAAAGCAGTGATAATGGAATTTAAATCCAGATCACAGAGGGGTTGTAAAGACAGGAAATATTTGACTGGCGCTAACTTCAAACATCATATTTTTTTAAGGACAGGCCATTAGTTTTTAGGCCATCATCTTTAACCTCCCACTTTGATGATTCAAGTTGCAATACGCAAATTTTCACGGCCCAGCTGCCATGGTGAAAACTTGAACCGTCCCAAGTACAGCCTGTTTGTGTAGTAACTTTACATTGAGCAGAGTTGACCAGTCACTGATTTAGCTTATTGCAATATAAGTGTGTCATTTCCTGTCAAACAAAGTTGCGTAGATTGTACATCAGATAACTTTTTACGCATGTAATACTCTGAGGATAGAAATACCCAAGTAGTACAGCAATCCTCAGGTCATTTGAGTATCTACTGCCCAATTTTCAGACCTAAATCTGACAAAATCTTCTATTATCTCTGCACACCATATGAAACTCTCAAGATCAGCATAGTTTGTCATAGTTTTCTGATGTGTATGACTCTTTAATAACAAAGTACAGGAAAATTCAGAGGTCTATGAGGCAAGATGATGATATGGTAATTTATTACATGCCTCGTGTATCAAACATTGCACGCTCCATGTTGATGTGTTGGTCGCGTCGCGGGCTGTAGTCAGTATGGGCTAGAAAGTTGAGCAGAACTAGGAGATATTGTCTTTAAAGCATTAGGCATAAAAATTGATAACCACATAAAAGTGATTTAGATTCAGTCTTTAAATGTGCTTTTAGATGATAAAAATTGTTCGTTTCCAATGGATTTGTAAAGCATATGAATGTCGATTGCATTTAAAGTCAAAAGTTTTGAATGAGAACTATGTAAGAGAGGCATGTAATAAAAACATTACACAGCCCATCAAGGGACTATGTACCCTCGAGGCAGTAGACCATTTGCCCTCCTGACATTGGGCAAATGGTCACCTACCCTCAGGCACATAGTCCCATGTTTGGGCTATAATATGTATAGTGTGGCTGTCAATACATGTACAAGGTTTAATGTTGGTTCAAATGCTCAGTGTGAAACTCACAAAAAATGTTCAAAAGTCACTGATGGTGGCAAGACGTTTGTCATTTTCAAAGCTATGCATTGTAGCAAAGGTAGGATACACTACTACACTGACAAACTGCAGATGGGAAATTATTTTTCGACCGAGGTTTAATACCCAATGTTCTACAATTTACATAAAAAAAGTGTTATCTTTTAAGACAGTCCAAAACTGATGAGACTAGAGATACTACAATCACAAGTTGGTGTTTCCTCACAGGCCAGTTTTCATTCAGAACAAATGTTACAGTGTAGATATGGTCAGGTATTGTAGTTTTGATATTGATGTGCATGATGACAGCCAACATTAGATTGTGCCCAAGCTGGCTAGCCAGACCATTGCTTTAGAAAAGACCGTAGATATAACCAAAACTCCCTCCTGTACACAAAATATAGCTAGATAGTATTCGCTGTCTCTACTAAAAAAAACCTGAAAAGAAAAAAAAAATATAGAAATATTGCAATATATTTATGAAAAATTGATGGTAATTTTTTCACTTTTGAAATCTTGCGTTTTTTTGAAGAATGAATTGAAAATACAATTGCAATGATAAAATACAAATATATTACAGATTTGAAGTGAAATGTTGGTATTTTAGTTTGGACGGATTGTATTTGGTTAAAAAGGGTAAGGAAATAAGTACTATATGTGTTTTCATGGTTTCATGACATTTTCACACCAGGGTGAAGACCCCCACTCATGTCAAATTTTAGTTTCTTTTGCTTTTGTTTTGGGTAGGAAGTTTATTGTATCTACTGTTTGTATATACTCTGTTTTTTTTTGAGGAAAGAAACTTTGTATTGAAGTTAATCATAGCGGCAGAGGTGGTTTCGCAAATGTACATGAGGAAAATGTTCACTCAAAGCTTGTATCTCTACTGCATGAGGTGATTCAAGGACACAGTATATAGTCACCTGTTCAAAAAAGTAACTTTTTATTGATCTGTAGTGATTTTCAGAGTCCAGATGTTATCTGTTGACCTATTTTGCCATAGTCAGTAAATCTGCTATCCTAAAAACAACATTTAACGCAACAATGTCTGCTGTTGGACGACTGAATGATGTGTTGTACACTGCTTAGAGTAGGTCTGCTTGACAAGTCCCCAAAATGGCTGCTTCTTCATAGAAGTGCGATACCACCAAAGATGATCCCTTGATCTCGGCTGTCAGCCTTTCAGAGGGTCAGTTTTTCAGAAGCAGGCAGAAGCAAGCAGTGAGGAAGAATCCATAAATGGGCATACATGAGTGAATATTTCCTCAATTTGGATCAAGGTGCCCGCATGCACAGAGTGTGTAGTTGACTGTAAAGGGCAAAGTGAAACATTCGTAATCTTTGAACTTTGGTCCTAAATACAGTGTAGAAAAGAAACACAATGATCTCCACCCACCAAATTACTCCAAAAACAAGGTTATCAGGCTCTGATCACATTTGCGTCTACACTTTAGTTACATGTGGAGTTTCACTTTATTAGGTGTATTGTATATGAATGAATTTGTACATCATAACACCTCTACTCTTTTGGTCGATGGATCCAAACTTTTCAGCATGTGAATCAGTTCCGCTTTTGAAAGCAAACTTGAGAAACGGGTTTTTCATCACTCATTGGATATTTGTGACTTTGTCATTGCTTGTTGGTAATTCAAGATACATGGTGACGGTTCTGCAAATGTATTCTAGAGGGATAAAAAGCTTACATGTATGTTACCTACATATTATACAGTTTACTTTTCTCGGATTCAGATTATATTGGATAGACTGTAGTCGTTATGCAGTAATATATATTTTGCCTTTATGTCAACGTGCATAGAAATGATGTGAAGCGGTAGAAATGTTGGTCTAGTTTACACACAAGGCAGTCCTAATAATTAAATGATTTGTACCGCTTTCAGTAAGGAAATAAAAAAGCTTTTTGATTTTTGCAATCAAAGTCTTTTCAGTCTGGTCTTTAGCTCCCATTTGTAATACCTTTGTAGCACATGAGGAGCTATTTGGAAATACTGATGTTGGTATATATGTGTGTGTGTCTGTCAACTTCACAAAATTTAGAATGGCTACATGTGTGACCTTTAGTATAAGTATTAGTAAAATGGGATTTCTTCCAATTAAAAGGACAAAGTCAATTTTTTACTGTTTATCAAGAACACAGGGAGTACTTGCATAAAAGTCCCTCAGTGTATGTAGAGTGATGGCCGATACATAACGCACAGTGTCAAAAATTACTCCATATTGAAAGCAAAGAGACAATTTTGATCGTCCACTTCTAGAAAACATGAACACCGATTCCGACTTGTTTGCTATTATAAATATATATTGCTATAATGTAAGGAATATGCTTCTTCAGAGGGAATTGAATTTTGGCATTGCCATTGAATTTACTCCTTCATTTGGCACACTTTGCAATGAGATGCAAATTTGTTACTAGCCTAGATTGTATTCGTTCGCTTGCCTCCGTACCTCCGACCCACTCCCATCTAGTCTTGTGAGCAGTATTTCGAGCTAGAGTTGTAAAAACTGCTCATTTGAATGTCAATGGTCGCCAACTGAGACTGTGACGTCCCTAGCGTCCCTTTCAAAGTCAATCACTGAAAATGACCCTCTCATGATTGGCCTATGACTTGGTTGGGCAGAGCTGCAGTGTCAACAGAATTTACATATTTGACATCATATTAATTAGCTCTGCCCAACCAAGTCGTAGGCCAATCATGAGAGGGTCATTTTCAGTGATTGACTTTGAAAGGGACGCTAGTGACGTCACGGTCTCAGTTGGCGACCATTGACATTCAAATGAGCAGTTTTTACAACTCTAGCTCGAAATACTGCTCACGAGACTAGACGGGAGTGGGTCGGAGGTACGGCAGGCAAGCGGACGAATAGAATCTAGGCTAATTTGTTACTGATCTGACACGAATGTGAATCTGCTGCTAATCATGATTCCTGATTCTCAAATTAGGCTGGCATAGGCATGTAAATGCAGTTGTACGATCATGCCAACCTCTAGGCTGTTTAATACATCAAATCTTTCAAAAATAGTTTCCATCATTGTGAATAGATGGCTTCCTCTATCCCTCAGTGTGCAGGATTACCATATTTGAAGTGACCCTTCTCTGACCATGCACGGTTAAAGGTTCATATGTCAACTGGATTTCATTGAAGCTGTGTGGAACCTAAAACCCTTCAGATATTTTGAAATAAAATATCTAAGAACAAATAAAGCATCCAATTACAATACCAAATCTGATGGGTTTTATCTCCAGTTGAGCAAAGGGATATTTTTCTTCTCTGCTAATCAAGTTGTTGCCTCTTGAACAATAAGTCAGCCATATTTATTTTGTCTCCAGTGTTTGTCATTTGTTACAGAACACTTTCTCATTATTTGTCAATGTCAGTCATCTGTTTTGAGAAGGTTGTTAGCACTTAAATGGACCAATTTATTTCAGCATGTGAAAAACAAGTCCTGAAACGAGAGACTTCTGTAATGCCTGTGTGTGAGAAAATGTCAACACTAAAAAAGAAACAAGCAAAACACACCTCATGTGTGATTAGGTTCTCACATCCTCACAGCATTACAATGAAGACACTTTGAGTAAAACACTGTCAGTGTTTGAAATATACCGCCCCCTCACAAGCCTGAGACTGGTAATATTACATTGGCCCACAGAGTAAAATTCGATCTCACCAGACGGGCGATAGGGAAACTTGAATGCATGAAAGTGAACTGAAATAACATGAAACAACCCAAGCATTGGTCATTATGGATTTCTAACATTGCCAATAGATTGATAAACAAGTAAGAAAATAATGCGAAAAACCAACTTTTACAATTTACACCCATACTTGATGATTGAAGTGACGCTGCTATATTATAGCACGGTGGGTTTTGAACTTCCCAGGGTCAGGTGATGTTAATTGGTGACTACATCACATGAAGCTTATCACAAAAGTAATTTCTTCTGATTATGAATTTTTACTAAGCTTTAAATTACTAGTATGAGTTCTGACCTGAGAATGTGAGTGCAAATTATCAGGGCTGGCAACTTTCTGGAAAGACTGGTAACACTTTGAAATATAATTAGCAGCCCTTACGTCTGGTACATGATCTGGACAAATTTCAAGACTGACACTGTATTTCTTCTGGTAAAGTCGCCGACACTGGTCAGTTAACCACAGGATTATATTTTGAGAAACCACCACCACACTGAGTTACATGATATTATGAAAGCAAAATGCCACAGGAATATTTCATGCTGACATTTGACCACTGATTTAATAAAACAAACCAAAAACTTTGTGTCTGTATTTCAAAATATGTAGTGTGTGGTGAGACTCATTTTGGAGACATATGTTTGCCTTGAACACAGCTGGTTGGTTTGTGCATGTAGCTGTGCACACAGCATCAACATCAGCATCAGTAACTACTGACGGGAGGGCATCAGGAAGTCCTCTTCACATACAGAATACCATCAGTCGGGTTATGAATTTGTAATCTTTGGATCACTTAATAAAACTTACATTCATACAGACAGATATACAGACGCCACCGACTCACCATGTAAGCTCTTTTTGGTATTTATACATTTACCAAATATGAGCTAAAAATTACCAGTACCCTACCATACTTCTATGTTATTCATTACTTATTTATTCTGAGTCAATTTACAATTGTGTTGAATTTAACTGAACTCTATTTTGGACTGGCTAATTTCAATGATATGGCTGGATCATTCAAAATGTAGTACAATAAGGGTGCACGGCTTCTTACAGGATGAAAGATCGTTTTTACTTTAAAATTCAGTTTGAAATATTTTGCGCATGGGCTATGAGCTGGTCAGTTCTCAACCCTACATTTGGGTAGTTCAGATTTCTAGAATAAAGTAATAAACCATTGTATATGACATGAATAGTACGGAAATAATTCGATTCATCAGCAAATACATGTGTGTAATAAATGCCAATCACATCAACAGGGCATTGCTGCGTTTGTCACTTGTGAGAAACTGATTTTAGGAATCCACACAGAAGTATTTCAATGGAGTTTTATTGATCTTGAATATTGTTACAAATTTCTTGCCTATAAAACACATACCACAGACTAATATTTTTTGATGGCAGTTAGATAAGGCATGCAGAGTTATAGCTTTACCGAGTTGACCCTCAATTTATCAGAAATCTCCTTTGAATTGCCGGTTGAACGTTGAGGGAAATAACTTTTGGCTTTGTTTATGATTACTCTGTTTACAGAAGCTATCACGGACTCATAGCATCACCATTTATGGAATCAAGCTACGCGTCAAATAAATTCTGCAAAGATATCTGACATGCGACCCATGGCAAGATATGTAAATGAGAGAAGAAATAAAATAGACGACAAAATGCGAACGGCAAGGTCACCAAGGGTACTTGATGTTGAACTGCATTTATTCAAATGCATACTGCGACTAAAAACATTTTTACTGAATAATAGGGGATAAAACAAAATAAAAATTGCAGTTAAAAAGATCAACTGACAGGTTAAGTCTGTAAGGGGAAGCTGTAAACATGAAAGAAGTTTATTGATATTATGCCTTGACCTGCATGAACTCATTAGAATGTTATGCGTAGGTCATAGGTCATATCTTTATGTTAATAGGCTGGTGGTATAAAAGGAACACCGACAAAAAATATGGACGTTTGTTTACAGTCCAGATTAAAGATAACAAACGTAGTTCAGTTGGTGTGCCTTCACTATGGTGTGCCTTTATGATTGTGAGTTTGATAACGACTAGCAGCATGAGTCTGATATTCAACTTTTGCCTCTTAAATTACGTCGTTTTGACAATATAAAGCTAGAACAACGAAAAACAAAAATTTAAGTTTTCGCACCCCTGCTTATGTTAAAATGACTTGATGAACATGCATTAAGCAGTATCTGCCAGTGAAGACAGCTGTACAGAATATGAAATACATTATCTGCATAAAATATTATTGATAAGCAGAACGAAAAAAAAATTGCAGAACCACGGATACAGAACTATTTTAGTCTTGACTATCTTTTGGACACTGGGAAACTAGTGTTATGAGTCTTGCTGAACACATTTACTGCAGATACACAGAGACAAAAACTAGGACCAAAACTCCTATCAATGCTAAAAACAGCCTTGATGTCTGTTACTTGAATGAGTAACCTATTGCTCAAATGCACAGTGCCTGTAACAGTCTCTAGGCTGCACAGCGTCAAATAACTGGACACGCTGTTGATAGCTGTTGATAAGACCTATCATGTATAAATAGTTGGGTAACTAAAATGTCAACAAATTACTGTCATCCATTTTAACCCTATGAACACCTTGCTATTTCTCACTTGCATTCAAAGTAAGATAGCATTACACGGTGATTACTTTAAGAAACTTAATTTTCAAAGTATGCATTGCCCTGTGGCAATACTCAATGGTATTTTGGTTTGTTATCGGCCAGGGCCTTCAATTGACTTAAAAAGTGGGTCAAAGGTCAGAAGTCTGCATCATTAATGCGGCGAGGTAGACAACTAAAGTTCAGCTAAAAGTTACCGTCTGTTTGGTTGAAGTCTTGATCAAATCTATTTCTGAATTTCCTGCATTTTTATGTTGATTTCGAGTTGAAAAAATGGAAGGGAGATGGTTGTTGACTTTGAAGAATTTCGATATCAAGCCAGGCCGACTTCTTCAATATGTTTAAAGGAATGACACTAATGAAGTTTTATGTAGCAATCTTAATATTTCACTGATGTTTGCATTCAAGACTTTTAAGTGATATTTTGTTTGCATTCAGTCTTAAACAGTTATCAGCTGTTTCTCTTGTCTGTCTATAGAGGGCAGTGTTTGCATCTACATGTCTTCTGTGATGACTATGTACTGGCTGGGATTGCTATGGAGACTGATGGCAGACATTGGCCAATTCAGAGTTGCAGGCTACGACTTCTGAGCACTGAACACATGGCCTGGTATTGGACACGCATACAGTCTTGTTCCGTAGGCTACGACTTCTTGGTGCTGAACACATTGCCTGATATTGGACACACGTACTTGTTCCTGGCACACTGCGTATGGGTGATAACTCCATTTGGAAATCTTGCAAAAGATGGCTCATTAAACGGTCGACTGCAAACAGCACATTTCCTGCTTGAAACACAAGAAGAAAACAAACACGTACATGATAAAACAAATCAGACTAGTTTGTAATATTGAGTTTTCTAAAAGACTGTTCGGTGATGAGTTTGCAGTGAGTGCATAGGTAATACAGCATGTGCCACGCATACAAGTCCAAAGTCTAAAGCTCGTTTACAACAATGCATTCAACTAACATTGTTATGTGTGTCCTTCTCTGTCACTTTGAACATATTCACTGCAAGGTGTGTAATTGTGATTGACTCATGTTTATCTAGACATCCATGCAGGGCAGGATTGCTGATAGATATCTGTCATTGATAATAATCAAGGAAAGATAGAAATCAATGATATCGGGGCACGATTGAAGTGTGTCCGCTATCAGTGTGTGCTCACATGTTGACAGACAAACACTGTAAAACTGTTAAACTATTCACACAGAGCTGTGACTTTATCAAAACTGTTGCATATTGTACTTTCTCATGGCAAGGAGTCATAATTTACGGCTTTTAATGGTCTATAACTCATTCTGTGCACAGAACATGAGACTTTCACAGCCAATCTCATTCCACTGGATGAACTTAAATGAGTAGCAAAAAAGTGATTAATTGGATACAATAGCGTCTACCTAGCTGTATATTTTGTGGCAGTAAAAGTCAATGGGCTTTCAGTCTTTGGTTATGTTGAAGGAGGGCTGGGAATTTGTTGGATGGCTTGTCTGTCATGGGGTGACAGGTCTCTCTGAATAAGTTACATTATGACAGAATGTACCATGGAGACAGATATTCAGGACGCTTAAACTTTTACAATTCCTTTCTGATCTACCATTTCTGGGGGCTCATTTTAAAGCTCTTGGTGTAAGGAAAATTTTCACAGTCTTAAGTTTTTCGAAAATCGAAAATTTTATTTTTCTCCATAGACTTAACACAGAGATGGCGGCCATTTTGAATTTCAAATATCGGTAAATCTTGGGGACCATAATTTGTTTCTCGGCCATTTTGAATTTCAAATATTGGTAAATCTTAGGGACCATAATTCGTTTCTCTATTACCAAAATTTGCTCAGTGACCCCCAATTTTTAAAGACTTTTGAGTATGGTTGAAAGATTCCTTGAGGAAATTTGAGCAAAAGTTAGTCTTTCACTTGCAAGACACATTTAACCTTAATTTAGGTCAATTGCCTCATTATTCATCAGATTTAGGATTGTTTATGAACAAATGCACAAGCAAACAAATGAATAAGTGAATGAAAGGAACAAAAACTCTGAAAGTGTAACATCAGAAAATCGGCATTTCTGATATCTAGAAGTATCTGGTAGTTTGCCCTGGGAAGATAGCAGCACAAGGTCACTAATAGAGGGCAGTGTTGCTAAAGTACACATTTGCATTTTAACAAGATTTGCATATGTGTTGATAAGAGGTGTATTTGTTCACAGATGTTGAACAAATTGTGGTTTGTCAATAACACAAACTGACCCGCTACGAGCAAAGGGGGAAAGAGAACACAAAAACATTGCTACTTTTTCAAACAGGAGGTAAATTATTGAGTACAAGATATGAATTCATTATAGATTTACCTGTCATCACTCATAGTAACTGGAATTCTCGTTTCTCTGATGGTTTGCGCCTTCAGTTGTAAATTCTCTCCCCTTGCCAGCATCCTCTCTATCTTTGTAGATCTGCATGTGTGCATGTTAGTTCTGACAGCCTTGGATAGGAAGTGTTGTAGCAGTCCTATGGACCAGTTCTCTGGCAGAATTTGAAGAACCTTGGGAAGGAATTATTTTTGAGACCATGATGTTTTAAAAAAACACTGCACACTGAAAATATTGACACCAATTTACAAGTGGTATAGCCACAAACTGATGACGTCAAATCGCCTTACATAAAAACACAGACACCTTGTAATTATGGCACTGTGTATTGTGTATGGCGATTTGACGTCATCAGTTTGTGGCTATACCACTTGTGAAATGATGCCAAAATATTTGTTTAGGGTAACAATATCTTACACACTCAGTCTCTACTTTGGTATTTCTGATTCAGAATTTAGAGATTTGTGAAATACATTGTTAAATATTGATATTATATACATTGTGGTTAAGAAACTTAATCTCATTAGACAAGTTAAGTCAGTTTTTATTTGGTTGAAAATAACATCCTTGTACTTTCCCAGGGAATGTTAGGTAAGGCTGATTAAAATCTGACATGTCAATGTCTGTAAAAATTTCATTACTTTTACACCTCTGAACCAAAGAAATTTACTTATATTTACATAAATTTTTCTTGAATCAAAGCAATATAAATCATCCTCATTTGTCATTACAATGCAAGAGGTGTGAACCGTAGATGACAATTTTTATGCTCATTTGGATGCAGAGATAATTTCAGTACAGCAAAATGACATGACAATGAGACAACTCTGTAGTATAGGGCCATAGTCCATAAAAGAACACAGTCTATTCAGAGGTTTTAAAACGGTTGATCTTTGCTTTAACGCATCAGTTTTGAATCTTGCATGGGATTTCTTTACAAGTCAAATCTTTTTCAGTTCAATAATTAACCACAGAAAAGTGATTGCTTTACTTATCATGTCCAGCGAGGTTGGTTGTTCAAAATGGGTTCAGAGCATGGTATGCCAAATTACCGAATAACTGTGAGGGCGCTGTCTTGCCAGCACAAACGATGGTGATGCCTTCAGCAACTGATAGTTTGCTGACTGACACTTCTTGAATTTTAAGATATTCTAGTCTGGTACTTACCCTGCTAATGTCAAATTCAGAAGAATTACTGTTTAACAACGTTATTGCTGGACCAATCAATGCATCCTTTGGTCTGTGAGAAAACGATGTGAGAAAAAAAATGTGGTAATATTCAAATTGTTAATTTTTTATCACAGTTATCAAGATTTCCAGACTTTAAAATATTTTATCAATAGAGAACAGTATTTCTGTAAAACTGAAAAGTATTTCTGTAAAATTTTTGTTCTTCAGTACTCTGACAATTACTTTTGCCATTAAAACTCATAACTTGATATGAATTTGAAATGAAAACATCAAATGGCAAGGATATGGCAGCATATCAAGTCAGCCAAGCCCCAGGCCATGGTTTTCAAGTGTGAGATTGAATATGTGAGCAACATACTATAACAGCGATCACAAACCACAGCCCAGTCTCATCTGCACAAGAATTTGTGTCCTTAGACCAGATTCTCTGGTATTTCCCACACTGCACATTACACACAGAGAGACTTGTGTGAAAGTAGAGTAAATACCGTTGCTTGGTCAGTCTTGTATCAAATGTGTATATGTATGTGAGAGAGTCTAAAAGGCCACTTTTGTTTTATTCAACATTAGTTTTTGAATCCCTGACGAATGATAATAAAATGAGTGACAAGACAAATCATACTGGTTTCTATACCCTTGATTATAGAATTACAGTTTTTTTTACATGGCAGGTATTTTAAATGTCCAAAATGCACTCTGTGAGCGGAGTGATGCTGTCAACCGCACTGATCTCCAACAGTCTTGTGTATGACAACTGTATTTGTAGTTTCAAAATGTCCAGTCATTGCAATAACAACATCAGTTGACAACTTACCCTTCAAGAGGATCCAGGTAGACACTGAGTAAGATTTGATACAGTCTCCGTCTGTAAGTCTTATCTTTGCTGGATGAGTTGACATCACAGTAATTCTCAGCTGCTCCGTAATCTTTGAGTTTGTAGACAAGAATTCTGAGAGCTTTGTCGTGCTCTTCTAGCTGTTGAGACAAAATACATGGTTCCTGTTTCATAACTTTTGTTTATACACAACAAAAAGAAATTGAGTATTGTAAGAAACTCATTCTGGCCAATGAAGATTAGTTCAAGCTACGTTAAATCTGACAGGAGGAAAAATATTTTTATTGACGTGCCAATAATTCAGAGCTGACTTTACAGTTCAACGTTGTTTTTGATACGCTGCAATTACAAAGTCAATGTATTTGTGGAATTTCATGTAAGAATATACGCTGGGAATTAAAAACTATCAAAAAATTGTTTTAGCTGAATAGTGTACAATAGCTAGATTGTGGTAAAGGAGATTTGAAGTACAATTTTTGATGTAATTTGAAATCTCATTTGTTTTTGAAACATTGCATATTATGATTAATAATTATTAATTTATGCTGTGTTGTACATATGTGTCAATAATTACCTTGACATAAATTGTAAATATCTCTCGTGATTTAATATACCGGTAGAGATTGTGCAAACGCAATGTTCAGTGCTTTGACAATGGGTTAAACCTGGAATTTGAATGGATCATGGTACAAACAAAGCCACATGCAAAAACATGCACAGAAATACATGTATTTCTCTACATGCGTATGTTTGTACCGGCATCACATCTCTTGGATGAACTGAGTGTGCAGGACACCGTAAGTCATTTTTATCTTGGAGTAGAACCATTACCTAGCCTGGTTTGTTTGAAATATTACATGTATACAGTACAACAACCGCAAAGTAATTATTTCTTGTCTTGCTACTGGGTAGGGAAAAAACATTGACTTGTACACTGGGTTTGGGAAATAAATTTGTCCTTACTCAGACAAAATGCAACTTGCCATAAATGTAACAGAAAAAACTTAATAAAGCACGACTGCTTGTTGAGGGAAGTTAGCTACGAAAGTCACTATTTACTTCATCAGTTCATTTCATTTTCCCTCAGTATATACATCAGCATTATCAAGTCTGAGCACAGCTAACTTCTTGTAGTGAATCCCTGTGCATGACTTGATAATAGCCAAGATGATGTCCAATGACATGAAAGTAAATGCAGTGTTTTTGTTAAGGCCGGTACCCCGGTAAATGTTACCGGGATTCCCCAGTTATTTTACCAGCGTTCCCCTTGGTATATATCAATGCAATCAGATTTAGGGACAGCAGAAATGTTACCAGGGTTCCCAAATCATTTACCAATGTTCTAGAACCTTTACTAGTAATAGGAATAAACACTGACACGGTTGATATAGAAAGAGCCAAGTGTTTGATTACCTTGCCATAAAGTATTGCACATTCTGCATACATGTCAGTCTCTTTCACTTTTCCCAGTATCAACTGAACTCTGTACAGCACCGATGTCTGTAACATGTGTCTTAGCTTGGACCTGGCCAGATCTAACTGTTCCTTTGACGTATCTTCATTCTTCCTGAGTTGTAGCACTGAATCTAGGTATAGTACTGCTAGGTGGGTGTGGTATTTTTCTTTCTGGAAAGAGAGAAGAAAAAACAAAAGAATACAGTTTAATGAGCTCCGGTGGCATGATTCACTGTACAGTTCCTGCTGTGTGTGACAATTGGAATAGTTTTTGTATTGCTTTCCTTAAATCATGAACATGGTTCAGCCTGGATTCCTAGCATCTGGATGAGGCAGAATTATTCTGGGAAGGATGAGTTTTCAGAAATAAGTTTGCGTCTCCTCTACTTACCTCCAGTCTCTTGGTGAAGACCAGATATTCTAAATATCTGATAACAGCTCTGGGATATCTATGTAAATAGTCTATGATGTCATCGGGTCGTAACCTTTCACTTGGGACCTCGTTTTTGGGTCTGTCGGTGAAAATCTTGAAAAAGAGGAAATGAATTTGATGATAAACTTCTAAGGATTGATCAGTTTCATTATTTGAACACTTCCCTCAACAAACAAACTGTAAAATGACTGAAATCAGATTACAAAATTAGAAACATTAGCTTCAGATTACAAAACAGCTTTAAATGATTTAGAGAAAAAATTGAAAATAAAAAATAATTAAAAATTGAAAAATGCACTGTTTGTGTAACATAGCTCTGTTGATGTTTTCTTTCAAACACTAGACACTGAATGTGAGTTACCTTGATTCCAAGTAGTTCATCTTTTTTGATGGCCCAGTCTACGTATCTCCAAACTAATTCATGATCACTAAGACTAGAAAAGAATACAGAAATGCAGATTTTATCGGTGAAAATTTGACTGTGTACCAAATGCCAACAACTTCCTTGACAGTATTTTCGGATAAAAACAAAACAAAACTTTTGACATCTTTGAAAACACAAAACTGAACAACCTATCCTTGCTACCATTTGGTCTTGAAGTCAATTTCTTTCTCCTTTGTGAAAAGCTAATAGCTTTTCACAAAGGAGAAATATTTTGAACAGGTCTACATAAAATTCCCTGGAACGATGGGATAAACTGTGTTGAGTATAGAACACATGCTTTTCCATATGGCTATATCTAAAGTCAGGCAAAAAAATTACATTATTCAGAATGTTATTCTGACTCACATACCTGGCAAGAAAGTCAACTACAAACTCTAAACCAGGAAATGACGTATCCTCGCGCTTTCCATCAACAATTCTGTAATAGGAGGATATTTCTCATTCAGAAATACAGTACAAGGTTTATGTCTGGTCTACTTTGATTCTACAATATCATCTATATTCGTAATCTTGTCAGTCAGTCTTCTGCTGTACAACACATTCATTGCAATGCATAGATGGCTGTCTATTGAACATAGACTGTAGTGCGCCCTCAAAGGTATGATAGAGAAGGTGAGCCAATTTCATAATGAATCACTGATTGTAAAAAATACAAATATGGTAGTTCAGTCTAGCACATTATAAGGTGGTTGTATTTTATTTTAATGTTTTCCACTGAGCTTTAAGAACTATTCACTGGCACTTTGGTAGTCATCTATTGATTCATAGACCCTGGAGAGACTCCAGGGTCTATGATAGTTTTGATATTCACCTAGAGATAACGGGAGCGTGATGTGATCTGTTGCTGTACAGCATTTCATCCATTTTTCTGGCTTCTCCTTTTTTAAACTCATCATGCTCATATGCATCTTGTAAAACAACTATCTGGCCTAAAAAATACTTAAACATTTCTGAAATATGATTTTGCTCACTTTGTAAATCCTTAACTGCCAATGCATTTCAATGTTCCTACAATTGGCAACTTGGATGACTCAACGTCCTGTCTGTATTTCTGGTAGTGTGCTTCCAGCAGAGTCATTTGTTTTACACTCTGTGACAGCTACACGACTGTTCTGTTACTCAAATCTTTGCATCTTTCTCGCAGCAAACTTTTGAACATTTGAATACTACATACAATAACAAATCTCACTATGTATTTAGGTGACAAAGAGATCACAAAAAATGGTAAATCCTATAAACCGGATATATCTGACTTCATGACTTTGACTAGTAAAAAATATTGATGCTCACTCAGTCCATATTTGCAGTGCTTTTTCAAAATCTCCATGGTACTTGTACAGCAAACCCAACGCAAAGTATCTGCCATACTTATTCAGTGTTTCGATGCAATTTTCAAAGACACAGCCGTTGTCTGATGAAATCAGTTCCACTAATTCTGGTGCATTGATTTCAGCATACAACTTCAACAAGGCCGTGTCCACTTCCTGAAAGAAAAAAAAAATACATTGAAAGCTGTGTAGTGACACTTTTTGAGTGAGAAATCTTGCGACTCCCAAAGTCTAGTCCCATGTAAATTTTAGCAGAATCAACTGTTGTTCACAACCTGAGTGGAGTGAACTAGTGTAATAGCGAAAATCGCTGATGGTCCGGACCATATACAGAGCAGAGAAAATGGAGAAAATGACGATTTTATTGCAGAAGAAAGAACTCACTTTTCATGCACGACTGTTATGAGGAAGCAGAACAAATAAACAACTAACTCAGTTCATGATATTTTTTGAGTTTGTACATCGTCGTAGTAAGAATACATAGGGTAAAATCATGAGAGATGCAAGTTTTTCTGCTTCAAACGCTTTTTGGCGTGTTGTAACATACTTCTCCACAGATGCACTGCTGTATTCACATGAATCAGTAGTATAAACACAGGGTATGGTATATGGATTATCATTCAACAAAGTTGCTGTGTGTAGCGAATTTGATCATGACCAGATTCATTTTCATAAACTCTGTATTCAAGTGAAAGGCAGAGAAACAACCTACTTCTGGCTGTGGGATTTAAAAGTTCCCCTTTAACAAATTCAAATTGATACCATTCATATTTGTAGGTTTTATCTAGTAGTAATTGAAAGTACAAAACCTCTCAAAGGTATTTCTGATTCAGATGAAATAGTTTGTACAGGGACTTGACAGATTTTCTTGAAGGGAACGTACCTCTTTGTAACCAACTGCAAATCTTGTTCCTCGGATGTCTTTTAAGTACGAAATCAAGAACTCTTTGCATTCCGCCAACCTTTCCTTGTTGTGGCGGACAATCTGATTAATATCCGCAAACTCGTGTAGAAGTGGAACAGATCTTGTAAAATTGGAATTGGCAGGAAGTAATAACGGGAAAAGATTGATTAACTGTTGGAAAAGAAAAAACAAAAATTAGTAATCCTCTCACAATCAATTACAGTTTAACACTTTGGTTTTATCAGGTACAGTTTAACCTCAATAAAGGAAAATGTCGGCGGAGGGGTTGTACCAGTAATGATATTTCCTTCAGCCTTTACCTGCCAAATCAGCAGATATTGTATTGATTTTTAGGGAGCTAAGAAGCTGGCATACGGGGGCAAATAGCATGCCTAGTCTTCAGTGAAATTCAGTAATGTCTACACATACTAGTCAGAAAACTCCAGTGATACACATCATGTATAGATACATTTTAGGGGTGCTTAAATAGCCACACTGAGGGCTGCTCAGATAGCCAGAGCACGGGGTACTCAAATAGCCAATCTGAGGGGTACTCATATTGCCAAGCTACGGGGGATTCAAATTGTCAAGCTGAAGTGTACTAAAATTGCTAAACTGAGGGGTACTTAAATTGTCAAGCTATTGCAGTGTTCAAATTGCCAAGCTAAGGGGTACTCATATTGCCAAACTGAGGGGTACTCATATTGTCAAACTGAGGGGTACTCATATCGTCAAACTGAAGGGTACTCATATTGTCAAACTGAGGGGTACTCATATCGTCAAACTGAAGGGTACTCATATTGTCAAACTGAGGAGTACTCAAATTGCCAAGCTAAGGGGGATTCAAATCGCCAAGCTGAAGGGTGCTAAAATTGACAAACTGAGGGGTACCCTAATTGCTAAGCTGAGCTCATTTACATTGAAGTTATGTACACTGGTATAAGGCATACTAAGTTGGTGAAAACATTGTTAAGGATCTTTGTCACTTCTTCACTGACTTGGCAGGAAAGCAAGTGACAAACCCAACAGGAAAAGGGGGGTTGAAAGAGTTAAGCTGAACACACTGTTTTTCAGTGTAAGATCTCACCTCTCTGACATCAAGTCTGCCAGCTTTGAAGAGTTCAGCTGCTTCCTTGAAATGATATTGTGAAAGTTCAATAAAACCTGCTTGCTGTTGAATACGATAAAATATCTGAAACATAAACATAAAGAATATTCAAAAAGTTCCCAAACGCCAGTGAATAAAACAGTTAAAATTTTATAAAATTCCGCAACATTATTTGTAAGGAAGAATTGTGTTTTGATCTCAGCTTGATAATATATATTTTTTCAAAAAATCATGGCTTCAGACATATTAATGTGTCATGTAACTTTGTAACGATAATATCCACACTCACAATGCACAGATTTTATTTTACCCTACTTTACTATTCTGTACAAAAAACAAAATAACACTTTTGGATTCCTCAGAGTATTATTACCTTTTGAAATTTTTCTCGACTCATCCCAGCTTTCTTGGCATTCTTGGCCAAGGTCAAGGCTTCTTCCACTCGTTTATCATTCAAAAGCTCCTGAATCTGGAAGTCAAAGTGGTGAAAAGACAAAAATGAGACAGAAATCTAGATACAAAAATAGCGCCAATGGCACTTGATCATAACTGGCACATTGTGAAACTACTCTATCTCTGGGTACACCTGTACATGAAATACTGAATGGGTAGGTGCTGCAGGTTTGGAGTTTGTCAGTAAATGCACACAGAAAACAAAGTACCGAAGTAGCGAATTCCAGCCATTTTCAAACCACACTGTTTGTCAGTGGGGTAAGCAATATTCGCAAAAATCACATTTCCAGGCTAAGGCGAGGAAAAAAAAAATATCTGTTCAACGGGCCCGACCGACCCATATTTGGACCACTCCACATTTTTCTTTTTTTTTCCAAAATCTCTACGACTCTGAAGAAACGCGGAGATGTTATTCAGTGAACATCTGTCTGTAAGATGAATGACCTTCACATTTTCGATGACATTGACTTGAGTGAGATTGATACAGGTTATGATTTGAAGAGTATAGGTGGAAGCGCATCACAAACATTTGGTCAAGGTGAAGGGCAGGGTTAATACGCCGTGGAAAATAAACCATTGCGCAACGTGTTCCGTATAGCTTAGACACTCTGTACTGTATTGTTTCATCGGCGTTTATTTCACGTCCGAGTGGTTGTACAGTCTATATTTTCTAGTGTTCCTATTTTCAGTGTTCCTTGAAAATTCTTTATTGTTCTTTGAGTCATCACTCGTTCTGATTTTCGTCATGGCTTTCTCCTATCGAATGTGTGGTTGTAAGCAGCAGTTCTCACTGCAGGACGGACATGATTTGTGTTTCCGTTGTCGAGAATGCACAAGGAGTCAACCTTGTGACATTTGTTTGACTTGGACACATGACAAATGGTCTAAATTTCGCTCCCTCGCTCGACGACATCACCCCGGACATCCCCGGGGCTGACCCGTCAGTTTCTGAGTCGCGAGTTTTGGTTGGAATGCACCGTGCTCATATGGCTGGTGACACCAACACAGAAATTAGCTCCGTTAGATTCAGGTGCCGCCAATGAAGCAAAAAGGTGTTCGTGCTAAGTTTTTCAGCGGGCAGGCAGATTTCAAAACTAATCAGCGGGCGGGGAGAAAATATCGATATTTACTGTGGGCGGGGAAGAAATTTCATTACTTTCAGCGGGCGGGGAGAAAATTCTTGACAGTGGGCACCGGAAAATACGTAGAGGGAGGAGAAAGGCGGCGTGCTTAATAGAACCTAACTTAGAGGGGAGCAATGTTCCAAGGTATACTGCTAACTGCTTGCATGGTTTTGTGTTGATCTAGGTTGCATAGTGGGCATCTAGTTGGCAAGGGGGAATTTCAGTAGTAGGGAGAGGGCAGCGGGGAGCTTGAATTGTTGTGGGGAGTGGGAGCGGGCAGACTGTAGATACCAGAGGGCAGTGGGCATCAAAATTCAGTGGGAGGGCACATTTTCAGTGTATACCAGTGGGAGGGCAGTTACGAACAGCTCTCACTTTCCCCTCCAAATTTTAGGTCAGGGTCAAAAATAAGAAAAATCGGTATATCAGCCTTCAAAACAGGTTTTGTGATGATTTTGAGAAATTCATGAAATTTACCAGTTGGCGGCACCTGTAGATTGACCTGTAGAAGTGAAGGCAAAGAAGCTGTTCTGAGACAACCAACCCATGTCAACAAAAAATTGAAAAAATCATGAATGTACTAAACAACATATCCAGTATATGTTATGAGACTAAGAAAAAGCATGAAACACACAAAAAGTGTTTATATTATATGTTCTGTTTAAGAAAAACCAAAAAAAAAAATCAAAAAAAAAAAAAAAAAAAATCCGACCTACCTACCCAACTTTGAAGTCATCCCGCCCGTTGAACAGCTTTTTTTTTTTTTTTGGCCTAATAGACTATGTTTTACGAAATCACACGTTCTTATTACAAAATAAAACGATCTTTGTCTTTAAATCAATGCGCCAGTAAACAGGTCCAGCAGCTAGTTATGTCATCAAGTCTGTAAGGGTCATAACAAATGTGAGAAATCTAAAACATTAAACATGTTGTTTTTTATCAATTTTATTACCAAAAGCGCATGAAAATCTCTGATACTTTGAATCAGCCATCCTGCATATTTGTAACATTCATCAAAACCTCATTTCTGTTCCACAACTCATTAAATAGTCCACAATGCAGGATTAGTGTACATTCCAAAACTACATATATGAAAGACCCCTAAAATCAATTAGTTAAAGGGGGGTTAGAAATTTCCCGAAACTATCTAACCGCTGCTCCGTTTGGCTCCATTTTTCGGAATCGGAACCTTGGAATTAGTCTGAATATCTCTACCAAATATCAATGCAGTCTGTTCAGCGGTTTTGACTTTTTGTCGTTTACGGAAAATGGACACTGTCCACCACCGGTTGAAGCTAACCCTATATCACAACTTCCAGATGTGATAATGACCTATGGTCATTATGTTAAAAAATACTGCCAATGGCGCTTGGACATAATGACCGCCTAGTATTATCGGCATTTATCAACAACCACACTCACTGTGAATTAGACAGACCACGAAGTCAATGAGCAACATATAGCTGAAAGACTATTTTTCACATTGCGATTTTAAGCTCATTTTTATAAGAAAAGAGACATGTACCGGTATATGTATATGGAGAAAAAGCAGAAGACATATTTGTAAATTGTTTGTTAAGTGACAATCATATATGCATCTCTTGAAATTTTGTGGTTATAAGGTATAACACTAGTGTAAGAATAATGAGGTTAGAATAAGTTAGTAAAGCTAAGTTGACAGTAATTAAAATTACAAAATTACACACTAAGCTGAGGAAATCTGAATGAAATAAATGTTGAAAAGTAGCAAAGTCATGGTCATCTTTTGTCTAATACCTTGTGTAAGTTCATGAACTTTACATAAATCTTGCTATAGATTTGTTGCTAATGGGCAATAACTGTGTTTCAGATCATTTGAGAGCAATCTATCCATGACAGGTTTAAATTGTAATATACTTCTATTTAAAGGAGAGAAACTTCTCAAATAATTTTTTTCCCTGTAATTTGCTGTGAGAACACATGGACAGATGCTCAGGACTCTATGCTGGTGCTACCTTGATAACTAACCTACAACTTGTAACGTCATTGTCTAACCTGTTCACCCCAATTTCCTGTAGACAGGTCCACACTCTCCATTGATAACAATGGGTTTGGGCCATACCATTGTAGTGAAAGACTGTAACATGTGAGGTTGTGGATCAAAGTCTGTATATTGACTCAAGGATGTTTACTTAACAAATGCCTAGGGTCATCTCAAAAGTGAGAATCTAAACTATGAAATATGTTTTTTTTTAATGCTTTTGATGCCCGAAAGACCATAGAAATCTCTTATACTTCGAATCAGCCATCCTGCATATTTCTAACATTCATCAAAACCTCATTTCTGTTCAACAACTCATAAAACAGTCCACAATGCAGGATTGGTGTACATTCCAAAACTACATATATGAAAGACCCCTAAAATCAATTAGATAAAAAGGGGGGTTAGAAATTTCCCAAAACTATCTAACCGGCGCTCCGTTTGGCTCCATTTTTCGGAATTGGAACCTTGGAACCAGTCTATGTATCGGTATCAAATATCAACGCAGTCTGTTCAGCAGTTTTTGACTTTTTGTCGTTTACGGAAATGGACGACATCAAACACCGGTTGAAACCACCTCTATATCACAACTTCCAGTTGTGATAAAAATCAACATTCAACAACTCATACTTGAAGCATAAAGAACTAAAGTTCATAAGGCCATACATGTGTTTTCTGTAACACAATAGGGTAAGAACTGTGATGTTTAATATATTAAAGTTGGACTAATTGTGTTGTGGACTACTTAAATTACAGGATTACTCATATGGGGTGAAATGTTAGCCAGTTTCAATGACTTGCATGTAGTAATGCAAGGAAATGTAATTGTCATATTATCATTTTCTTGAAATTTTCACATAGGACTCAGTTTAAGAAGCCATTTTGATGAGTTCATTGAAAAAGTTGCGTTCCCATACTAGAATTCAAGATAAACTGGCAAATTTCTTTCCACAAAAATGTTGACTCGTCATTTTTCCCTCAGCGCTTATGATATATATGCCATTTACATCCTCATTGCTCGGTCATAGCAGGCCTTACATGTAAAATTCATTTGTAGAAGAACATTTTAGAAAACTACTGTGATAAGAAGTGGCAATGCTTCTGTTTCAAACAGCTCCCTATTGTTTTGAAGGCTTAAACTTGTCATAAGGCAACGTGAGTGAAACAACACCGGTTGGTATTTAGTTTATTGTACGGCATATACAGTACCTCAAAGGGTGAGATGAGAATACCAATTATTTGTCACCACATTTCTTGTTTATTCACTATTTGCTAGAAACATGTAAAGTTGTTAAGAAAATGTCAACAGTACTGCATAGATTTCTTAAATGTTCACCTACTTTAGAGGGACTGTGAAAAGAGTAAGTAGAAACAAAATGGGGAATACAGCCCTGTCATCAAAACGCAAAGCATAACATACCTGTTTATCAACTGGCACTGGTATAAGCATATAGACTTCCTTGGTTGACGCTACGTACACCTTGCCTTCAAAGTTATTCATTATTTTTCCCCCTTGGAAAGAAATGGTCTGTTTTTGCTGTTGATCTAAAATACTGCAAAGAGAATCAAAGCAATGGTTTATGAAATTAGAACATTAAGATTAAAGTCTGGGAGGATATCATCTGTACTGTTGGGAATACAGAGAATAGAATTTGGATATGACAAAATTGTAATAAAATGGCATACTGATGGCAATATTGGATTGCAATATGAAACAAACTGACACCAATATGTACATCACAGTGTGTTATTCGTATGCAAGATTTGCACGAATTTGGTTCACACATGACAAAGAGCCAGGTCCGGACTGACAGAGTCAAATCTACAAGTTCCCAGGGACTAATTAAGATTCTCACTGGGGCCTCGTTCTATTCATTGCAATCATGTCTTTCTTGTTTTTGAAAGAAATCTGTTAATAATCTCACAAATATTATAATTTAATTCTTGTTGGTAAAACCTGACATACAAATAACAGTCTAAAATGTAACCATGTGGTTTAACAAATTTTTATGTGGTTGACCAGGATCACTATTGCAGGCCAACTTGATTTGTAGACATTTCATGTATACATACATTTGGTTATTTTATTTATCTAGGAATGTTCACCAGTAAAAACATTTACTTGTCTGTCAGACATGCAGAATAACAAAGTCGCTAGTCAGGTAGTGAAATGGTCGCACTACCAGTATACCTTAGATGACTAGATTTGCCAAACCTGGTGTCTCAACAGCCCCTACTGCTGTGTAAAAATACACCAAATGAGAGACAGACAAAATCAATAATTGATGACATGATTGATGAAAATATGAAAGAGATAAATGACAAGAGAAGAAATATAAATCTGACCTATGCACAGTAATGAACTCATCATCCAAAGCACAGACGTATGGAAATGTAAACCCTGTTGCCATGACGTTACTGGACCATTGCAGTGGCGGTCGTTGTGATACACCCTCTGACGTCACAAACATACCAAGTGCACTGGGACCACTAAGTAAAAATTCACCCTAGGGAAAAAAAATGATTGGTGGATTAATAACTTTTGTAAATACAGTTACTATATCAATAATTGCTTGTACAGGAATTGATTCAATGTTCAGAAAACATGGATTAGGGTAGTATGTGCCTCAAGAGTGAAAGACTTCACCTTCTTTCAAAATCAGGAATAAAATTTAAGGGTTATCATCCGAACTTACGCCAGAGAAACAATTTAGCTTAAATTTACTGATGTACAATTTAACTTAAATTTACTGATGTATGATATTCAAAATGGCTGCCATCCCTGAGTTTATAACATTATGAAAAAGAAAAACTAAATTTTCCATTTTCACAAAATAAGATCCAACAATTTTATTACTTCAAGTGTTTCAAAGTAGCTCACACAGGTGGTAGATCAGAAAAATACTGTAAAAAATTGAAGGTCCAAATATCTGTCCTGAGATGCATTCAACCATATCACTCCTTCACTGATAGCTGTACAATTATTTTCTGGCTAACAGCTCTATCTATAACACTATGAAAATAACTTCTACCAAAATATTCTGAGAGACACTGGCATTCCATGAAAATACTGTTACTGAATTTACAATTTGAAGCAATGATATTTCGAAGGAGATGCCTTCAATGTGACGTCTGTATATATCCAGGCAGGAACTGCATAGCAGTCAGTGTGCATCCTAAGGTTATGCTATACATATGTCCTGATTTTTTTTACATTGCAGGTTTCAATCTTTTGTTGTTCAGGTGAAAGTCACACTAATAGAGAGTTGATTTATCAGCTATCTCAATCTTGTAGATCTTCCAAGGTGGATTACCAGCAAGGGGGTTTCCTTCACGTATCACTTACGTTGATTTGAGATTTATACACTTTACCTTCTACTCATGATTTGGTGAAACCCTTCGGTACAATGTCTACTGTCGTTTTCAGTGACTTGTACAGTGCCTAGCTTGGAGGACTGGCATGTGGGAGTGCAATTTTTTTCATTGATGTGCAGGATATGCAACAACTGATTTACACAAAGAATAATGTCATACAAAGGAATGCTAAATGGCAATTGGCAGTGATGACAAAGTACTGTACTCTCAACATTTTGAAAATGCTTCAGATTAAAAGTGAGTCTACAAAAGACGGTCAAACTATTTGAAGATGAAAAGGAAACTACCTGACTGATTCTTTTGACCATTGGATTTGTCTGTTCTGCATCATATGGGAAGAGATCTGTCGGTTCATTGCTCTCAAAGTTGATCATTACATACTGTGTTGATTCAGCAACACAAATAAAATGGCTATCTATGTCCTGAAAGAAAAAATACTGAGTTAAACATATGGCAAGTTCCGGTGACTGTAAGTGTAAGACACTATTATCTATGCACACCACAAGGTGACATTATAGAAAGAGCACTTTTTGTTAACAAAGGTTCATTTCAGCATCATTCGTTGATACAGTGCATAGAACACTATTCAGCTTGACATTGATAAAACACATGTCTGCCATGTGCATTGCAAGTATTGCAGGGAAATTGATCTGTCAGCGTCATTGGATTTGATTTGCAGAATCTGATTCAGATTCATATTCTGATTCACTTTGGGGGTTGATTAGCAGTATTCCGGTTCTTGTATTCTGATCAGAACCACATGATTGTTATTTAAACTAAGACAGTTCACTAAAGTATAACCAAGCTATTAAAGTTACATAATTACCATGGTTACTGGAATGTCAGAGGTTGATATTTCTTTGTGAGCAATCATTTTATCTTCAGTAACTGTGTACAGATGCAAAGCTTTCTTCTTGGTTGCAACACAGACCTGGTAAAATAGATCATGTAGTAGTGGCATTGAACAGTTAGAAACTATAGAAGATAGAAGCTACCTTGGTGTGTACAAATGTATGTACATGTAAATACATTTGAGAGCAATGTAAAATAGTTAATAACTTGTTGAACTGCTGTTATGTGCATACTGATATTTAGGTCATGATGACAACATGAAGTATCTTCCTATTCTTAACAACAAGTGGTAAAACAGATTTGCCATTTTGCAATATTTCTTATTATACTTTTTTCTAATTTACAGTCTTCATAACAGTGATATTGCAAGACTTTCAGGTATGAAGGAACAAAGACACTTTGTGAAGCTGAAAAGATTTGACACAAAGTATCTGATATTTGACTCATTCTTTGACAACGCATAAAGTAAGCATTCCTCATACCTGTATACTAAATGGATTGCTGGTTGTCGGGTTTTCATTTACACAGAATGAGGTCACCTGCAATGATTAAGTTTATTTGTATAAAATTAAAACTTGTTAGTAGACTAGAAGTTGTCCAATCACAGGCTGATCATGTATAGGGTATAGGTATCTCTGTTTATTAACAATTAGCCAATCCATGAGTATGGAAGTAAACATGATTATCAATTACATGTACTTGTAAACTTTCAGATCTTTTCAAATGTTTCATCATTTTATCAGATATGTTCTTATCGTCATGGAAACCACTGCATTGGTATCATTGTAAATATATGTGTCCATTATGCTTTTCTATGGTTGATTTAATATCAGTCAATCACTGGAGATCGACATTTTACATCTAAATAATAACACATTAAAACCAGATATGAACTGAATATGCTCACGTGCATTACTGTGATTGGTTGACAGAATGACAAGAACATTAGATAAAAGTGTTGGAACCGATTTTGTTTATAGTTGGGTTGCCAAGGCATTTTTTTCTACTTTTGACAGTAAAGTAGTATGGTACGAAGGTGAAAAATAAAAGGTTGAAGGAGCTTGATTCATTCAATCAGAAGTTATGAATTTTTTAATAATGAGAAATGACAATTTTTGGCTTTTTCGTCAAATTTCTGCCAAGAATTCAGTCTCATGAAAGTTCGACAATCTGTTAACTTTGTATTTATCTCATATAGAAACATGAAAATTTATGTTGTGGATCAAAATTTTGTTCTTATTACAGAAAACCGGAAAATGAAAAGTTTATAGTACTCAATGTTCAGGGAACTTTCAATATAGGTGAAATGGCAGGGGTAGCGCTAGGATTTCAAAGTTGTTAGCCACAGATTCCTTGCGTGGCGAATTTGTCATATATCTATTTAGCCACACAAAACTTTCTTTAGCCACACACGTTTTTTACAAAAAAATCAAAACAAAAATATTTTAAGGTCCCATCTTGTTTGAAGTGCAATAGACTTCACATGCAATCCAACCCCCCCCCCCCCCCCCACACACCTCTTGTCAGAGAAGGACTTTTTGAACGCAGCTGCTTGTTACACTTCTTTAAAAAGACTGGTGCAGTTCATTTTCTGTGATGAGGAATTCTAGCAACCCATATGATTCAATTAGTACAACCATAGAGTTATAAACTATTGTGCAACACATACATACAATTGCAGGGCTTCTTTTCCTCATCCTTTGAACTGCAAGTATGTTTAGAGAGTGGAGTTGAAGACAAAAACAGTTAACTAATTTTTTACTGATTACATTTGGTGTTTGGACCAACTGACATTAGTTTGATTCACGTACGTACAACATATGCTTTCTATAACTTGCCTTGATTCACAGGGGCTGTGCTTGATTTAATCGTGTCTCGTACTCATACTGTGTTAGTCAATCTCTTTTCAAAGGGATCACGTATTTTGACAAGCATACCAAAAGTGGTCTTTAGATAAAATGAAAGTATTGAGATAAAAGTTTCATGCCCAGTAAAAAATACAGTGTTTTTAGTTTGAATCGAATTCACAAAATACGGTTTCCAGTCACCTTGTGGAGATGCAACAGACACAGGTAAGACTACGACGCGACGTAGGAAGTATATATCGCGATGTGTACAACACATATTGTAAACAATCTAGGTCGACCGTCATGGCTCTCTCGCTACAGGCTGGAGGCCACGATATCAACAGTTTGCATAAGCTTATCGATTGTAAGTCGCTTGAAAATTAACAAAATACTCTTCAATTTAACTGAAATCTTACAAATTTCTTCATCGTGCACATTGAAAGAAAACCTAAACACAGCGTCACGCAATGATGGCCATGCTGCCATCCAACGCTACGTTCAATCGCAATCAACTTGGTTAGCAAATCGCTCCATTTTTCCATAGAATATTCTCCAAAAAGTCGTAAAATCTACCGTTTCTATCACTCAGAGCTGTACATGATATAATCGTCTTCTGATTGCGGAAAAGCTCTCATATAAAGGTCTCTCGACTATCGTTGAGTGCACGGCAGCGGGGCCGGCCGTCGACCTGATTAAATATTCATGTAAATCACTGACCCCTTCTCGGAAAGTTTGCATAAATTACTGGAACTCTCTATTGTTAGGGTGGATGATGTCATTATTTTAGTCCTTATATGGTACTAAGGTGGGTTCAAAGGGTAAAAGAAAAGGTCTATGGCTTGCTGAGTTCGGCAATGCTTGACAGAACGCATAGTACGCAACCACTGTCCGGTATCGTAAACCGACGTGGCGCTGAAAGCGAGAGAATAGTCGCATGGATTTCGTCACCTGAGAGTACCGCATAGTCCACCGTGAATTTGACCGGGGGTCTTTGAGTTTGAGGCCAATTCGCCACACTTTCATTAGCGTGGCGAACCAAGATGACATTTTATTCGCCACTCGGCACTTTCTGTCGCATTTTGCGAATGTGGCGAGCGCTAGTGCGACCCCTGAATGGCCATGTAGAAGATGACTTCCTTGTTAAACTGAGATAGCAATAAAAGTTTTGAAAGACAATGTAAAGTTAGTCTTGGTATTTTGTAGATTATAAGATATTAGCTGTATTACATTTTTATATTTCTGTCAGATATAGTACGTTATGACACTGTGATATAGTATTGACATATACATAGTGATTTTCTTTTTTTTAAGGAATTTTTTTTAGCTTGTCTCTAGTGAACAGGCTTGCGATTGGTAAAAAAGCAATGTCTACCACCGAGGGCGCTTTGGATCTGAACATGTGAGCAATAGACTACCTTGTATCAGAAAAATTAAAACTGTGATAACTTCATTAATATGCAAGCCACGCCCACCAAAACCTTTTCAGTTCTAGCCATTTGAATTCTGAAGATGTCTACCAAATTTGACTGAAATACGTTCAGCCGTTTTTGAGATAATGGGGATACAGACACACGGACACACACACACACACAGACACACACACAGACAGACATGGCTAAACCATATGCTCACGTGTGTGAACACGTGAGCAAACAAAGGTAAAGATCACAATTTGTTGCCTGCCAAAGGGATAGTGTTCATGACAGTGATATTGATGACACCTGAACTGAACTCGGTTGTATCATCAATATTACTGTCTTGATTACCAGCTCAACATGTAGCTTTCTGACACTTTGATGAAAATTCAAGCACATCAACTTTTCTTTAGAAGATAAGACTCACCCCTTTAATTTTTGCTCCACTCATAATAGGCTGCAGAAAAAAAGAATGGAGAAAGTAACAATAAATAATCTTAAATTTACCATCTTACTTGAAGCAAAAAAAATTTCCTGCAGGTTATTTCCAGTCAATGGTCATAAAACGTGTCTACACGATACATTCAACTCAACATGTGATATATACAGGACTGAAGAATGTACAATGGTTAAACTAACTGTCATGTACAAGTTCTTAAAACTAAGAATGAAAGTCAAGCATGTCAAAATTTTCAAAAACAGTTGTGGATGAAATATATAGTACATGCAATTCTAAAAAGGGTTCAATACTATAAGAACCTCTTCCCAACTTCATCTGGTATGGACTTATATAATGCATTGCTTATGTGTGACCACTGAAATAAGTGTTAAATCATTTTTTTTTTGCCTTCTACAAAACAAGAAGAATTACTCTTACCTCTAAATTAAACATGTGTAGCAAGGCCAGAGTGTTGTCACAGAGAACTAAAATCCTCGTTAATGCTGACGCTGCCTTCAGTTGCACTATAGGTTTTCTCTGAAATGACAAAACACAGTACAAAATCAGTTTTTACATGCACACTGGCTCCTGGGCAACATTACTCTGGACTACAACACTGATAAGCTAAAGCACAGAGAAATCTAGGCAACAGTCTAATAACATGATAGGCAAGATAGGCATAGTCTAATAACATGATACTGCAATTAAGATCAACCTGGTCCAACAACAACTGTGTTGGAATCAAGAGAGGCTGGTCAAAATATAAATAGTAGAAGCAAGAACAACTTGGTGCTGGCATCAAGTGAGCCTACTCTATGAATGTTAGCAATGGTTCAAAAATGTCAACAACAATGACCCACAAGTGGGGTTAATTTTGGAGAATGTATGTGGTACAGTGACGCTCAAATCCACAATATACCAAGGCATCCATCCCAATACTACTGTACATGGGGAAAAAGTTGACAACAAAATGTGAATCTGTTGATTTGTACTTACCACTGCTAAGTATTTGTGACTTTGTTTCTTGCTGGTAACAGTGACTTTGCCATTGTGCTGTGTCTTCTCTTCCAACAGAAAGTGCATCACAAAACTATGGAAAAATACCAGGTTTTTGGATATTATTTATTACTCACATTCAGATCTCTACACAAACGTAGCTACACGTAACGATAGTCTACATACATATAATGCACTGCCTCATTGACGGATGATGAACATAAATTCAACATGCAGCTAGCCCAATAATTGTCAGTATTGTCTTTCCGCTAGTGAATTTCTTTCAATGACATGCATATTGCTGAGGTTTGAGAATGTACTTTTAAATGGTCACAGTAACCCTATACCATCTGAAATGTTGAATGACTGGAGAACCAAGGTACAATTTACAGGAGTACTGCCCTCAACAAAAACACAGCATTGCTATTGTCATAGAGCATATATTAAAGTTTTACACACAGAATACCATCTTTAAAAGGACAAATACACTTTCCTTTCACAATATTATAGTCATTTTTGTTTAACCCTTTTCTTGCCAAGTCCATATTTCACCATCAGGTCAAGATGGTTAAAATTAATGCAACACAACATATTCCATATGGTGTATTTTAACATAATACTATACATTTAAAAGCTGTTGAAAACATAAATACTGTAAAATTGATTTTTTTTGACTAAAGATGCCAAGTGGGTGAAAATACGTCATGTTTTGGCTCAATACTGCTCTTTACTGACTTGGCTGATGGGGAAGTGATACTGTCTGGCAGGAAAAGGGTTAATTTGAGATGTATGTACACGGGTTGGCTTATGAAATTATGATTAGGGTTGAATGACAGAGCAAAATTTCATAACTAAAAGACAGTACAATATGTATCTAATGATTTCGTCATGCAATTATTTCAACCCTACATTAACTAAATAGTGTTGGGATATGTGGCATAGCAAGAAATAGTTAGTCTTACAATAGGAGTATGAAAACATGATAATGCTATGAATAGATCTGATACCATACTCACCAATCACTTGATCCAATGTACAGATTTTTACCACAGCATTCAATACACTCAATCTGTAACAAATAGAAAAGTGACTGATATATTGAATTGTGTCCAAGTACACAGTACAGGAACCATACACTCAAAGCCACTTACTGTAAAATTCAGGGGCTTAAAAGGACTCCTTCAGCAATTTTCAAAGACTTTTTCGGTCCAAAATACCATTTTCCAGATATCAATTTCAAAGTAAATCATTTTTGTATATCATTTTACATGTAACATTTAAGACATCATGACTGATCATTGTATCACTTTTGAAAAACTCCCAGCATGGGTGGTTTATTGATTTTCAAGAACTTTCCAGCACTCAATTTCAGTTTCAAGGACGTTTCCAGGATTTTCTAGGTGGCTTTAACCCTTTCACCCCCAGTTCCCTGTATACAGGTCCAACTTTACCATAGAAAACGATGGATTTGGGACAAACCATGGTGGTGAAAGGGTTAAAGTCTCAGGACTTTCCAGGTGCGTAGGGACCCTTATAGTAAAACCTGTATTCCTAAACCTACATATAAGACCTGTCAATTCAAATGCACTATCGAGAATACAGACTTTGTTGGAAGGAATTAATCACTGTTTGGTTAGCATGTTTTAGATGGTTTAAGTCAACACTAGAACTACCTCTCAAAATATAATGCAAAGCACTAAGTCAAAATATTAAATATTGTCCTGTAATATCTGAATTTCCTTCACTTCTTCACCATGCTATTTGTAGCACTGCAGGCCAGTAAAAATCACAGCATCTTCTTTGTGGTGGTCCTGAATGTGTGACAGCACAAATCACCACATGCCATCTTTTGATGGTCCTGAGTGTATACAAAAATCACCGAATCCCATCTGTAGCAGTGTATGCCAACATCAATCACTGCACGCTGTCCATGGCAGAATGTGATAGCAACAATCACCACATAATATCTGTGGCAGTGTGTGACAGCAACAATCATTCAATATACTTTTCACAGTTGAAAAAATTTCACTGATATACTGCTATAGCCTCTAATGACCTAAAAGGGTATGGGTAAGTGTAGGGGTATGTAGACACCACAAGAAACGTCTAACAAGGACATTTGAACTCACAAATGCTTCAGTGCTATCGCATTCTTTCTGTAAAACTCACACACATGCTTAGATGCAGTGATGAAGCTTTTACTTTTAGGGCTCAAGCAAGGCAAGGTGGAAAGGACTGTGCTGGTCTTTCTCAACATTATTTGATGTTGACACGAGTTGATTTCACTTGTAAGAGACTGGCTGTGGTATTTTTATCAACACTTGATCTGAATTTAACAGATGACATGAATAAATCTGAATAAACGGTTGCACTAGTCTATGTGAAAAATGTTGTCATTGAACTCTAAGACTTTATATATACATATAGGATGTGACAAAGGGACCATGGCTCACTGCTTCCTGAGCACGCTGAGATTCAATGTTAAAATTGGCACTAGCAAGGCACAACCACTTGTTTGTAGAGGGAGTGGTAGGGCTACAAAATGCAGCAAGGAAATGCAGGTGAGAGTGCTGTTTTTTAAATCGATGGGCAAGGTATGTTTTTTTCAGAGAACATCTCGGGAAAACCAAGCAGACTGGCAGGGAGTTAGCCCTGCATACGATGCTGTGTGTTCCCAGCGTTATACGGCATCCCACCACAGCCCTGCTGACTGAATCTGGCAACCATGGTCCCACTTTGGACCGTACACAAACAACTACTTTTCTGACTACTTTTGGCCGAAATCAACTCAATGCCGATCTATGCCTACCCGATAACTCAACCACTCACAGACTGCAAAAAAGTTTGCTCTCGTGATGTCTCAAACCGTTAGTTTCCCATTGATGCACTGTCAAGGGCCCAGCGCTCACAATTAGTTACATTCATGTAAGATATAGTCTCGCTTCCAAACCTCGTCGCTTCGCCAGTGCAAAGTGCGCCGCTGGCGGTAGGAACATGAAGTAATTTTTCCACTGGCTGGGCGACGGGGTCTGGAGACTACTGACTTCCGCATTCCAAGATATTTATACCCACCAATCACATGCCTCAATCGACAACCACGACAACAGGCAAACTTTGATGCATATTCAATAGAAGGAGGGGCTTGTAAAAATATCTACCAACAACTATGAGGAACTTCTATGACTGACAACGTCAATAAGCTCGACTACGCAATGATATGACATACATAAAAGGATTCCCTCGGATTCCCCAAACGACGCACTGGGCATTCACAGTACGCGGACGTGCGTAAATTCAACTGGCGAAAATGGGGCTGACAGCTGAACTTAGGAAAGCAATCAATTGTGGCAATGAAAAATTAGCCATAGAATGCCTGAAAGACGAGCAAATTAGCCATAGAATGCCTGAAAGACGAGCAAATTAGCCATAGAATGCCTGAAAGACGAGCAAATTGGAGCAGCTTTTCTACGGGGGGGGGGGGGGGGGGGGGGGGGGGGGGGGGGAAATGACGTCTTCGTAAACTTGCCAACTGGGTACGGGAAGTCTGTTGGCTGTTGTCTTCACATGCTCTCCGTATATTTTCACGGGAGTTTCAGCATGGTCACTGTCTACAGAGTACATCTGCCCCGGACATTTGCGACGAGCTCGATGTTGACTATCGCATATTGAAAACACATGCATTTGTCTTGGTTTTTCGGATTGAATATTCAAGTAGGTCAAGGGTCATATTTAAATTTGGTTCTCCGCCCGTCCTGATGCGTCATCACAGTGGAATGCAGTGGTAGTCACCAGACCCTCGTCACTTCGCGACTCGAAGCTCGTCGCTCTGCGACTCGCCATGTCCTACCGCCAGCGGCGCACTTTGCAGTGGCGAAGCGACGAGGTCTGGTAAGCGAGACTATGTAAGATATGGCCAGCCACTGGACCCTTGACCGTGCATCGCTAGCAAACTAACGGTTTGGGATGTCACGAGAGCAAATTTTTTTGCAGTTGAGTTATTCGGGTAGGCATAGATTGGAATCGAGTTGATTTCGGCCGAAAGTAATCAGAAAAGTATTTTTTATGCACAGTCCAATTGGGACCACGGTTGCCAAATTTGTCTATGGCAGTCAGCAGGGCTGTGGAGGGAGGCCGTATAACACTGCAGGGCTGGCAGGGAGTAGGATTTGAGGGGTCCAGACACTTCGCACCAAAACCAGTTCGCCCCACACAACTTCGTCCCAAAACCATTTCGCACCAAAACCACCTCGTCCAAGTACTACCTCGTCCAACGCCACTTCGCCCCAAGTACCACCTCATACAAAAACCACTTCACTAAAGTATACTTCCGTCAACTCGTCCTAAAACAGGCTAAAACGTCGATGCCACGAATCATAACGTTGTTTTTACCTACAACTTGGTTACCACGAACCATTTATTCTTCCATGAAACCATACGGTATATTAGAAAAAAAAAAGAAACACGCAAACTACTAAATGGTACATTTCAGGTACCGTGCGCAGTATTGCACGATGCGATGTCATTTTCTCGAAATGTGTACAATTTCAAGATTTCAGTCCTGGGATGTTAGAAAGGTGCCTTCACTGGCAGTGGTTGTTTTCAGCTTTTAACGGTTAGCGATAAATTGGGGAGTGAAGTGGCATTGTTTTTGGGGCGCAATGGTTTTAGGCGACGTGATTTTTGGGGCGAAGAGGTTTTGGTACAAGCTTGTTTTGGTGCGAAGTGGTTTTGGTGCGAAATGGTATGGGACGAGATGGTATGGTTTGAAGTGGTTTTGGTGCGAAGTGTCTGGGAACCGGATTTGATGGTTAAACGCGGTCATGGCGAGTAGGAGCGCACACCCTGTGGGAGGCTTTTGCAGAGAAGAGAATTGGCAAAGACTGCTTTAGCTGTAGTACAGAAGCTCGAGGTTTTGCCTGGGTTTTGCCGTCCGACACAAATACCCAGGCAAAACCTCGAGCTATTGTACTAGTCTGTACTGCAGCTAGCTCTGGTTTTGCCGTCCATCCCACAACCCCAGGCATCGAGCTACATGTACTATACCACCGAGGGCCTTGTCAGCTGACAATTTCCTGCAGGAGAGGGCAGAAGGAAAACATTTTATAAAATCACAGCGGGAGCGATGTAGGCAGCATCTTCCACTTTCCTCGCAATTTCCACAGTTTCAGTCAATTCAGAATTTTGTTTGAAAAATGGGCAGTTCTCATTGCCTTGCCTCTCGATCTTGCAAGTTGCATACTTACCGCTGTTTTAGCCTTTTCTCCCATCAGCTGTAGGCGCTCGATGGCAGGTACCAGCTCGAAAGCTTTGATACTCATCTTGAAACGTTTTCTTGGGTTTCACATTTGACTTTTCTTCCGATTGAACGTTCGTACAGATATGTTGTCAAAGGGGGCGAAGAGGAGGCCGGGTTTACTTCCGGTATGTTTGTTTGTTTGTGAAGATTATAGGCACTTTCCACGACTCAATAGCATATGCATGCCCAAGGTGGCGCTCTTCACTTACATCTGGTTGAAGTCAACCGCAATCATTCTGAGTTCCACAACATAGACTATAATAGCTTACGGTTTTACCAGTACTTGCAATTTAACAAGTGTACATTGGTTCTCTCCTCTCATACGTATTTATTTATTTATTTATTTATTCGAACTTGTTCTTCCAGTCTAAACATTTTCCTTGGTATCAGCCTGATGAAAAATACTGTATGATAACTCTGTCGCCCAACAAAAGTGTATCTAATTAATTAATTAATTAATTAATTAATTAATTAATTAATTAATTAATATGCAATTCTAGACTTGGGTTCGTGTAAAAAATAGCGACATAATTAGACAATAGGCGTTTTATTCAATTCTTTATTTTTCATGTACAATTTTTAAGCGAACAAAAAATTGAACTTTCTAATATTGCTTCTACTTAATATTGCTTGTACTTCTGACGACAGCACGTGATGATAAAGGATTTCATATCATAACATTCTGAGAATATAATTATTCATATGGCATAACCGTTTGAAAACTGAAAAAAATACAAAAATACAGACTACGGTTGTCATTAAACAAGCTTTGAAGTCGTTCTTTGATTGGCAGCAGCGTTCCATGGTACGCGGAGGCCGATAAATTTGTACGATATCGATGCTTGACAAAAACTTGGCCCCTTCGATCGATTCTTAACAACTGTTTTGAAGTAACGAATATCAGATTAATATCGTAACTCAACCCTGACACAAAACAACAACAACAACAACAACAACAACAACAACAACAACAACACGACTAATATAAACATAAATGGCAATACAAACAACAACATTAACAACCACAGATTTCTGTGTTCCTGACAGAGGAAAATCTACTGCAAAAGCCAAAAGAGAACAAAGGTGAAATGATAAAGGTGACAGACTGTAAAAAGGGTCAATTTGCTTTGAAAAAAAACTAAAAATGTAAATGACTTCGTAAGATTGGTTCTACAAACACATGGAATAGATGTACGTAGTCCAATCAAAATAGGGTTAGACCCACCACAAATTGCAACAGGAATATGTCCACTTTGCATAAATCAAATATGGCTGCCAGCTGTCTGACAAAATAACATTATTGATAATATATCACATAGAAAAACAAGCTATTTCAGTGATTTTAAAGACTAACGTTACTTATTTGGAACAGGGAATCATTTTTTGAGGTATAATGTTTAACATAGGAACTTTAATAATTTGCATAAATACAATATGGCTGCCAACATTCCCGCAAAATAACATTTCCCCCTGTACATCACGTCATAAACAAGCTATTTCTGTGATTTTTAAGTCAAAATACATACTCTTGGCATGGACAAACGGTTTCCGAGATACGATGTTTTACATAGGTATTTTAATAATTTGCATAAATCCAATATGGCTAGCAAAACTACTATAAATGACATTATCAGTCATAAACCAACGTAATAAAACAAGCTATTTCAGTGATTTTTAATTTTAAATATGTTTCTTCGGCATAAAGGAAAACTTTTGAGGTTCAATATTTTACAAAAGCAATATGACAATTTGCATAAATCCAACATGGCTGCTAAATTAATGCTCCATTGCTTAATAGTTTCTGATATGTATAAGGTTTTGGTATATTTTTAGCACTAGGAATCTATCCAAGATAAACTGAAGTCTTTGGACATTTATTTCTAAAATATGGAATATGTTCTATAAACCTATTTATTATAAAGACCCATTTAACACTGAAGGTCTATTTCATAGGTTTGTGGGGCACCTGAATGTGTCAAAATACTTCATAAATATACTGTATTTTGTAAAGAACGCTTTAGAAACATATCTGCCGGAGCGGTATTTGTTTTGAATGTTGCTTATTATTCTCATTTCTGTCTCATGAAATGTAATATCAGGTATTTCCAGTGAAGCTGGAGATCCCATACAGCACCCAAATTCTGTTATGAAATTTGCATTTCGTTTTTTCATGAGCATAAAGCCATCCAATTTTCAATTTTTGTTTGAAACTCTGATAAACAAATCGAATATTCAGGCCTAATTATCTTAAAAGGTTAGCGAGACAACGAAGAAGATTTTCCGCACCGGAAGGTGTCATATATAGAAACATTACGATGTAATTACATGTAAAAGCGCATGACTTTCTAACATCTTAATAGTAAAAGCATATCATTATATAACTTGTTTTAATCTGTTTGTAAGTCATATACGAAAGTCTCTAAAATCAGCCTAAGCATTCTTTTCAAAATACAGTATATTTATGAAGTATTTTAACACATGCCCCAGAAACCTATTAAAATGGACTTTCAGTTTAAATGGGTCGTTATTATAAATAGGTTTATAGCATTTTCTCCATATTTTTAAAAATAAATGTCCAAATACTTCAGTTTATTTTAGATAGATTCCTAGTGCTAAAAATATACCAAACTCTTATTCATATTAGAAACTATTTCAGGCAGATTCGAGTAAACTTTTAATATGTTGATCTGGGTACCTCTCTCAAATACATACTGAAGAAAAAAAATTGTTGCAATTTGTGGTGAGTTGGGTAGCAAAACGTCGTAGATTGACTGGACTAGCGGTGCTTTCCTGACCGCTGAGTATCCATACCTCTCACACTGTGCAGTAAGGTGTTGATTTAAAATTATTTATCCCCTGGAACTCAATAATCAACAGACTGTTCCATTGGCACGTGCACCACCATCAATACTAGGTGGATAGGGATATATTCTGTCTCCTGTGGAGGTTTGTTGTAGCGTAGACAGTGTTGTTGTGGTTGCAGTGATGGATTTAAAAAATTGAAAACATAGTGGGAGAAGGAAATACCGTTTTGCAGCCGTGTTATACAGTTTGCCGCTGCGCCAGCACGCCATGTCCTGAACAATAATGGCACGATGCAAACTACAACCTTTGGGTGAAGGTTATGCTGATGTTATTGTAGTCGTCACGGATGCCATCCGCCAATACAAAGAAACTTTCTGACGTACACATCTTCTGGTATTCGTCAACGTCATTCTTGCAGAAATTGCGTGTTCTGTCTGCTGGGATGTGTACTGTTTTTCTGACGGACTGTTGAATTTATGACGGACTTGCCGATGTCTTCGCTAGGTGACAGGGTGTCGTGAGTTCGAATCCGATTGAAAATCTACTGGATTTTCTACGCTGGGTTGATAGTTCTGCTGCTGGACGTCATTGGCCCCGAGGCTGTCTTTCGCCAAGTAAAGCGATGTGTTCATTGTTCTGATTACAGGGAACCAAGAAATCTGGTGGTGGTGGTGGTGGTGGTGGTGGTGGTTGTTGTTGTTGTTCAACGGTTGTTGTGTATATGAGCCGCGTTGTTGTTGTTGACCAATAAAATTCAACGAACATAACTATTGTTTTGTTGCTTTTTCAAACTTAATGTAGGTGTCGTAAGAAACACTACAAGAACACTCTCACTGTCACTCTCACCAAACGTAAATGCACTATCTGCACATAATTATAACCTGCAGACAGTGGACGTTGAAAGAGAATTGCATTGGGTCAAATAGTGACAGTGTCCTCGTAGTGTTTCGTACGACATCTACATTACGTTTGAAACACAAGAGTCATGTTCGTTGAATTTTATTGATCATCAACAACAATAACAACAACAACAATACAAACAGCAAAAACCAGATTCCTGGGTTCCCTGTGCTCTGATAAGGTTTGTGCGCCATGTGTGATAGCGAGTGTGTGAGTGCGATGCTTCATGAACTATAAGCTTACAGCGCGTGGAGGGGTCGCAGTAAGAACGATAGTAACAACTTAACTCGGTTATTGAACCACTCTTTTTCAAGGTTGGGGATTTTGCCGGGCAGATTTGACTGTGATGTCTTCGCAAGGTGACTTGGAACCGTACGTTGAGAGTTCGAATCCGCAATCGAAATTCTTCTGAATTATGAATATATTTGTGTATCTATATATAATGTATGCATGTGTACACAAAATACAACAACAATATACGAGCACAGAATTATTTTTAAACACTCCCCATTCTCTCTTTGCGGTGGTCCAACGATGTCCTGCTAAAAATTAAAATGAAGTAAATGAACGTAGCGTGTGCACATCTCAATACGTGCAATACACGTAACTCAACCAATCCCTTTCCGCTCACGTGAAGACAGAACGGATATCGCAACCATCTTATCTCTGAGATATGAGTTGCAAGATATTACCTGCAAAAACAAATAGTCTAGTTTTTGAGCGTAAACAGTATCTCCGTCCAGAAAACTCGAATATATATATATATATATATATATATATATATATATATATATATATATATATATATATACATATATATATAACGAAAATGAATAGATAAATGACGTGTCAAACATTGCAGTGAGTGAAAATAAAGAAAGCGTCAGGTCAGGTCATCTAGAATATTAACAAATAAAAGCGATGAGCCAGGTGAAACAATTACGGTTCCATGCCAGCGAGTAAAACTGTAAAAATGAAAAAAAAAAATTAAAAATAAACTTAATTAAGCCCGTGAGTGGTGCGGCATTGTTTTCTGTCCGATATCACAGTAAATTAATTCTAGTCGTCAATCCATACAATGTGCGTTATCCTCTATCTCTAAGACATTGAGGTAGAATGCGCCTGGGGGACAGATATTCAGACTCTCAAACTTTTACAATTCTTTTCTGATCTAGTCTACCACTTAGGGGCTCATTGTAAAGCTCTTGGTGTAAGAAAACAAACGTTTCACCTTCCTAGTTTTTTGAAATTGGAAAAATTCATTTTTCACCAGAGGGTTAACACAGGGATGGCGGCCATTTTGAATTTCAAAAATCGGTAAATCTCGGGTAATTTGTTTCTCAGGTACCAAAATTTGCACGGTGACCCCTGACTTTTATTGTTGATTTTGAAAGAGAATTGTTGAAATATTCCCTGTGGAAAGTTTGAGCTAAAGTTTAAGTCTTTCACTTTCGAGGTATCGGTTTCCTGACTTATATCTACTCGCCATGTTATCTACAGTATGTCATATGGTGTGACGTCTTTCCCGTAGACTTGCCACTGCATGGAGATAGTGCCCAAGGACCAAGGGTAGTTACTTATCGTTACGATATCACTAATACGATTACGCAAAACAGATACACTCACATTCGCACGTGGGACAACGGGATTTGTATTTGCATTGGGAATTGGTGGTCGAACGACAAAAATCACTTCAAGTCTCGATACTCCCACACCAGTTTCTCCGCTACTCCAGCCGTGGAAGCACGCAACGGTCGTTTATATCTGCACTTGGAATATGAAAACAGCAACTGCATGTTGTACCATAAGACTGCTGCTCAAAAGAGTTAGTTTGGCGCAACTCCAGAAACACACCGAATCACAAGGAGCCGGTATCCGACGGGCTGTCCAAGGAAGTCTTGTACGCCACTTGTACACGAGCAAAGCCAGTAGTACAAGGGATATCAATAGGACAACCATGACTGCCAATGAACGCACCATCAATAGGCGAAATATAATCAACAGGTGGGTAATGTGCAGTATTATTTTTATATTTGATCGTGCAGATTTGGTATATAACTAAGGTTACTAGAAAGATTAGTATCATAGGTAGTTCGTTTTAATAGCTCTCTTTTTTCTGCAGATTTGATTCATAAAATTTATTTCACCGGCCAAACATTGAATAGAAATATTTATGTAACCTGTAAAGAGAGTTGAAAATATATGATTAATACAGGTCCATTTTTTTGAACTTTTACTTGGAATAAATTTGTTCTATATATTTCTACATATATTCAACTGTTTGTAAAAGTTGCAGTCTTGAGATCGAATCTTCGAGTGATATGTGATGAATAAAATGACGGAATATTTTCCGAAACAAACTGATAGACATGCATGGATACACGTAGATTTTGGGGAACGATATCCATTTTCAAACATTCTATACATGTTTTCTTCAACCAAACATACAGATACCGAACCACAATCGAGGACACACGTAGGGCTAGCACGCAGCGCCCCGAATCGGCCGACTCAACAACTTTTGATAATTTCTACAGAGAGTTGTCATCAACTTTGATTCAACGCTCCATCGACAACTTTGAAGTTCAAGATGCCATCGACAGATTCAAAATAGTACGTAGCAGAGTTTTGTTTCTTATCTTTTTTATCATGATATCCGCACGTGAGTCTCATGCGATGTTTAAAAACATCTTTCTCAGAAAATTTACGGTGAAGGACATCTTTTCCTTTTTAAAATTTTCAAGTTTGGAGTAGGTCTACGCATGGCACAAGTTTGATGTGTTTATTGTTTGTGAAAGGGAGGGCACGGATGTGTGGCCCGGGGATTGCCTGTTTTCTTGCCTTTCAAAAAGCCATAGAGCCAATACAGGGAGCCAACGTGGCTCATGATAAGGTACACTTTTACTTCGAACATTCCTTATTGCATGTACTTTTTTTAATCTTATAGGGCATGTCATGTGTCCGGTGTATACTTCAGTCCACAGTTGCGAGTGGAGTGATACGTACCGGCCGCCGCGTACTATGCATAGTACGCGGCGGCCGGTACGTATCATTCCACTCGCAACTGTGCTTCAGTCATAAGCGATTGTGCTCAGAGCAGACTCTACCGTTCAAACTTCAAAGCTCACCTCATTACAGGGATTATTTCGAATCAAATCACAGAAGTTGTTCAGAATCGCAAAACCGAGCATCTCTAGGCATGTTTCTCAAAGCATGGTGGCTCTTCCCACCCTCATGCTCAAAGTAAATTCCCTTGCTGAATCACAACATCTTGAGTAAATAATGTTAAGAAGTAAATAAACGGGGAGATTGTTGACAGTTAGCTAAAGGGTCATCGAACTTTTTCCCCGAACAGGTCCTGGATTACAACGTTCCGTTCGGTAAGAAAAATCGGGGTTTGACGGTGGTGGCGTCCTATCGCGCTCTTGCTCGTCCGGAGGACTTAGAGAACGAAGACTGTTTGAAGAGAGTCATGGCTGTGGGCTGGTGCGTTGAATTGGTAAGGTAACGCTCATTCTTGACAGTTGTTTAATTTATCCAGAGTTCTTAAGGCAAAATGATATACTTGCACCAAAATTCCGCTTTCTATTTATTTTCTCAGGATATCAAAAGTTCACTGATTCAGGCATTTGCTCCATCCACGGGACCGTGCTTCATCAAATAAAAACAGCATTTCAAGTGCATGAATTTAAAATCTAGACGCATAATTAGTATATTTATATGTAAAGCCGGTAGATTTTAGGAAATTTCTAGGACTAAAATATTTTATTTGGTTTTTACATAAACTCTTATCATCTGGAATTTTCAGTTTCAAGCCTTCTTTTTGGTTGCTGACGACATCATGGACCGTTCGACCACAAGAAGAGGACAGCCTTGCTGGTACAGAATGGTAATTTTCTATCTATTGTTTTTTCTGACGTTCTTTTAAGCGGTGAATTAATAAGATTATTATATTCCTATGTGGTTTTTTATGATGGTCTACAATATTTCAAAGGCATAATTTCATTTTTTGTGCATTGACTTAATCTTTTTGGTCATAACACTGGTGGTGCCCGCATACTGCCCACGTAAAATTCTTTTGTCTTTTTGTCTTCCAGGATAAGGTTGGTTTGGCTGCCATCAACGATGCGTCATTTATTCAGGAGTGTATTTTCCAAACACTGAGACAATATCTTAGAGATCAGCCATACTATCTTGACATTGTGGAACTTTTCCATGAGGTAATTACAAACGTTACTTTCTTTGTAGTCGTAATCTTAAAACTTCAAAATTAATATCGAATAGTATTCATTTTCTTCAAAAGCAGGGTTCATTTTTCAAATTTTGAAAGTTTGATTTTCTGCATTCCAAAAATTTGATGTGACATATATTGAATTATAACCTTGCCCGACTTCCAGTGTCCATGGCTTGAGTAGAGAGATAATGCTGAAATTGAAAGTTTCTAAATTTTTGAATTAGGTTGGACTTTGTTTGACACATGAAATATGCCGCAAAAAGGAAATAGGTTTAATAATTATCATGAGTTACTTTTTCTTCAAAGAGAGAAGTCATTTAATGCCTAAAAAGTGCTGTTGTTTTCTTTCAACTCATAAAACGTTAGTTGAAAATATTTGTCAAAGTAAAAATGGGACTGAAATTGTAAAACAATGATTACTGGCGATTGTTTTTTCCAAATTTAATACAAGCCATGCATAGCATACGCACTGTATTCATGTAAACTGTTGAATGTGTAATGTCAAAAATTTAAGCGTTTTTTGTCATAAAAATTAGGTTTCATTCTTATATATATTGTTATATAAAACACATATTTGTACAACTTTACACTTCCAAATGCTAACTGATGTATGATGCTGAAATTTATGTCACATTAAGTTTAATCTTTGTCACAAGATAAGTCACTATATGAAAATCATTTCTATTCAGCTTATGTGCCCGAGGCACGCTATCTCTTCCAAGAAATCTCAGTAATTCCATTGAGGCAGTCTACGCACAGACACCCTTACAATGAATATAATTCTCTCTTCAGACCATTTATCAAACTATCATTGGTCAGAGTTTGGATATGCTGACAGCTCCCGAGGGAGAACGAGATCTCAGTCGATTTACGATAGATAGGTAAGTTGAAATAGCAGCCGTCCATAGACTAGTGTACACAAGCATGGGCCAAATAGACCAGCCATAGATTAGTGTATGCAAGCATAGGCCAAATAGACCATGCATCCATAGATTAGCATACACAAGCATCGACCTATCCTGATATGTCTAATGCAGATAAAATGGGATTGGAGTCGGGAGAGTCAATATTGGACCTCTCCTCTGTTACGGTATAGAGGGGTTCGGTGAGAACGTAGGGAATACAGTAACTGAGGAGACATCCTAGACTAAAGGAGATTACGATGGTGATAGAGAGACTTTAAGTCGCTGTATTGAGTTGAAAGAAGGAGATGTTTATAGTCAATAATTTACGTGGGAAAGAGCGAGGAGACTGAAGTGACCAAATTAGGATGAGGAGAGCAAGGGGAGTTGATTTACTTTGTTTTGTGTGAGCACGGCGTAGGAATCCAGATGTAACTTTTAGAGGCAGATTTCCATCAAGTATTGAAATGTGCATTCATTTCTCTATTCATGTTGTACAATTTTCATTCCTGACTGTCATTTGCTCTCTGTAAAACCAAATTTCATTTTCCTTTGTGAATCTTCTCTGATTCAATAAAAATCTGTTTCAGGTATAATGCTATAGTGAAGTGGAAGACTGCATTTTATTCATTCTATTTACCAGTGGCTCTTGCTATGCACATGGTAAGAAAGTTAACGCATTGTGCCCCTTTTTATTTCATATATCAAACGTGAGATATTAACTCACTACCTCTGTCTGTCTGTCTGTCTGTGTTGCTGCTGCAATATCTCTAGAATTGCTAGGTTAGGGTCAGAATCAAATCTGGTCCGTAGATTCGGTGTGGCATTAGCAATTGCTGATTATACTTTTTAGCTTCCATTTTGTCGTATGTCTATGACAATGGGCATTAATCTGATTGGTTGGAAGTCTGGTGACTTATGTGTGTATGCATCACAGGGAATTCAGTAATCTTGTTGTTGTTGTTGTTGTTGTTATTGTAGTTGTTGTTGATGGTGATGATGATGACGATAATAAAAAATATTAAAAAACAATGTGTCATTCCTTGCTGTTGTTTGTCGATGTTGTAGATAATTGTAAAAGAAAACTGTAATCGTGACCAAAAAACGACGTAGGTCGCCCAACGTCACTCCCGTCCTATTATACAAGGTTGTATAATAGGACGGGAGTGACGTTGGGCGACCTACGTCGTTTTTTGGTCACGATTACAGTTTTCTTTTACAATTATCTACAACATCGACAAACAACAGCAAGGAATGACACATTGTTTTTTAATATTTTTTATTATCGTCATCATCATCACCATCAACAACAACTACAATAACAACAACAACAACAACAAGATTACTGAATTCCCTGTGGTATGCATGTCTGGTTGTCAAATATTGTATGTAGGTATGGGCAATGTTATGTCAATTGCGTTGCTCATTTGCATACTGATGAAATTTCACAAAATATTACATGTAAGGGTATATTTCTGGATGTTAATGAAGCTTGCCATATATTTTCATGATACAAAGATATGAAAGTAGAGAAAGACATTCAGTGATTTAATATTAGCTCATTCTCTATTTGCATATTCAATAATTTATTTCTTCTATCAACATCAATAACCAAACTGAATTTGATGAAACTTAATTGGTATAGATAATGCTCAAAGCAAGATAGGGATATGAGTGAACGGAAACACAAATACAATGATTGAATTTGCATATTTAATGAACTTGAAATATTTTGCATTTAATTGTTAGAATGGCTGCACCAAATCTGATGAAATTTGATTGTGATTTGATGAATTCTGATTGTGATCTTGATCATGACAAGACACGAGCATATTGTTAGGGAAAAATAATGTGTAAATTAACAGGAAAACTGCGCACAGATACACTTACTGAAACACTGGGGCATTTTCAGTGCACAACTGGTCTGTCAATCCGTGTGTTCTGTCAATCCGTGTGTTCTAGAATGACAAAAGCGCTGATTAGCTTTGAAAGACTGGTTGTATAGGTTACATTTCACTTGAGAACTCGTGAATACATAAACAGATTATGGAGACATGTTAATCTGAGGAATTCTCTGTATTTCACAATCTGGATTGCAGACCGGAATAAATGATGAAAAGTCTCACCAAGTAACCAAGAACATTTTGCTGCAAATGGGTCATTATTTTCAAATTCAGGTACAGTTGCAGGATTTATCTTTTGTTATATAAAGATACATATATAAACTGGTTGTACCAGTATACACAGCGAAATCCTCTGTAAGAGATAGCAATTGTCTTTGATAAACAGAGGTGACTGTGTTTAGTAATGTAATGTAATGTAATGTAATGTAATGTAAAGTAATGTAATATTATTTGTAATGTGATGTTTGCAATATATATAATGTCATATAATATAATTTGATGTAATTTGTAATGTAATGTAATGTAATGTAATGTAATGTAATGTAATGTAATGTAATGTAATGTAATGTAATGTAATGATCCTTCATTGAAATCTTATCCCCTGCAGGACCATATAAAGGTCTATATAGGTAAAATAACACCGAAAAATACAACATAAAGATAAAATAATAGTCAACAGAAATGACATGAATAAATAGTATACGCTAAATAACTTGACAGTTTCAGCCGATGTCAGTCTACGATAAATCTGAAATTTGTGAAAAGCATGAGGGGTTAAAGTTCAAATGTTACTTTACTGGCCACAGGATGATTATCTCGACTGCTATGGCAACGCTGAAATCACTGGCAAAATAGGCACAGACATCCAGGATAACAAATGCTCGTGGTTGGTTGTTCAGGCTTTACAGAGAGCCAATCAACAACAGAGAATGGTGTTACAGGTGGGTAGATTTTGCATACAGCGGATTTTCATTTGACCTTGCTGATAGTCGGTGTCTAGTATATATGCAGCAAATTTTGCCGCTTCAAGAGAAAGACGAACTACCAACCTTCTAGATATTGTATCGAAACATGGCGTTGAATAGTTTGATGTGTTCTAGCAAGTGAATATCCTGACGTATTGTGAAGCATTGCCTCAATAGTTGTCAGAACAGATGCCTATGGTAGATGAAATACAAAAGAATCCGAACATTCATCCAATCACAGTCTTTGTCACAACCAAGCCAATTGAGAAATCAGCCCATGAGTCATTGTTTTCAATTGGAAGTTGACCTGTTACAGAGAAATGATTTGAACAACTTATTAAAAGCTATCCTAATGAGTAACAAAGGTGGCACCTTAGAATTAAGATACAATGGCAATTAACCTACACAATCTACAATTCTTCAATTACTAAGCTGATTAAAATGCCAACGATTAAACGTTTGCAGACCATTTTTGGTGTTGCAATTAATATCAATAAATTTTAATGATTTTATAAAAGTTTCTTTACGACAAGTCTGCCAGTCGATATGTTGTACTAAACCTCTTCCATGATAAAATCAAACTCACTTTTGTAATGACTTATTTACTACCTTTTAATATCTTCTTCTTTGCAGGAAAATTATGGTTATCCGGATGAGAAAAAAGTAGCCGAAGTGAAAAGAATTTATGAAGAACTGAACTTAAAGAATCTGTATCTGGAATTTGAAGAGGAAAGTTATAAAACAATCATGGAACTTGTGGAACACAACCATGGAAAACTACATAAACAGATATTTAAAGACTTAATGGCAAAAATTTACAAACGGAATAAATGAGAATGAAATCAGTGTCATTCCCGATTGACGTTTAAAGAATTACGTGAGATCTATGGTACAGAATCAATTATATTTTATACAACTGTGGGGCTTATCTCTTTTGAGAATTTGGAGAATAAGAGAAAAAATTGATTTGAAGAATGGTACATTTTTTCTTTTATTTATTCTGTAACTTTTGGAGAAAACCAACAAAAAGATAATTGATTTGATTTGACCAATTTTTAAAGTTTGTTTCATTTGTTCTGTTTTTTACAGTTCTACTTATTTTACAGTGTGGTTCTCATTTGATATGCCTGTGTATAGCATAATTATGTACGTTTGTATGGCATAGATAATTAGCGCTTTCCTGAGGATGTGCCCCAATTTATGTTAATTCAAAATAGTGTCAAAGTTGCATTTAAACATTCAATGTTTCAAAATTCCTTTGTTCTCAGGCATATGATATGTCTTTTTCAGTTTTCTAGGGATTACCAAATCATTATCAAGGGATTACACAATCATGTTTATCAAATTAGTAGAAAACTTATATATCTTTATTTTAGCTAATTCACCAACGTTTTGTCAAAACGTAAAAACTTTACTTTTCCCAGAATTCTCGGTGATTTTCATCATTGGTTTGATCCCAAGGGTGATCTTATTCTAATGACAGTAAAATTTGCATATTAAATGTTTTTGTATCATTTTTTTTTCATTTTTTGACTTTATTAAATATATTTTTACCAGCTTAGTCATATGTATGGATTCAGTTGACACTCATTTCTGCAGAGGTTTTATTTTTATCAGATCAACAGAAATTTTGACCAAACCAAGTGAAGAACAAAATTGAAATTTATGTGCATTAAAGTGGAATGCGCCCAAAGGGACAGATATTCTGACTCTCAAACTCTTACAGTATTTTTGACGACTACTTGTGGAGGGTCATTGTGAATCTCGTGGAGTAACTGAATGTTTTACGGACTTATTTTTGTGAGCATCGAAAGTTAAATTTCCCCCATAGAGTTAACACAGGGATGGCGGCCATTTTGAATTTTAAATATCGGTAAACTTGAGGTGATTTGTTTCCACTGTATCCAAATTTGCATGGTGAACCCTGATTTTTATTCTTGATTTTGAAAGAGAATTGTTGAAAGTTTCATCAAGGAATGTTTGAGCGAAAAGTGAAGTCTTTCGAGGCGTGTACTACCTTAAAGTACATTGTAATGACTGTAATAACACCAAAATACACACACATGAATGTTAAGTGTTTACAATATTATAAAAGCAACAGAATCAAAGGATAAAAAGGACTTTCCACAAGCTAATATTTCAGTTGGAGTGCATCAATAAAATAAAGGAGAAATAAAACTGTCAAATTAACAATAATGTCAAAGATAGATCGATCAATCTTCAAAACTGCACCAATTACAACGCATCTTACAGACCATATTAACAAACTTTAAAAGCATCGCTCACTTCATGAAGTGTACTTCATTTTTGGAATAAGCCTTAAGGGACAGTCTCAGATTGTCGCATAAGTTCATATAGCGAAAGTCGTTAGTTTACGGGCCCGGGGGGGGGGGGTTGACCTCCATTCACTTCGTGACTTTCACATAAGTACTTTTACTTTATGATCACAATTTCTTTGTATAAACAAATCCTGCAAACTCGTGCCAACACATTTTAAAGTATCTGTTTCCAATTCGTTCGTTTCCCAAACACATTAACATTGTATCTTAAACCTTTCATTCATCACATTTTAAGATAGAAAGTATCTTCTTTAAAATGGCTTTAAGAGTCTGCTTGCTCTCGCCACACTTGGTCATTTCACTCTCACTGTGTTGACGAAACAGCTCTGAATACTGCAGTCTTCTTGAGACGCATAATTCTCAATTAAAATGTCGAAAAAACACCCAATATAGTAGACAAATGACTCTTTTTGGTAAAATAGCTACTTGCTCAAAGCAATTCTTCGAAAAGCACTGTGACTACGAAACGTTTGTGGAAGCCTACATGTTTTTATACCAGCACGACTTATCAACAACTGAAAAAAAGCACAGAGATGTACAGGAAGATTGGAAAATGGTTACAAGTTTGACGCTGGAAAGCTGAAAAGTATTTGACTCACTATAGCGAGAAAAGGAACGAGAAGAAAAGGAAACTCTTGGGATGCAAAAAGGGGAATGTAAAATAAAATGACACTTCTATGCGGTAAAACGTCCCGTTAGTACTCAAATTTGACAGATAAGTTGACATTGTAATGTGACAAGAACAATGCGACATTGTACAAAATGTAGCAAAATGGTAGACATCAACATTTCGCACTTTTGAACTTTCGTTTAAGGTGGGGGGGGGGGGGGTTTGATCTAAACGAAGTAATTTCGTTTCTTGAACTTATGCGACATTCTGAGACGGTCCCTAAGGCTTCGACAAAGCGGGCGAGAGGGGAAGACTGTCATTGCTATATCTCAGCTGCAAATCCCTTTCTATAAATGCTGAATCAGCCATCAAATATTTTAAAGTTGTTGCACTGAAATGGATCTCAACTTTTAGTACATTGATGTATGCACCTGTGAACAATATTTTTGGTGAAATGTGTATGGCCTGTTACCACTTTTAAAAAATGTCTGCAGTGTTGTTTTCAGAAAGTACGTGTTGTGGTAACTTTCAGTTTATAAATGGAGGCTCAATGCCCTGTAATTAATCTCAATATGCCATGTTCAAAATTATCATGGCCAGAATCTTGCTAAAATCAATGTTGCTCTGAGAGAATTTTCTCCGATTTGACTGTTTGAATCTTGCAAATATCTAGCTTGCCAAGGGCTTCGTTTATCCGGAAATTTGCTGATTACTATATAACAACGTTAAAAAATAGTATTTGTTTGCTTTCTGTGATTTTAAGATCTGCAAAAATTTAAAATATGTTTGATATGTGAAAATTTTAATGGCCATGTTTGATTCAAGATTAAATGCTATGTATCTTTGGTCGAGTTGACAATATAGGGCCGTACAGGAATTCCATCAGAGTCCGCTGACGTACACAGTGCCTCAACAGTAGCAACTATGTCTTTACTCAATGTCAAGGGCACTACTGCTCGTTTCCCATCTAGGACTGAGGCCTCAAAGGATAAAATTTCACTTCGGAAGACGTTCTGGCATAGCACAGTCACTTCCTTGGATGGTTGTCCTTCCATAACCAACTCGAAGGAGTTGGTTGTGTTCCAACTGTCCGGGTGGAAGCACCAGTCTTTGTGGAGTCGCATCCTGCCTTTGGTGCCAACAATTTCAAAGTAAGTGTTTGTTGGACAGGTTATACTGGCTGAGATGGATCCTATCACATTCTCATCAAAGTTCATCCATCCAATCATCTTAACATCTTCCCCTCTATTGAAATAAAGTTGAGAGCAAATTAATTTGTTACCGGTTTTAGTAACATATGTTTATAGAAGGAAACTACAAAGTAAAGGCATTAAAATGCCAATCTGTGAGCTAGTGTTAATTCTAGCACTTTCACAAATCAAATTCAATTTATTTTTGTTGTAAAGGTCTGAGGCATTCGTGCAGGAAAGAGGACACCAAGGATTTCTACATTTTTAAAAATGATTTTTTCTTTATAGGGTATTCTCTGATTTTTTCCTTTTCTCCCATGGCAACTTTAATAATCTCAAATATTTGCCGATCCTGGCTCACCTTTGACCTTTTTGCTTCACAGCTGAGACTTTGAGCGGACATTTTCCCACGATTCCTACCATCATACTCACTGGATAGCATCCAATATTCCAAATTGCCCCTATGTCACTGTCTGCACCTTTCCTGTCAATTACTGACTTGTTGTTGTTGTTGTTGTTGTTCTTTGCATGCAAATCAAAGTTGCCGTACATGTGACTCACATCACCGATACATCCTGTAGTGGAAATCAAAGTTTGATTGTCATACCTATGACTGACATCACCAATACATCGAAGCAGAGAATCTAATATACATTAGTTTACTGCTCTAAGACTTTCCACTTTGGTATCTGTTGGAAACTCTTGCCCAATATCATTAATTTCTCCAAATTTTAGCAATCTATTCATCGTGCTGCCTCAGTTTATGAAAAAGGCTTGCTGAGATCATTCTATCCAAGAATGAAAATCACACAAATAGAAGATTTGAAATTCATCTGGCAGTATTATAATATAAAATGTAAATTTATTACTTGGGTTTCCAGACTTCAGATTTTTGAAATCCCACAGGATTGAAAATGCCAACAATAATCTTCTAGGGACAATGTTTTATGAGTATGATATGTACAGCTTTCATAAAAAAAATTTACGAGCAGTTTGCTTCTTTCTTCTTCAGATTTCAGCACAGCCATTTAAGTCTTCATTGTTACAGTTTTCCAAACTTATTATGTCATTGATGATTGCGATTTAGATCTGCTCTTAAAGTATAAAAACATCACCATACACCTGTCAGATTTTTGACCTTTCATAAATGATAAGAGAGAGATAATAAGATGAGAGAAACAAATTACCCAATATCTACCGACTCTAGAAATTCAAAGTAGCTGATATCCCTTTTGGGGAAAATGACATTTTCGATTTCAAGAAAAGTAAGCCCGTGAAAAGTTGAGGTACTCCAAGAGTTTCAAAATGAGCTACACAAGTGGTAGGCCAAAAAGTATCGCATTTGACAGTTCCAATTTCTGTCCCCGAGGCACATTCTACCTTAAAAGCTTTAGACGATGGGAATAGAGGAGGCCTGTTTTTTTAGCAAGCTCATATTGTCAGAAAATCTCTCCCAACATTGATATGAATCTTCTCAGTGTTTCACAACCAAATCTTGTGTTCTCCTCATTAATTTTCAATGGATTGATTGGTGGCTGTACTTTTAGGAGTTACTACTTCACCTGATTTGATTTCTTGTTTGATAGCGTGATACTGCGGATGATAAAGATGCGCGTAGCCTTCTGCTATGATCACGTTAGCTTCCTTGGCCAGTTGCTCCAACTCAATAACATCTGAAACCTGCAGTAAAAGAAAGGCGCACAGAAGTAAGGGATGAACCATTTGATATCAGGGGTGGGAATTGAGGTGTTGCGAGGGGAGGTCGGAAGAGAATCAACATGAAGTGTAATTTTTTATGTATTCTCCAGTAATCTTGTTTTCTGTGTAAACTATGAATGCTTCTTGTATTGCCAAAATCATGCGAAAATATTTCTTGTTCAGCACATTAATATAGTATGTGTGCAACGTCCAGTTTTATTATTGTCAACTGAATCGAAGTCAATAATAAAATGTTATATTCTAGACAGTGTGTTGTGTTAGCCAGGATAATTCGTTGTATTCCAGAAACTCAAAAAAGAAGAAGAAAGTAAACGTGTTAAAGTTTAAGTAAAGTAATGAAAATACATATATTATCAAAAACAAGATGCATTGTTTCCTTTAACGGTGTTCTGTTTTGCTGTCTGACCGCTAAAAATCATGATTGCATCAATTGAATGTACTTTGATATAGATTCCGCGAAAATTGAGATATTTTACACCATCTTCGAATTTGTTTTGCCTTACTATTTCAAATCACTGATCTTAATACTCTATCTTTCCTTACCTTTGTTGCCAGTGGTTTTTCAACAAGACAGTGTTTCCCACCCTTGACTGTTTTCTTGGCGAGTTCAGCATGTAAAGAATTGGAGACTGCGATATACACTCCATCTATGGCCTTATCCTCCAGCAAATCGTCATAGCAACCATAAACCTTCTCAACCTCCAGCTCGTCAGCTATTGGTTGTACTCTGTCGGTGTCAGGACAGGCGATGGCTACCAGCTGACTACGGGGACAACTTTTCAAGGCCAATAAGAAGTGTTTGCTGATCGCAGCGCATCGGTCATACAAAATGCCCCAGCGAAGTTGTTTGAATTCTGAATAAAACATAGTGTGAAAAAATTAAAAAATTACTTGATTAATAAGACACAACAAAATAAAAATAAAATCCCAACGCTAACAGAAAAAAAAACCAGACTAAAATGTCAGGTACTAATCATTTACAATCTCCATCAAATTTATTGAATAGTACGGCTCTATATATTTTTCTTCGCAAAAGTCAATTTTATTTTTATATCTTTTTCATTTTTATATATTTGTCCCAGCAAAGCTGCATTCTTCATATCAATTGGGTAAATTTATTCCATTTTCATACGTTCCGAAGGAGATAGAGAGTTCAAATAAGATTCTCAACGTCAGGTCACCAGGTACGCACTCTGGGGTTAAAGGTCGATCATCACCAGCAGCAACCACAATCACTCACGCAGTTGTATATGTTACGGGTTTTTTCGGAGGGAGTGTTTTTGGGGCTTTGGTTTTTTTTTCAGTTTCAAGTTTTCAGGGACTTGTGTTATGGTTAGGCCTACACGGTTGTTACGAATGAAATATATCAGCATTGAAGATGAAGCTTTGCGCAGGTGCCTTGTATATTCGGAATCGATGCAACATTTATATCAGAGAACATTGATGCTGTTAGTTTTGAAAGTATGCTGCATTCTAAATGAATTTGTTCCGTTGTAGATATATCAATTTAGAGACGTTAACGCGTTTCTATTATGACGCGGTCTTCTTTTTGCCTTGCAATAGTTTTCTTACCGGATCATGCTTGGAAAAGAACCTGTTTAAAAGATATTTGTTTGACAAGGCTATAGCTGCAGGGTTTCGCTATACCTGAGGAGTTTAAACAGTTGACAGGTTACAATGACGCCTCTTAAGGGCATTTATTGTGATGCATTCAACTTTTAGTTCGGCCGACCTTTCGTTCCTTTGTTCGCTAGTTTGATTTCGTGACGAAGTACTCCCTGGCGGATGTTTAGTTTTGCGGAGGCATTTTAACTTTGCCATAGATCATTATTTCTTTACAACTGTTGATAATATAAGAAACAATCTGATGTTGACCACCCAAAGTTTGGATTGACATTGAAATTCAAAACAGAACTTGCAGCAAGCCGCAAATATGTTTCACAGCGTCTGTTAAGCGTCGCGTCGCGTCGCGTCTTTAGAGCACAACCATAGAAGCACACAAGTAGATATGACCTCGCCTGACTTTACTCCCTTATTTGCATAACAAAGCTTTTTACTTTAACACTCACCACAACGCTAAAAACAAGCATGTTATTACCCGGTCTCGACGTCAAGGGAAAACAATTAAACTATTTAAGACTTTTATTTACGATTCATTACATTTAATTCTCTTCGCTCCGTGTCCCTTGTCCGGCCTAACTTCACCGAGAGCGCCATAGTTCAAACTGAGCAGCGAAAGAATATGCTGGCATTCCCCTTTAAGTTCATATCACGGAGGTAGCACACAGGGCTACCTCCGTGATAATATTAATACACAAAGTTCTCAGAGTAAACAGCATGGTGAAAATCCTGTCTGACATGTTGATAATTCATGTATGTGAGTGTGGCATACGATGATAGGCTTATAATCGTTTTGTCACAACATTACGAACATGGCACACTTTGAGCTCGTCTTCATTACACCATTCACAATTCGTCTGATTCGTTGCCGTTTAACTTTTAAAGTTATGGAGGCAAGGACTCAAAAAGCCAGTGTCACATTGCTACATACCCCGACAATCCGCAGGAAGCGGTTTGCGAGTCTTCGATGAGGGTGATTTCAGTCGCTTTTTGTCGGCTCCACCCCGCGAAACGTTGCCGTTCATCTTCGGAGCTGGAGCGGATGTGAGTTTAACTTTCCTTGTGCTGGACGCTGACCCGTCAGGTGTTGGTTGGCAATAGTTCAGTGTCGCAATGAAGAAACACGTACATTATATTGAATCCCGGACTTTATATATAATAAGACGAACAGGTAGAAACGCATACGTCACCAAATATAAGCTCTATCATCCGAACAGTTGGACACACCGAACACACTTGCTAGGTATAAACGAGATCTTGTTAACCAATTTTTACGTATACACAGTCAGATCAGGTACACACTGCTGACGACGACAGTTCGTGTGAGCTAGAGTACCTAAAAATACCACCAACGCACATATTGTTCGGCATGAATGGAGTAACCCCAGCTGTCTTTCATGCTCACATACCATAAAACGTCCACTTATCTCTTAGTTTTGGGCACTTTGGGATTCATTTCTGTAAAACGCAGAACTACTTGTGTTCAGCAGGTTGCAAAACCTTGAAATACAGACCGACAATAGTAGCTGCATTACAATAATATTAATAACACTGTTTTACCTTTTTTTCAGATACCATAGAGTGTGCCGTCCTCGATATGACGAGAGAGAGATTTAAAACCAATCTACGCTCGATACATGCTAATAGGTTAGATATAAATTCCTTCAATAGGGAAAGTTTGTTCAGTTCATGAGCATCTATTGGTTCAACGGCATTGTCAGTGGAGCTCACTACGGACTCCAAATGCTCGTCGGAGAGATATTCAGACTCTCAAACTTTTACAATTCTTTTTGACCTACCTCCTTTGAGGGCTAATGGATTAAAATGGCAACCTTTTCACCAGCTTAAATTTGCAAAAATCGAATATTGTATTTTCCCCATAGGTATAACACAAGAATGGCGGTCATTTAGAATCATCAAATAACGGTTAAATATTGGGTAATTTATTTCTCTTGTACCATATTTGTATGGTATACCCCAATTTTTATTGTTAATTTTGATGGTTAAACGTTTGCTTTGGGAACATTTGCGCAAACGTTTGTCTTTCAATTTCGAGGCGCAATGCCACTTTAGGGCATAATATTTCTTGATACGCAAGTCTATGTTTACTGATAAACAACGTTAAGAATCACAAAAGTATAAAGTAAGTAAACACCATTTTGTTGTTTGGTTGTTTTTGCTGCCGTCAGAACAAACGACAATAACCGTAGTCTTCAATATTTTGTTGTTCGTTAAATTTGCAATGACCATATACATGTACATTCAATGAGCGATGTACTTATTGTTCACAATTGAAGTTCTGTCCGGACAGGAATTCATGTACCAACAATAAGAGTGAATGTCAAATATGCACACGCTTTTACAATGAAGCCGAACTAATTGGCATTTTAACATCCGTTGGGAGCTAGTAAACCGGAATGTAATTGACAAACGTTAACAGGAGAAATATTGAAAAATAAGCTTAGACAATAGGATGTAATGAATTGAAGTCCAGTGCCCCATATACTGCATATAGGACCATGGAGCTAGGAAGAAATCTCTTCCTAACTCCATGGTTGGGCGTATTCCAGAAATGGCAATGTGATCGCCTCATACAACAAGATTGTTGTCCTCAAGTTTTCTCTATATAGCACAAAACGCTAAAAGCCAAGTTCCTTATCATGGCCAATGGTCTGTCAATGGTGATACACTGTTATTCGTTGCATTTGTTGACTCCAAACAGCTGGCAATCCAATGAGGACGGCTCGCACTGCAGCTACAACTCGCAACGTTTTTGGCATGGGAGACTGAGATGATTATGCCCAAGGGTTGTGATCCAAAGTCACGGACTATGCGAGAGAAAAACCCTCTTAGCTTGATTGTGAGCGTACTCGTTGTGATGTGATCATGTGAGCACAATCACCTGTGGTCTATTCCGCTCTAATCTTCTCAGGCATATACTCACGTCTATGGGGCGCATAGACGCAGCGCGGAATAGACCACAGGTGACTGAGATATGAGGCACATATTTTCAAGCACCGACATAAAAACTTCAGCCTACACTGTGCTATCGCTATGCATAATGCAGTGGGTGCCGTACACAAGATACGTGACGTCGCGTCCGACAGACCCGATAAGTATATTGCAACCCACCTCCGAGCACAAACATTATCTACGTCCTGTGGCGGAGCAGGTCGACCACTGCTGTCACTGTTAGTCTGTGAATACCGTCTAATGCGCTACCGTGTTGAAATCATCAAGGGATAATCGGTCAACTTAAACATTTCGTGATAAACTAATGACCTGAAAGAAAGGCAATATTAGAACATCATCATATTAAATCAAATATTGTCATTTCTTGATACTTTGACAGACTCAGAATAAGAAGTCGTTTTGAAACTTAAATTCAAAAAGTGATGTCATCAGGCTAACTTTCAAGACCAAATGGCAAGATTATCCTTACAGTACAAAAGAACCCGTGAAAGTGCTGATCGTGCAGTTTGTTGAGCGCTTAATATCGTTTTTCTTTTATACCTAGAGAAATTCATGTCTTGCATCAGTAGAGTATGCCCGCAATCCCCAAAATACCCTAAAGCATAATACGCATATTCAAATATCCAAAATTACTATATGTATGCGGATGTCCCTGCAGCTGAATTACTGCACGTTTTTGAATGTCACAGATTTACTGCATGTTTTTTGAAATGTCCCAGAATTACTGCACGTTTTTTGGAATGTATTGGAATGTCCCACAATTACTGCTTGTTTTTGGAATGTCCCAGAATTACTACCTGATTTTTGAATGTCACAGAATTGCGGCCTGTGTTTGAAACTCTCCAGAAATATAGCGAATCTTTAATGTAACAGGTCTAGTGTTCTGAATTAATGATTTAAACTAAATTTCACATCCTGAGGAAAATTTATAACCTTGTAGACAGAGACACATTGAACAAATCCAGACAATCTTCAAAAATTAGCACAATCAAATAGAATTCGAAAGAAATCAAAGCCAAAAAATTTGAGTATTATGATAAACCTATTCGCAAACTATATCATAAAAACACTTGGACGTACTCTAATTTCCGTTTTAAATTCATTATCTATTACTTCCATTAGTAATTGCTATATTGTCTTAAAATATCAATCATAATTAAATTGACGTTTTGTATCGGTTAATGTCAAAGCTTTATCCATGTAAATATATTTTGAACGGTATTTCAGCACATTCAATGAATTAATTCTGACTGGGTCTGGAACAGTGTGCGAAATTAAGAGAAAATAGCTTCAGGTCATAAGGACCTGCACCAAGCCAAAGCTTCAGGTCCTTACAGAAAACTGCCAGTCCTCAATAAATGCAGTTGTTAACGACCATTAAAGTCAACTTCTCCACCAATACTATGCTTTTGAATGTCGTAATATTTAATTTTTCATGTCCTTTTATCAATAGAGTCAGTAAGTATTCACTCCAAAAGACTATTGTTCACATAGATTGCAGAATAGTGTAAGTGAATGATCATGAAATATTCATCTACATGATCTGGAATCTGAAAAAGACCACAGCCATCTTCCTCACTGCCATGCGCACACGTTGATCAATGTTTTCTACCACTGGGGGCGCCATGGGACTAACAGGAAAATTTGACATTTTTTCTAACCATGTCAAATCCTCCACTCTCGGACTATAAAATGATGTCAAACACCCAGGGGCCGGGGAATACAGGCTCATGCACTGGCTACATGTGGCTGATGAAAGTGAGAAAGTTTGTCTCTCATGACTTTCTATGGGGGAATGGTGTTCTCTACATTGCTGTGTACAATTGTACACTACACCTGGGCATGTGATATTGTGATTTGAAAATGATTGGCGAGCTGAAAATCCCTTCTGAAATTAGCCAACGCAAGTGGTAGAAGAGTGAGTGAATAGCTTAGAACTCTGAAAACAGTCATGAGTAAGGGGAGTGTATGAATAATTTTTTTTTATGCAAACATTGATCACTTCGACTTTTTATTGTAAAGTAAAACAGGAGGGAGAAAGTACTTGGTATGTGTTTTGATAATATGGCGTATGGATTACTTTCAAAATTTTTAAAAAAATAAATATGCTTAAATGTGGTCTCTGTTGCATTCATGAAGAAAAGATGAAGTTGTACTTTTAATTAGAAGGACAAGTATCGTAAGAAATTGCAGACAACATGAATGGCACACATCGCCACTCGCGGAAATAAATGCATATTTGCTGATCGAAAAGTTTTGCCTGAGCGATTGCTGGGTGTCATCGCCTTTGAAAGCTTAAAGTTATTAAAATGACTCTGAAAAGTTTCACAGACACTCGATACTGCTGACAACCATCGACACGATCAGTTAATGATACCGCAAAATCTTAAAAGACGTAATTTTTTGCGACATTTAGGCCTACAGTCCAGTATGACGGTGAGTTTTGCCTGCCTGTCGTAAAACGGTATACATCGAAACAATTTGAAGCCCTATACTCTTGGCCTCTGAGAGTATACACGACGGATCGTGCAACTTGACAAAACTGTTAATGATAAGGTCGCTCTGTTTTATAAAATGTACACTTGTTATCATGTCGATATATCGTGGTAACAGTCGGCCTTGTGAACTTTGGTTGAAGACCAACGAGCAAGCAAGATGTTCTAGCGGTCCACAAACAAACACAGCGAAACGTGAACTTGACTGTCGAGTGCAGGTAGCACAACTGGGCTTTCGTGTAACATCTAGTCCTTGTATCGGTCGTAGAGGTAAAAAAAATACCTCCATGTTCAAAACCAAATATGTTTAGTCAACAGCACTGTTCTCGTAGTAGGTTTTTGTCTTAAACTCTTCTATGAACCGTTAATGTTTTGAACGCTTCAATGGAAAATCAAAGCAAAGTAAACGGAGTCAGTTTGATGGGCTGTATTATGTTTGTACATTTGTGTACATGTAAATTCCGAACACTTTAAAGTGTGGAACTAGTGAAGTGATAGTGGGTGTTGTTATCATATGACACAGATATGCTAACATTACCAGGGTTACACTCACTAGACGAGTATTATTATAATATTGTATCGCATTGTTGCACCAAAATCAATCCATTCCATTGCTAGAATCTGCATGCACGGACGTAATTCATACTGATTTGAATGTAATCAGCTGCACCGTGCTATGCATGTCGATCGGAGGGATTAGACTCTTCGTAAATGTAAAAAGTCGCAAGACAAAAAATTACTTTGTTGCGACATTGTCACCCCCCGGTCTGGCGTACCATAGACGAATTCCCCACTACCAGGACACGAAGTGCGATCAATATCCCCTGTTGCCCCGCACTCCCACGGTGGAAAACATTGATAGGTGCATGACATTCAAGTCTGAATCACATGATTCAGAGTCAGTCATCATCTGCATCTGTTACAGGTCTTGACATAGAAATTTTCATCATTTATTCCGAATTTCAGTCGGTCATAAGGACCGACATGTTGCTAAAAACTTTCGGCCCGACGAGAAATCTGTCGGTCTCGGACCGTCGGACCGACGTTAATTTCGCACACTGGTCTGGAATTTCTTCTGACTAGATTATTGAATATTATCAGGAAATATTTTGAAAATTTCTCACATGCGCAATTAGTTTTGTCAATTTAGGACAAATGTGCATGAACTGAATTAAAAAAAGGAATTAGTCATTTTCTGAGTATTCATTTGACCATAGTAGGCAGGCTCTTGAATTTTGTTTACCCGTTGCGCTGAAATGATCGCGTTTATATTTCAGTAGTGTATTTTTTTTCACTCAGACAAGTTTATAGACCGCGTCTGAGGTCATGACCTTTATCCAACCCAAAGAGACGTACCAGGTACACTCAGCAGCATGCTCAGTGATGACTGACAACATTTAAAAAAAAGGTGATTTGGAGACGAATATATTTAAAGAGTTTGGTATTGAGGGACTATAACTAGGCATTTTATGTCATGATTGGCCACATGTAAAGTAGAATATCAGCCACATCACATTCGTAAAAACATATGCAAATGCCAAAGCAGTAAAGAAAGCCTAAAGCTGGCGGTGGCAAAGTCAAACGCTGCACTTGTTCCATTTTGGTTAAATCTGTCTGGTTTTGCTTGGCATTGTCAGTTTCATGTTTCCATGCCTACTTCTCTACAGACCAGTCACTCATAGCCACGAACAAAAGAACGCCCTCTTAAGTTCAAAGAGAGATTAGTCCAATTTGATCATGTAACCAGGCCTGTCATGTAACAACGAAAATATTCGGAAAGTGACAGCAGACGTATGCCTTCGCTTCCTCTTTTACTTAAGAATATACTTGTTACTGTGCTGTTTCTTACCTGGGCGTGAAAGTGAGGGGTAGGGGGCAGGGCTGTTAATAACAACTTGACGGTCAGCTAAGGGTGAAGGCATTTATGAGCGGTGAGTTAAAGGGCCTAAAATGAGTTCAAAGTTCACGTTTGACAGAGAAGCCGTCACGACGCAGGTACTAGGTGTAAGTCAGTGTTCAGCAAAGCCAGGTATACTATATTTTTCATAATTCCAATTTTATTGAATGATGAGATTTTCCGAATTTTTAATTTCTAGATATTGGCCTTTTCATGTTCTTCAACAGACAATATTTTTCGGTATTTTGCGAAGGGATGCACAACGTGACGTACACATACAATTGGCTCACGAATATCACCCGATCAGACTACACGTAGTTATTGTCCAATCAAAATTGACCAAACGTCGCGGCACAATGATTGAGAAACTGTGGTCACAGTAACGATTTCACTCATTTCACCGTCCATCACACACTCCAGCCTTTGCTCTGTAAAGGCTAGACAAAGCTGGGTTAAATTTAGCCACCCAAGTTTTTGCAGGGTTGTTTGCCGGCGTTTATGAGACAATGCAGCCGTCTATGATTTGGCTAAGGGAACCGTCGATGTACGGCACGGCCGGGAGGGGTCAGAAATTTTGAGAAGCGCCCTCCTGCCTCACATGTGAATTTTGATCAACCTCCCTCTGCAGGCTCAACAATTTTGCATGATAAAATCTCCCGACAATGGCACACGCATACATGTGTCTGTCTATCTATCTATCTATCTATCTATCTATCTACATATACATACACACACACACACATGCAGACACTATGTGGGTGGGTGGTTGGGAGGTGTGGGTGTATGTGTGAGATGATAGGGCTATTAGTCTGGCACAAAGGCTTTGCAAATATTAAGCATATGTTTACAGAGAATTAACCTTGCATGTGAAATCACTGCCATAGAATACTGAGGCAGCTTTACAGTAAATTTAGTGTTTTTATAAACATGAAAATATCTCTTTCTCATGTTTGATAAGCAAACAGCTGTGAAGAAATGACCTGAATGGAAGGGTGGGCAGGAGGGGAGTCTCCCCCATGATGCTGGACTTAATAATGTTGAAATGGTGCTATTTGATGACACATAGAACACTAAATCACACCTGACCTCTGTTTACCCAGTCATGACTGTGAAGGTGCTGTTTCAGATCAAATCTGTTCATTTTGAATAAATTTTAAAAGTAAGGGTATTACAGCAGGGCAAGTATTATTACTGCTGATAAGTCAACTGAGAAGATAACATTCTAGTAAAATATGGTTGACAAGCATGGTGACTGGTTGTTACATTTATCATTTTGCTATAGCTGTGTGGATGTTTGCACAGCCAGTTGATGAAGTAACTGATTTCTAACACCAATTTAAAGCAATAAATAAAAGGTTAAGAATATTAGTACAGACACAATTTTCAGAGATTATCTTCATTTTAAAGAGAACATTTTTGTTACTTTCCATGATTTATACTGTATAATTCAATTATCAAATGTTAACATTAGAAGTTCAGTAATAAACTGAACAGATAAATAAGTGAGAACAGAAAATCTTATTAGTGCGTTCTAGAAGTCTTTGGAGTTTAGCAATGAGAGTCAATTACATGTAACTGCCAGTCATCTATATCAGTATGTATGGTACCGTAGTATGAGTGAATCAAGAGGTTTACACTGCCACTGCTCATAGCCAGATCACGTGTTTGAGTCCTTGCATTCGTCATTGCAACAGAGTTGATAAAATACTGGAATGATGTAAATTTGTCTGAAAATCAAACTCTATCACGTCAGGTTTGTCACATCATCATGGTTGTAAACAAAGTGCTGGTGTATTTTACTTGAGGCCTTCAGACTAACAAAGAGAACATTTTCAAAACAAACCAAACTTGTTATTGTTGTTTTTCTATTGTTGTCCATGGTTGCGATGAAATACTTTGTAGTGACATCACACAAGGTTTTCCAGAGACTACATGTACCAACACAACTCTAGTTCCTTTGTTTACCCACGTATCAAAAAGAAACAGGACATAGCATTCTATATTTGGACCAAATCATATGATAGTAATGTGACATGGCTGCCTTCTATTATGTGAAAAGCTACTCTTTTGAGCGCTTACAAATATTTACATATATATATGTATATCAATAATTGTTCAAAGGCCCATGCATGACATACCAAGATAAATAGCCAAGTGACAACAGTGCACTGCCGTAAACAATCAGTGATCTACCCTAAAACAGTGCTGTAAAGAAACCAATCATGAGTAAACTCAAGATGTCGATGAATCAATTGGCTGACCATTTCAAACTATCCTTTCTGGCCTTAGGACGACAGGTCAACATGGCCGAACCTGATCAGAAGAAAATGAAGCAGGAATACGACACCAAACAGTTTGATCAGCTGTTTAAGGATTTAGTAACAGAAATAATCGAGCCAGACCTGCAAAATCCAGAAATTGGTGATGCTATGACAAGGTTTAAAGAGGTGAGGCTTATTTAGTTACCTGTCTGAAATTGATCAGTGCAACAATTTACAGATCTTTAATATGGCATTGTTGTCTGTGCTTGTTATTCATGCACACGTACCATATTCACTCATGTATTTAAAAGCAAAGATATATTGAGTTTCACTTTTTAAATGCTTTAAGATGATGGTGTGATCGTTGTACATTTGGCGTCTTCAGCCTGCATGATCAGTGACTGCTCTCATGATCATGTTTTGATCAGCTTGCCATAGCGTGACAGTGATGTCATAACTGTTCTCAGACTGTTAGGCGTGGTGCAGTTAACAACAAGTTGAATAACTTCCTGACTGGTTGGTCTATAGAATATTGTGTTTACTGTAAGATTGATGAGATGAATTTCAGACCTAGATACAAACAAATTCTGTAAAAACATGAGAAAAAAATGGTTACGATAAAAGGCAGCAGTTTTGAACAGATGAAGTGTTTATGCCATCATGCATGTTTGGAACAATTTTACACTATATGTAGTATATGGTAGTTGTTGAATTGTGCATTATCAGAGAGAGGAGGGCCTGTGTACCACTTCATTTTCAGTGCATGCATTGCGTTTTTCTCACCTCATTTCTTGCCTACTTTGTACTCTAGGTGATAGAATACAATGTTCCTGGTGGAAAGAAAAACAGAGGCCTTACAGTAGTGTCGGCATACCGGTCAATCATCGGTAAAGAGGATATCAGTGATGAGGAAGTGAAGTGTGCAATGGTGCTGGGATGGTGTGTAGAATGGGTAAGCAGACTGGTAACTTACTTGATATATCTACGAATGTTAACATTACAGATTATTTGGAGCCATTGTACTACAGACTCCTCATGAACAGCCTCTCCCCCCCCCCCCCACCCCACCAAAAAAAACAAACAAACATACGATAAATGAAACCAACACCTCAAAACAACCATAGAGTGCAGTCAACACTCTCAACAGTCATAACGGTAATTAATCTTCAGTGCAGAAGTATTTTTCTGATAATGTCTAATTTGCTCACAGTTTGTTCTGAAGTACTGAAGCAAAATTCAATTGAAGAGTCCAATACTGGAAAAGGTTTGAAAATACCAGTAGTATCATGGTTGCAAGTTTAAGTCTTAATAGTGAACAAATTAATGAAGTTTTACCTCCTTGTTGACAAAAAGACCAGAGTTTGAGTATTTTTGTGACTTTTTCCACTTTAAGTGACAAAGTGAAACATTATGGTCAATTAATGTACTGATTACTTCCTAAATAGTTGATAAAATAAAAATGTTGTCGCAAAGTTTATTTTAACATTTTCTGTATCAATGAAAGAAGGCAAAATTTAAAATTTTCTTAACTCTTTGAACCCGGCTCGGACATAACGGTAAATGTCCGATGACGTCATAGAGTACCAGGGGGTCAGGGTGCAAAGGGTTAAAATGAAAACTTCAAAACCAAGTTCCACAATCTTAGAGATTTCATTGAAAGTAACAGTGGGGATGGTCAGATGATGTAGCCTGTTCTTTTGTAGAAGCTTCATATACTCTCAAATTGCAAATGCACGTACAATAAAAGCAAAACTAAAATTATCTTGATGTATCTTGTTGATGACAGCTTCAAGCCTTTTTCCTGGTGGCTGATGACATCATGGACCAGTCAGTGACGAGACGAGGACAGCCATGCTGGTATAGAAAGGTAACCCAGCTCTCTGTGTCCAGTATGAAGAATTCTCATTATCAAAACCATGGATAAACACCTTTTGATGCCAATTTTCACTCTTTCCACACAAACTTCTTCAGTATTTACATTATCCCATCAATTTTTCACTCATTTTTGTGTATTTGTATTGTCTATACTTCTTCCTCTCATCTCTATTCCTCGCTTTGTCTTCACCTAACATCCAGTCATTGTATGTTAATAATCATATGTCACCATACATGTACATCACCAAGGACATCTAATCATGTCTTGCTTTGTATTGTTATTGTTTTCCAGCAAGGGGTTGGACATGTCGCTGTTAATGATTCATTTTACATTGAAGCATGTATCTACAGCTTACTGAAGAAGGTCATTCGAAACAAACCGTACTATCTCAATGTAGTGGAGCTTTTTCATGAGGTGAGTCATCCAATGACAATTTCAGCTGCTCAATACGTCACAAAAGAAGAACATTTGTTTGTCAATAGATTTATTTATGAAATTACAGTACCATATTATAAGGTTATTCACAAAGTACCAGGATTTGTGTTTGAGTGCATTGTACAGCAGAGGTATTGTCTGAGACACGTAGTGTCGAGGACAAAACCACAGCGTACCATGTACGAGGACATATTCCAATATTTTGTGATTAACCTTATTGTTATACACCTGTTTTAGTCAAATTTTACCAAAGAAGGCAAAATTATAGTGTTTTGAGAATGCCCTATTGTACACTGTGTTGTGTGATCGCAAGCAGACTGGGAGCGTCTAAGCACACTGAACAAAAATTCAACCTGCACAACGCAGTTTAGATGCTAGAAATTATAGTTCAACAGCATAATATCACACAAATAGACAGTTTCTGAAAGACCTTTATTAACTGTGTGATGTACTGAATGTTAGATGTAGATGTTTTTTTGTAAAAAGAAGGATATATTATCCTGTTTTCCCTTGTGTTGATATAGAGGTGCTATGAGGTCAGAGGTCAAATAGCATTGAATAACACCATATAATTGTACTCCACATCAAAGCTATTAAACCATGCGTCCTACAATATGACAAGTTTCTGTATGACAAAAGTCCATTGTCACTGATATAAGTGTATAAAAATAAATTTTACCAATGAGATTTTTTTAAGGTTAGTGAATCATTTGCCTTACCATGACCACTTCCCTTGACCACTTGCTTAAAAGTCCTCTGGATTGCGGAGGGTCATTGTCATTGATGAATTCATCCTAACTTTTCATTTTACATTTACAGTTGTGTTATATTCAAATTATTTGTCCTTGTGTTTGCTTTGCCACTATTAAAACTCTCAATGTTCAAACCAGTCAACAAGCTTATTTGAGCCATTGCTCCAGCATGGTAGTAAAATGTTTCATTCAGTTTTCCCAACTGACAGTCATCCGACCTCTACTAAGAATTTCTTACCTGTTTTAGTCAAATTTTACCAAAGAAGTCAAAATGATAATGTTTTGAGAATGCCCTGTAGTACACTGTGTCACACAATTGCAAGCAGACTGGGAGCATTCAGCACGTCTGCTAAGCACACTGAACAAAAACTTAACCTGCACAGTGCAGTGTAGATTGTATCATTTAGTGATACAATGTTCTACTTTCTCTGTGCTCTGTACAACTTGCCAGGCATTTCACCTTTTCATCTCACTGCTTACTTGAGGTACTGAACTTGATCTCAGAATTATTCATCTTTCTTGGCTTCAGCAACCTTGTCACCATGACTACTGAGAAAGGTCGTTTCTCATTTAAAATAAATATGTCAACATAGATAAGAGGTTCCACTGAACATTTCTCAGCCATTGTTATAGAATGTGGGCTATCACTTCACACAATTGTCAGAAACCTGAGGCATAGATCTAGGCCAGATCCCAATGTTTAATTTGTGTGATTACACATTACATAAACCAAATCTGATGATGTTCAAGTGTAGTTTGCCATTGTTTCAGCAACTTATTGTAAAGGTTATCATATTTAGAGCATTACTTGTGCAGAACATTTATCAGAAGTTAGAACTATAGAAGGGTCTTGTATTTACAGAGAACTCATCAATAAACTGAATATTCGTGTTTTCAGAAGGATAACATAAATCACAGTTAGCTTTAATAGTTGGCTTTAATATTTATATTGATTGCCCAGTCAAACACGCAGTCTTTCGGCAGTATCATAGCAAACAGTTTGCAAACAATAGCAAACATGTTACCAGACACTTTTCCTGCCCATTTCCTGGAATGTTCACCCGGAACAGATTGGTGACTCATATTATTTCTGAATAGGGTACTTTGTGATGTCATCACATTACAAAACCAAGATAAGAAAGAACTAAAATTTTGCATGGACTGTTATTCTTTAGCGCTACATGATGCTCTAACTTTGCATAGTTTTAGATACATATGTTGCAAACAATCTCTCACTGGTCGTGCTGATATGATATTGCACACAGGTGTAATGTGTAGGAGTGATGAGATTTTAAGGCATGCTATCCCAGTTGAAAAAATCACTGAAAAGGGTGAATCTTAAATTAAATATTACGGTACATTGTGTGAAACTGGATTGTGACTGACTTTGGAACAGTTGATATTGTACAGAGAATGCACTGTTGCATGTATTCATTTTGTCCATGGTTGATTTGTTGACAGACGACTTATCAAACTATTGTTGGCCAGTCACTAGATCTAATCACAGCACCAGATGGATGCAGAGATTTGTCAAGATTTACACAGGAGAGGTGAGGCATCAGTGTAGATGCATACAATATAATTTTTGCCGTAGATTTCATATGATGGATTGATTTTCAAATTCCAATGTTTACTTATATACAGCAAGAGTGAGCTTCCTTATGTTGCACGTTGTCGTCCTTGGGACCATTCTCAAACTTTATCATATCAATTTCATATACAAGTAAAATTATTTCAAAGTCGCGTGCAAAACATCTAACAATATAGAGAATGTGTAAATATATTTTAAAGTAAATATCTAGATTCAGAAAATTGATGGGAATTGAGTAGATGACATATCAAATGAAAGTTAACTTGTAAGCGAGAGTTTGGTCTCAAAGTTTGTCGAGTGTTTTGCATATGTTCAATTGATTTCACTATGGCTGCTGAAAAGTGTAACCTAATTGGATAAAAGATTGAGGTACATCCTGCGTTCCTGACACAAGCTATATTGTTGTGTATTCCAGTAGTCTGTGTTTTACAGTGTCCGTAGGTTCTATGAAAGTCCTTGAATTTTAAGTGAATTTGAGTGTATGGGATCTTATTTTTATATTGGAGCCATCCAGGCACACTGCTATTCACTTTTCCATCCGAAAAATAGCACTGCAAATCTGTTTGTCCTAACCGAAAATAAAATAATGGCCGTAGGCTGTGAACCACTGAACCAGCTTACCTTTGATTACTAGTTTAAAATTTTGCAATGATTTGTTGAGATCACATTGCATGCCTGTATCTGGATTATTTTCATCTTTCAACAGTTGCTTACATAAAGATTTTTGTTTGCATCTATACACAATGGCTTCGATGTACACATAGAGAATCGCATTTGAATTATTTTCATCATCAACAATGGCTTTCATAAAGATTTGCATATTATGTCAAAGGTTAAATGAACCAGTGTGTCCTTTCAGTCAGTTTGATATGTGCCAATTCCCAGGACTGGACTGAGCTAATCACTAAGGATAAGTTTGTGAAACATTCATGTTTATTTTCTGCAGATGAGAATCTTCAACAACAACATGTACACCTTGCATTTTACAAAACCCACCAACAGATATCACTCTGCTCTTTCACAGGTATGATGCCATAGTGAAATGGAAGACTGCATTCTATTCCTTTTATTTACCCGTAGCTCTAGCAATGTACATGGTAAGTTTAGGACATGGCATTCATTCTTTTCGGACTTACTACTCTTGTATCCGTTCTCTGGACCCAATATCACTCAGGTGTGAATAATTGCAAAGGCATTTTGTCAACAAAAGATTTTGTGTCAGGCTCGTCATTTTTGTGAAAGTTAGTGCCCAGAGAGAGAACATGTTACAGGGAATACCCAGAAGAGAAATTGTTTGTTGTTTTAATTTAGATGATCTTTGTCATTATATCAATCAAAGTTTAGATTTTCCTGAATATATAGGGTTCTTATTTTGATTCTTTTGACACATGACCTGGCTTAAATGGCATCCAGCTATCATTTCAAATGTTACACTATCTCAATTTGAGTCTTTGCCATACTGCATTTATATATGAAGCATGCATAAACAGTGTTCTGGTTACCCCATGCCAGCTCTTTTTATGTAATCCCATATACCCTGTTGACGTTTATCACTGGTAAGAGCTGTATGGATTGCATTGTCAATTGTAGATGTACAGCCGCTGTTACCTCAAATTTGAAAGCACTATCAAGCAAAGTCAGTATTATTGATTCACAATTTGTTGTGATTTTTCAATACCATGATTCCTCATAGATTAACTTGTTCCCCTCATGTTCCTTTCAGTAATTCCATGTCTAAAATCAAACTGTTCAATTTCAGGCTGGAATAGATGATGCTGAGTCTCACACCAATGCAAAACAAATACTTCTAGACATGGGACGGTACTTTCAAATACAGGTTAGTTTCTGTAAGAGCGCAGTCTGATATGAGTATAGTCTGGCTGTATTTTTTTCTGTGTACATATGGGTCAACAGGTCTGTGCATTCAAAAAGTCAGAGCTACATTTCAGATAGTTTATCCAAAGTTGTTTGTTGTCTGTTTGTATTAAAGTTTTCTGTATTGAGTAGACTTAATCATGAAATAGCTCTATGCAACATATCATCCGAAAGGAACAAATTTATTCTTAAAATATATACATTGCCCTCTATGCAAGTCATTGTATCTTTTTGTCACAATAGTGATCAGTATTCTGAAGAAAGCTGATATTTGAAAGATGATTTTTGAATTATCTCTACAGATACCATAACCATGTGCAATGATCCACAAACACTTCAACGCAAAGCATTCCGTTTTGTAATTCTCAATTCTGTTTTCATTTTCAGGATGATTTCCTAGATTGCTATGGTGATCCCAGCATCACCGGTAAGATAGGAACAGATATAGAGGACAATAAATGCAGCTGGCTAGTTGTTCAGGCTTTAGACAAAGCCACACCAGAACAGAAAGAAATTCTAAAGGTACGTACACCTTGATGAATATAACGGTGCAGTAGCTTGGATCTCGTATATGATTGTCCTTGATTTGACCACACTTATATAAACCAGAGTTCTGTCCGTGTATATTTCTGAAATGTGTGCACTCTATTGATTGTTGACTTGCTTCGTAGTCATCCAGATCAATCTAGCAAGTAGAATAAAATAGAAGAACTTTGTACAATTTGTTTAACGAAAGGGAAAGAGCTTAATCATATACAAACCACCATATTACTCAAAACTTTGTACCCTATCTGTGGTCTGACCCATAACCTTGTCTCCTGTCCCTGGTCTGACCTATGACCTTGTCTCCTATCTCTAGTCTCACCAATGACCTTGTCACCAGACCCAGCTTTGACCCATGATCTTGTCACCAGACCCAGTTTTGACCCATGACCGTGTCACCCATCCCTTGTCTGACCCATTACTTACTAAACAGTCCCTTGTCTAACCTATGACCTAAGTCCCTGCTATGACCCATGATGTTGACACAGTCCTTTTCCATTACTTGATTTCTGCTTGCTACCAAGAAAGGAACTTACAAATACTTAATGAACAAAGTGGCGGTAGTGTTTGTTGTTTTTCTTTCTCATCTCTATTACAAACTAACAAAAAATTCATTCCCTTTTTCTTGTTAAACTTTTCAGGAAAATTATGGTATCAATGATCAAGAAAAAGTTGCGGTTATCAAAAAGCTGTATGAAGAGTTGAAGCTTAAAGAGGCATTTCTTGAATTTGAAGAACAAAGTTATGAAAATCTTATGAAACTTGTAGAAAAATGTCACGGTGATCTTCCTTCTGATCTTTTTGTAAATTTTGCCAAGAGGATCTATAAAAGGAAGAAGTAAACTCGCTTAAAAAATAGCTTTTAGATCAGCAAGAGATAATTTTAAGATAATTAAATATGAACAGAAATATTTAGATTAATTTTATGACCTTTTTTACAAATACTCTATCACTTACTGTTATTATTATTTGTGCAGTACCTTATTGAATGCTGTCTTGTACAGCGATGTAAATCTCTTTTCAGAGAGACACTACTTAACTTGAGGTGTGGAGATAGAATGAGTTTTAATAGCTTTGCTATAAGCGTAGTCATTTAACTCTTTTGAACATTTTTTCAACACTGACAGCTGTAAAACCATTGAATGTGCACAGCTTAACTTGGTTTTCAGAAATCTGTTTATCAGAGAATACCTTTTGTCTAGGTAGCTTGCTTGTTCCCATACCTGTTGCATTTAAGCGATATGGATGCTGCATTTTATGTAAATATGGTCAGACAAAATTACCTAGTTGTTACAGGTAGATCATGCTGATACATTTTTCTCTGGGGACATAGACTGCCGCAAAAATACTAACTGCAGCTAGAAGACTAGGAAGACTAGGAAACCGTTGTGAGTAGCTTGTCAGGGACTCTCGTGCTGCTTTTGAGTGTGGTAGTCATTCTTAAGATTATTTCTCAATATAGCCATAGGGCATTCAGAATTATTCAGCTTTCAGTTTAGTTTCAAGAAAAAAGTTTGCATTAAACTACATATTTGGAAGAACCCATGACCATTAATTATAAACCCAATTGTACAGTATGTATTATCTTATTTCTTTGTGTAGTGATATCATTAACATATCAAAGATCTCTTATTCCTTAAAAAACTTTTAATGATATTGATATATTTTGTGAAAGTACTTATGATTTAACTTTCAAAGAGATGTGTTGTTTTACTTACTTTGAGATATGGCCAGTCTTCCAAGATCACTCATCATGGTTGACTGTTTGTAACCATAAATTACATCATCTTGTAGACCGTGTCTGAAATTCAGACACTCTTCAACTCTGAGACATCTTGCATCATTGTCTTGTAATGCAGGCCAGCCAGTCACACATCATCAATGGCTTAACCTAGGAATTTGAACGGACCACAGTACAAACAAAACCATGTGCACAAATGCAAATAGAAATGCATGTATTTCCATGAGCGTCTGTACATATGGGTTTGTTTGTACAGCCATCATGTAATCTCTTGGGTGTACCAAGTCCTAGAACACCTTGCGTCGTTTTATTCCAGAATAAAATAATTGCTAAGTAATTCTAGTATTTTTACTGTCAAGATCTGAATTTTGCCAGTTTTGTCCATGCTGTTTGCTGAAAATATGATCCACATCATAGTAAATAGAGTAATTGCACTGAGTATTATTTAATTGTGACATTACAAATAATCAAAGTTGGAAGAAGTCCAAATGTAGCAGAATTTCATTGTAGTTGAAATATCAAAACTAATAATAAATTTCTAAATCCTCTTCACCGCTCCACATTACATATGCAAAAAAGAAACTAAAAAGCATAATAGGAGAAAGAAGCACAGTGCTTTTTGAGACACTTAGAGTACACCTTAAAATATTAGTTGCAGTAAGATGTCATGCCGCAACGTTTTCTTTGCTCCAGTATTTTGAAAGATTGATTCACTACTGTGATATCCATGCAAGAATCTCCATCAGTACATATACGTCATTGAGTGCACAATTCCCAAGGTGAGAAATATTACCTATCCAATGTTCCTGATTTTATCACTCCATCTGTATGAAGTTTCATGCGTCCGATGCACATATGTTAAGGGGAAAGGGTTGTGCAGAACTTTTTTGTTGATAAACGTTGCCCTCTTCCCAGAAATTGGCAACGAACATTGTGCAAATGTGACACAAATTCATCATTTGATGCATGTTCGTAGTTCACCAGTTTTGTAGCTTTCCAAACACTGTAAGACTTTGCCAAACAAACTTTGGTTGCGTCCCTTGTTTATATGAAGCCACTTCAGCTGCGGTCACCAGTTTTGGTACCGCCACAATTTTAAAATTTAAGATATGCTCAAGAGATTTTGCGTTGCAGACCTTTAACCAAAACTAGCTCATGAGCTTCATTGAGAATCACAGTAGGTGTAAATGACGTCTGAGAAACACTGAGAAGAAACGAAAATTCTTTAACATTTGGATTTTGTGGCGCAGTAGTTCTGATAATTTTATAATACATCTCTCAAAATTATTTTATGAAGTGTAGTTCACTTTTTGACAATTATTTTATGCTTAAATAAATCATTTCCATAAAAAATATTTGGTGACAAAGTTTGTATTGCTCTCCTATGTACCAGGGAAAACAAGCATACTTAAATGAATGCTTCTGACAGTGGGTTATTAATATTATTGGGTTATTATGTGAGCGTATTTTCATATTTTGCGTTTTCAAGTAAGTAGTTGATCTGCCTGTGCTACTGGTTGTTCAGCACTTTTCCACTGCTGTTCATGATTAGAGCAGATTTCTTTGATTTTCGTGGTACTTTAATTCCACAGTAAAGTAATGCTGAAATTTATCTAAATATTATCACGCTTCTGTAAACGGTTTGGCAAATTCTTCCAAAAGTTGCTGCTCTAGTCATATATGTTGGTAGAGGTGCAGACAATAAAAATAGACAATATTTATCTTTCACAATAGGTTGCTGTGTTTATGGTTGTATATTGAAATCTATTTAATCATTTCAGTATTGCATATTTTAGTCACTGGATTCCAAAAAATGTAAAGTTTTATAGTGTGCGCAAGAAAGGTCTATTTAGTGAAAGCTGAACCTAGTAAAGTTGGATAGCCATCTCAAAATTTACTCACAGAAGTTAACTAATCCTGAGCTGCTACTATTTATTATCAACGGTTTCTTATCACAAGTTCTGATGCTATCTTTGCGATTTTTAGCTCACATTTGGTGTACCAATGTGAGGTTATCGTATAAGCTGAATCAGTCATTTGCATCTGATTTGCATGTCTGTATGTCTGTATATTTGTGGGTATGTGCGGATGTATGTCCGTCACACACAAAGGCTCCCATACCGCCAAATCTACCATCTCAGTATTTGGTGTACAGGTAGATGCAGTGGTTGAGATGTGAATTTGTTCAAATGAACACATCAGTGTCAAAAATGTGCAAATGAGGTAAGAAAAAGTGAAATCCTGCAAATGTGCAGGAGGCATGGCAGTGAGAAACAGGCAAACTCCACTGATCTTGACTCATTTCCTGTCATTGTTCATGAGCTGTTACATATTAACAGACCAGCTGCAACCATAGACAGTGGATGGGGAAAGACCGTTTATACTAAACTAAGAGGGGCTTGTTTCTGCTATGCATGTTGCTAAAGTTGACCTCCAGTACCTAAAGTTAGACCTTAATTACTTTTGTCATTCTTGTTTTTCTGGTTTAAATATTTCTTGTTTTTCTGGTTGTACTGTGCAGAAATCATTGCCATAACATCAACGTAGAATTTTCCTCCACTGAACAGATAGAAACAACATTTATTGTTGATCATTGGTAACCCATACTGGTATATACCAGTTCTGATCAAATTTGAGCGACACCGTGTAATTGCGGTATTTTTACTGCTACTTATGCAACGTGCATCTAGAGCAGTAACTTATGGAACAATTTCATAGACAAGGTGACATTTACGGTAGATTTTCGATTGTCTTACTCTGTACTGGTGAAACAATTGTGATAAGTTCGAATTAAACTTTAATATTGTAAAAGTTCTGTGTTGCACTTGATAGTAAAAGGTTTACTGAATGTTATAAATTTTCTGCCAGCAACTAACTTAATATACACCGGTAAAGATAGGTAAGCTGTGCATGATGTTACCTGGGCATGGCACTACGGTGAGCGCCACCACAGTTGAGATTTTACATTTCAAAACTTCAATTTGAAGAGCCAAATATTGAAATCTACATTGCATGGAACTTTCACCGACATGTTTGTATCAAGTTTTAAAATATGAATAAGGTGGCTGGGTGAGAGAGAAATGCGTATATTGTCCAGCTGGTGTTAGAACTATATTAGCTCCCATTTGCTAAACATGTAGTTTTGTAATCATTTTAGTTAATTATGCTTATGTGTATGTCTGCATGTTTGTCCGCGCAGATATCTTGAAAACCGATTCACCCATTACTTTGAAATTTAGTATGAAATTGTAAAAGCATATAAATATTGATCTTCTTTCCAGTGTTCATGCCAGTGCCGAGCGTATGTAGCTAAGCTATGGGACCGTTCAGTTTTTTCGGCCGGGGAGGGGGGGGGGGGCGGCAAAATCCAGGGAGGGGTCATCGTAATTTTGGAATCCGTGAAGGGGGGGGGGGGGTCATCGCTTTTTCACTGGTAGGAAAGGGGGTCACCACATTTTCAAAATCATAATACCTACAATAAAGTTCAATTTATGCCATGGCCATGATCGACCTTCTTTACCGGCAGGCCGCCTTCGGCGGCCCACTACAATAAATTGACTTTATGTAATGACCCATGATCCTCTTAACGGGCGGATGCCTTTGGTGGCCCACTCCAATTAGGTTTACTTCATGCAATGGCCATATCGACCCTCTTTACCGGCGGGCAGCCTTCGGCAGCCCACTACAATAAATTGACTTTATGTAATGGCCCATGACCCTCTTAAGGTAAAGTGCGACGAATTCGGACGCGCACGCGGTTTAGAACGTTTCTGCGCAGATTTAACTCCAGCCTGCCGCAAGTGAGTTATTTTGAAGCGCATGTATTTAACATCACCTGTCATTGTTGAAATTGCACTTTTACCTAATTTTTTGACCCAATCTCTTAGAAATACATGTGACCTACAACCTTGTCATATTTTGACCCCCTAGGAAGCTGGTTTTTATTCAATATGAGCGAAAAATTAACATTTCTCTCCCATTTACATGGCGCATATTACCCATTCACCTGGAGATATTGTAAAAAGTAGCGTGGTGACACCCTTTTATTAAAGTGTAAACTAAATGGTATTATGTCAGGATTTTATTCGCCAAGTTTGGTCAAAATGACACCATTCAAAGCGACAGGAAGAAAGTTCGAAAATTATGTAGTGATATAATTTCGATATCGTCATTTTGTAATCGATACTTATGTTAAAAATTCTTTACAAACATCATGAAAACTATACATTCGATAGATATGGATCTTAAGTCTTGGTATTTATTAAAATTAACTCATTTGCTAAGCGTTTTATAATTGCTTTCTTTAGTTTAAGTGAATTATGTCATTTTTATTTATTTCTAACGACGCCATTTTAACGTCCGTTTCCATGGAAACGAGCGTGGTGACCCCCATTTTTTATTTCATTCTTGCACTTACAAAACTTCGAAGAATATTTGCGCAAAGTTTCCAGAAAATGACACCACAACCTAATTTTGACGTAATTCGTAGTACTTCACCTTAATCGGAGGGCTGCCTTTGGTGAACCACTCCAATAAAGTTTACTTTATACAATGTCCATGGACACAAGTTGTCTATGGAAATGAAGTTAAAAATTGCTTTACAGTTGTCCTAATTAACAGACGTTTGCATGGATGTGGCTGGGAAGTTTGTGCACTGGCATCTCTGCTACACGAATAAAGTGCGCCGCGTACCGGAGTTCAAATCCAAACCGTGCGGGTAAATTTGACATATGGGTTTTGGTTATTTTTCAGCTGGGGAGGGGGGGGGGGGTCATCAATTTTTTTTGTCTGACAAAGGGGGGGTCATCTTTTTTTCACGAAAAATGCAGGGGGGGTCTATATTTTTTTGAACACCGGCGACAAGATTTTGCCGCCCCCCCCCCCCAGGCCGTAAAAACTGAACGGTCCCTAAAACACGCAGAAACTAGAAGACATCAAATGGAATCAAATTATACTTTCTCTGGGCTGTCTTTTACGGAAACAACCGTCGATAAACCCATGGTCACTTGACATCTCCGAATATTCAGCAAGAAAACAAATGCGTGACAGTAGACATACAGAAAATATGGGATAGTGTACATCGTCAAGTATTAAAATAGATTTGATACCCTGTCAAACTCTCAACCTCAGCCCTTCTAAACACTAGGCTACATTCGTTTACCATCTTCCAGGACATTAGCTTAGAGAAACTCTGTCGATAATGCCATGAAGGGCAGAAAGGGCACTGTTCTTACATTGAAAAATGTAAGTCATTGGAAAAGTGTGCTCACTGCACAGTTGAGCACTACAATGCAGCTTTGTTAACCCGCTGCTGCATATTGAATAGACTAGATCGACTTCACATTACTGAACAGACATCCTATTGAAAACTTCGCATGAATGCACGACAGTGGACATACGGATAATTCATACTCTCTAAATTATTAAAATAGTAATAGTGATAAAATAGCTATAGCTAGCTTCTCAGTCTTCTGGGTTTTTTTTGGTATTTAGACGACATTATATTCACTCTAGCTCTTTTATAGAATAATGGGGACGTATCTAAAATAATTACGATTATAAGATATATAGATTACATGCATTTCATTGCTGATGCATTGGCAGTATTTCAACATTATATTTTCAAAAGTGCAGCATAAAGAGGGGAACTCCCCTCCATGATCTTCCCGGTCTTGTAATTTCTTTAAAGGTGCTATCTTATCAAAGATGAGCTGGCGATATTTTCCTGTTTATAAATTGATGTTACAGTACTTAATTATGGTAAGGGACTAACCGTTGGTGGCGCAGTATCGGCCAATTGAGGGTTTGCCTGGAAGACATACAGGAAAAACTAAAATTTGACAATTCTTTTCCAAAAAATAGTGTCATTATGGTAGATTTTATTTTTGATTCCTGTGACAAAAACCTACAAAACCTGCTGATTCGGCAGTTGTCTTTGCTGTCTCGATAAATACACAAGTATCATCATGTGCCTTCATTGAGTGTTCAATGACACACATTTTTGCTCACACACTATGGAAGTTACTTTTAAAGAATACTTCAGAATTCTATACTGCAAGAAATAGTTATACGTCAATCTTAATCAGTTCCCTTCACATTTGAGGACTGAAATATTTCTTTTAAAGGCAAAGTGAGTTGCATAAAGTCAAGGGGTATGGCAAGATGTTTTTAAAAGTAAGGTGGGAATAACACATTTTCGCATCGTATTTCTTGTCTACTCACTATACCCTACACACCGTAAGCAAAAATAAGATAAATTACATAACTCTGACAAGAGCGTGTCTTCATTAAAATCACATAAAAACGAGAACAAGGTCTTTGGCGTAGTAGGGTAGCGGTACTTCAAGACGGTCTCACTCAAAAAGGGATGTGAACCCCTTTTTTCTGTTCACTTTGTTATTTTAGAGCATAGAATGACAAATATCAGCAAAAATGACAACACAGTAGAATATGTTGAGTAGACTCAGCATTCTGTAGCTGTGTGACTGATTATAAAAAGTGAATTCTCGAGAGGACAAATGTATCACTTATCGATAATTAATTTTGGAATGATAAAACAGGAATCTATCATAAATAAAGGCTTTTCGCCTTTTTGTTATTTAAAGTCTACATGGATGAGCTGAGTACTCGTCTTAAGTCATGAAAAACGGTTGTAATATAAGGGGACAAATGATAAACCATCACATTTACGCAGATGACCTGTCACTTCTATGCCCATCTATCAAAGGTTTACGTGAGTTAGTCGCAATCTGTGGGGAATATGGTATCCGGCATGACATTAAGCTTATCTATCATAAATGAAATCCAAGTGTATGTATTTTATACCGCGTAAGAGGTCAGTCAAATTAGAGAAGCTTCCTTTGGTGAAAATCGGAACCAGCCAACTATACAAGTTGTGCAACACCATGTGTATTTGGGTTATAACATGACTGATGATTTCCTTGATGACCGAGCAATGATGCGGCAGACTAGGGGCCTTTATATCCGCGCAAATACCTTGCTTCGTAAATTTTCATACCGTTCAGATCATGTTAAACTATTAACTATTTTTGTTCAGAATTTTCCGTACAAATATGTATTGTTCGAATCTCTGGTCTTCGTACACCAAGAAAAAACTGAATTCACATCGGGTAGCTTACAATAATAATGCTCTCCGGGGCAATGCTCGTGACTGCAGTGCCAGTGCTATGTTTGTTTTTAATAGTATACCGACATTTGAAGCTCTTAGAGGTAAATCGATGTACAATTTCTATTGAAAGACCATCCCAATGCTGTTATTTTAACCGTCCTCAAGTCAGACGCTGTATTGAATTCTTAAATGTATCTCAGGCAACTGATGTATTTGTAATCGTTTTAGCTCTATTTTTTTTTACTACAGTCTATCACCTCTTAATGTGTGTTGTGTATTTTTAAAGTCTATGGGATTATGTACTTTTTGGTATGATATCCTGACATAGTGCTAATAATGCCAATCATAATAATGCTAATAAAAACAACGACAACAACAACAACAACAATAATAATAATAATAATAATTATTGTTATTATTGTACTTGGGCCTCAGCCCAAGTACATTCCGTGGGAAAAAACTCTGTAAGGTATAACCATTTCTGGCTGAGACCAGGGAGGGCAAAATGTCTTGGCTTCATCTTTCTTGGCATAATAAATGGCGTAATGATGTTAACTGAATGGAAGTGCTGCTCTCAGCCAGTCTTGAATAAGTGAGATGTGAATATTAATGCTTCTCTATCTGAGTTTTTGCCACAAAATCTTCTGAATATAATCAAAATGTGCATCGAAATGCAACAATTAATGCACCCTCCGTTTCCTAGGCGATGGCACGACCCTTGCTACACTCACTGGACGAGCCAAAGTGGGAGGGGTAATTTCAGTTTGGTCGAACAAGAGGGCTCGAGACCAGAATTTAACATTTAAACTTGTAACATGTTTAATCGCTGACAAGATGTGGACTGGTGTTAATTAAAGTAAAATTGTAAAAAGGAAAGGTTTTATATCCCGGACACAATGAAAAACATTACGACTGGAAACTGTACCCCCAGTTGAGAATAGTAATGCCCACAGCGATGGAGAACACTTATCCTTGAGCTGAGAAAACCAGACCATCATTTCGAAATAGAGCTGCAGATTCGAGAAGCTCGTTCAAAATAGCTAGGTACATCCCATATATAAAAGGGGTGGTTTCGAGTTTTGAGGGCAAATTTCGCCTCCTTCATATAGAAATCGTACGTTTGTTTTTCCAGGAGAACACACCATTTGACACAAAATTTGCATGTAAAGGGGTCGCCAGTAAGCACGTGGTCAAATCTGGCATAAGAAACAATATGAAATGTTGGGTAAAGCCAGTCCAAAATAAACTGATGTGAACTTTTGTGTTTTGTAATTTATACCACTGCAGTAACATCACCTTTTTGACAACATCACACAATGTAATACGTTTTGAAACTGAATACTCCGACGTATTCTGTGTCTCCTTTGCTAAAAAATACGGTATGCCGATTACCATGTAAGGAGATGATGACGTCAAGACAGATTTGTAGTGCGTTTGGTCCTTGATGGTGCACGAAGTTTTGTCAAGGTAGCTTGTGTATTTATTTCCTAAATGGGAGAGATTAGGGTCGATCTAAACGAAGGCCGAAGAATGTTATGATACTCTAAGCGAGCTGAACTCTAACGCGAGTGGTTGGATAATTTGGAGGATGTTTAGAATGATCTCGTCTCATTAAGATTATTTGGCGGTCAGTATTGAATTTCAACTGCGTCACAAGTTTGCGAAATGAGTATTCCGTCGAACGGTCAACGAACGATATTTTAGAAATCTGGAGACATGGCACATCGCATTTTTATTTTAGTATTTTATATTTTACAAAAGATTTACGAAGCAATGATTTTGTCGAAAATTCTGAAAAAAATATAGGAAGATTTGATCGCGAACACGTTTTCACTTGGGGTCAACTAGCCCTGCGTACGATGCTGTGTGTTCCACTACAGCTAATCGCCCCGCTCACCACAGCCCTGCAAAGACCCGTACGTAGGGTCGGTGACTTCAAATCCATTTTGGGACTTGACTTTAAAAGCCAAATTACTGCCGAAATTCAGCGTTCTTGGGCCCAAGTCGTATCCCAGCCTACCTCAGCTACTCGATCGCTTCCAAAAATGACAGTCTTTTATTCAGTTCTCGTAAATAACCGTCGATGTCGGCAACTCTCTCGCTAGCCCTGCGTAGCTGTAGCACATAGCATCGTACGCAGGGCTAGGGGTCAACATGGGGTCGCAGCCATGTATGTTGCCTCAAAACTTATTTCTGTCTGCACTCAAAACTCAAAAATGTCGGATATGAACCTGAAAAATCGATGCAATTTTGTCAAACTTCCGCGAAATTTCGGCCTATACAAAATTTCATCTAGGTAAGGTAAATTTACTGAAATTTGATCGACAAATAATCCTGAGCTTGAACGTGACAGCCCCGGGTGACAGCTCGCTTCTCCGGGCAGTCAAGTATCCAGCTGCCCATACACAGTTGCCCATATGGCCAGGTCTATGAGATTGTTTTCAAGCGACGGCGGCAGACCGTACGGGGCTCTGGATATGAACCTACCGCCGATGTAGCTGTAATAACTGTTGCGTTGTTTTTAGTGCCCACGGACGAAGTCCTGGGGGAGTTATAGGTTTGGTCATGTCAGTCCGTCCGTCCGTCCGTTCACGCAGATATCTCAGACATGCCCTGGTCAATTTCTTTCAAACTTTGCAGTACAAGAATAGTACCCAACCCCATACAGATGCACGTCGATTTGTTTCACAATGCGATCGAATTTGGCCGTGTTAGAGGACTTTTTAGTTTACACCTCCACAGACTCCCATGTATAAGGCAGTTCTCCATAGACTCCCATGTATAAGGCCAAGAAAAATAAAAATTTAGTTTCTCATCGTATTCATATTGCCTAAAGGATGCAGTGACACAGTTTTTAGTCCCCACGGATAAAGTCCAGGGGACTTATAGATTGGGTCATATCCGTCCATGAGTCCATCAGTGAGTCCATCAGTTCACGCAATATCTCAGACATTTTGACAAAATATCATGTGACCTTGGTGACCTTTGACCTCAAATATACATTATTGTCCATAACTCAGTAACCACAAGTGCTAAACCTTTCATATTTGGTATGATGGGACACCTTATGACGCCACATATTGTACTCCATTAATTATGCGCATATCTAATTTTGAGCGAGCCAATAGAGCTAGAGGTCTTTTTTTTAGAGGTCTGAGGTCTGATGAAGACGTTGAGTGCCTCTCTGACTGGTTACGTACTGTCAGAGATAAAGTTCAGAAACGTATATCACGTCTTCGTTCTTCATATACTGTCATCAAGACAACATCTTCATTTGATGACTCCACCATACGTGAATGCCTAGATGCATTGCATGATAAATATGTTGTCGTGCCTGCAGACAAAGCTTCTAATAACATCATTTTTGTCTGCAAGCAATTCTACATTCAGTGTTTGATGAATGAACTGAAAATTAATTCAGGTGACAATAATACCACCTACTGTCCATCAAGCCTGTCCAAACAGGAAATATTTGATAATCATTCATCGGTTTTGAATGCATTTGGCATCAAGCTATCAAATGATGACAATGTTCTACCTCGACTATATTGGATTCCCAAATCCATAAGAATCCATATAAGCAACGTTTTATAGCAGGTTGCAGCAGATGTACAACCAAACGCTTGTCACAACTCTTGACCACAATTTTGTCAACCATCAAATCTGGTCTGGTACGATATTGTGACAAGGTTTATGAAACGAGTGGGATTAATCAGATGTGGATATTGAAAAATTCTAAAGAATTATTACATACTCTAGATACCAACAAAAGCAAGTATGGTTCAATCCGCACATTTGATTTTTCTACACTTTACACCACCATCCCACACAACAAGCTTAAAACTAGGTTGTCATCATTGGTTAAGCAGGCCTTCTTTTACAAGAATGGCAGTCGTAGGTATGATTACATTGTCATCAAACACAATTCAGGCTATTTTAGTAACAACAGTGATGCCAAATGCAAATACACTGATACGGAAGTAATTAAGATGCTACACTTCCTAATTGACAACATATATGGCTCATTTGCCGGTATGACATTCAGGCAAACTATAGGCATTCCTATGGGTACAAACTGTGCACCACTTCTTGCTGATTTATTTTTGTATTCATATGAAGCTGAGTTCATGCAGACTCTTCATAGTTCAGGATCTAAAAGAGTTGCAAAGTCCTTGAATAATACCTATAGATATATTGATGATCTCATCAGTTTGAACAATCCTGGAATTTCTAATTACCTCCATCACATATATCCAGATGAATTAGAAATTAAAGAAACAACGGAGAGCATGAACTCAGCATCGTATCTTGATCTATTTATTGAAATTAGACACAATGCAATACACACCAAGTTGTATGATAAAAGGGATGATTTTAATTTTGAAATCATTAACTTTCCCTACTTGACCAGTAATATTCCGTCGAGTCCAGCTTATGGTGTGTACATTTCACAACTACTGAGATACTGTAGAGCTTGTGATTCATATGGAGATTTTCAAGAGAGACACAGCTTATTAGTCTTAAAGCTGGTGAGACAAGGATTTTCACAAAGTAGGTTGGTTAGATCTTTTAAGAAGTTCTATGGTAGATATGGAGATCTTATATCTAAATATGGCAAATCTGTCACTCAGATGATGAAAGACAGTATTCCCGACTTTGACTCAGAACAGTAATTTAGCAGATAGCTGAATTACCGTACAATAACTTTGTCACACTAGTTCAATCTTGACGGGTGTAGCATGCTAGCAGGGTACGCTTACCCATTCCGGACACCTGGTACCACCACTTATATAGTGGTTCAAGATTGTACTACCGATTTTGTCAGTGATCTTATGTTTCTTTGTGTGTTTGTTTTTACTGTTTATTGGACCTGGTAATTTATTTGCCTTGAATGATTATGATTGCTGGAATCGATTTGATGTCATATTGGTATATACGGATAAGTTAACAATACAATTTGTTTGACAAAACGTCACGTGACCTCAATGACCTTTGACCTCAAATATACATATTTGTCCATAACTCAGTAACCACAAGTGCTACACCCTTCATATTTGGTATGATAGGACACCTTACGACACCATATATTGTACCTGATTAATTATGCGCATATCTAATTTTGAGCGAGCCAATAGAGCTAGAGGTCTGATTTTTGGTATATAGGAATAACTTAGCAATACAATTATTATGACAAAATGTGACGTGACCTGAATGACCTTTGACCTCAAATATATATATTTGTCCACAACTCAGTAACCACAAGTGCTACATCCTTCATATTTGGTATGATGGGACACATATTGTACCTCATTAATTATGCGCATATCTAATTCTGAGCAAGCCAATAGAGCTGGATGTCCGATTTTTGGTATATAGGGATAACTACAGGGTAGAAATCTAAATATGCCCATCTAAATATTAGACATCTACCATCGAGAACAAAAGAAATTTGCAGTAATTTGAATATTTAAGGAGTTTAAGCAATTTCCACTATAAATAAAGAACCCCTGCCTCAAACTCCACAAAAGTTGCTAGACATATTTTGCCGTTGTCATGCCATTGCTTCGTTTAATAACCAGTTAATCAAATGCCTAACTGACAGGAGGAAATTCAAGACCATATTTGAATAGTAGTATATATTGTCCTCAAAATTACTCTATCATGGCCCAAGTACTCATTGCCTTCAGCAATACTGCCTTGTTATTATTATTATTATTATTATTATTATTATTATTATTAGCATTATTAGCATTATTGTTATCTGCAAAAAGTGGTGCGATTGAGCAATTTGCTACTCTTGGTGATGACTTTCGTACAATATGAAACAATTACTGCAACAGTTATCTGTTTTTCACCGCAAAACATGTCCCTTGAGTCTTTTAGGGTTTGAAGGGAAACCACATGGTTAGTTTAGACATGGCATCGCGAATTCACGGGTTGCGTGTTGCACGTTGGGAAACTGACGAGAGGAATTTCATTGATCCAGTGGAACACCTACAGGGAGGCACACGGGGATATGACGTGCGGATCTTGAAGGAATGTGAGTGCATGCAAAACAAACCTACTTGAAAAAAAAATTAAACCTTTTTTGTTAAATCCAATATGGCCGCCATGATCACGTGACCTTCTAGGTGGGTCACATGACCTTTTGTGCATTTTTCTGATGCTCTGTCATATTGCAATACTCTTATAAGAAAAAAAGATACAGCTCATGCTCAGTATTTATAAGGCCATATTTCCATGGAAAACTAAGCACAGGAATGCATGTATAAAAATTAATTACGCAGTGAAAGTGTTAATCAGGTGAAAACATTTGTAAAATCAACAGAATCGGAAAACACTCAGTAGCCAAATGATAATAAATTATATATAAACACCCGCATTTTGGTAAAGGTTATGCTTGAAATTTACCAAATAAATTAGTTGAGAAGATCGAGAGACTCAAGATATACTCAAAGGAGAATTAAAATCACCGTGCGATCAATCTATGCAAAGATAAGGGAAAGAAGATTTTTGTAGATACACAAATTCCGACAAGCGAAATTTTTAATGATGTAAGCTGTGGCGTATTTCTTTGACCCTGATCAGTGGTTCATACGCGATATTGCGACGAGCTTCAGACAAACGATATCGAATAATTAGCATGGAGGCAGCTCTACCAGCATTTCCAAACGATGGGAGTGTGAAATAATAGAGCTATTGAGTCATCCACTCTTCAGCTTTAATCATTTCCCTCCATGAACATGATTTGGATCGTGCGTCCCTTTTCGCAGAGCGAAGAAACCAAAAAAAATTGGTTGAGTGGACGGCGTAAGTACTTGTTTCAAAATGATACAAAAAGAGAACGCTTTACGCGTCTGCCGGGATGTAAATTACAAATACAAAATAATTTTAGTTTCCATATTCGGTGTGAAAGTCATCTTTTTGGACGTCCTTTCGGAGAGGCTGCCTGCTTTTTTGATCTTGAAACGGTGAAAATAGCATTTCCCAACTGCCTGAAAAACAACATAGTTTGGAATCCCGCGATCATGAATGTCATTCTGACCCCGTGCGTACTTGGATGAATCCTTTACAATGTCATTAAATCCTGTGTAAGTTTATCGCGAGTTTAGTAATGGTTTACCACTGAAATGAAATGACTTTCGAAAATAAAACCAAAGAGAGAAAAACTGGCAACGTTATCGATTATTTTTGTTGCACAGGTGTAACAAGTGTGTACTTGATCAACTATAATGAGTGTTGTGTAGGTGTTATTTCACGCATACTGTATCATCTGTGACACATTGCGCCCTTTTGAACTGATGAGCGCATGCGTATAATTCGACAGAACTCGGTTTTCAGAGGTGGCGCAACACCCCATTTACCGATCTGCATTCCCATATTACAAGTAAAGCTTAATTGCGACGGGGACTAGGGGTGGCTGCCGATTCTCGAGGAAGGTCACAGACTATCCAACTTAGACAGGGTTACAAATAACAACTGACGATCATGGAGAATTGTAAGTATATTTCTACTTATGGCTGAATGACTGTGAAAAGTTTGTTGGTGTGATCACAACCGACTCGTTTATTCTAGTCTAAGAATAAAGAATTTTTTGAATGATCGCTTAATCTGTATTTGCATTGAAAGTGAAATATCTTTCAGCCTATTGAACCCGTACATAATTGTTCATACATTCATTAGAGTGCGATGTTTTGTTCTACTCCCTGAATGTATGATTGAGATTCCTACTTTAGACCAACCAAGACACTATGTTTTAATGTATCGGTATAGAACCAGACCTGAAATGTTGGGAATACTCATTCAAGACCTGAATTTTCGAATCTTTCAAAACCATGGAAGAGCTTACTGACGCAATTAATTATGTATGATAAATTATGGCATTGTATGCTGTTTTAAAATATGTCCTACACAAATGACAAGAAATCGTTTGCCTTTTAAAACGACATGTCGGTACAAAATCTTACGATTACAGATACGAATGGGAGTGCAGAAGTTGAGGCAGCCATGTCCCCTAGGCTAAACTGCACTCGGTCGGCCATGAGTCAGTTTCCCGTCGACGTGCTGTTCACGAGTACCCAGCGTCGCCACGGTGCTATACTGCTGCACGTCGTGGTAGCAGCCTATATGATCTACGGCCTGGTAGTGGTGTGTGAATTGTATTTTGTGCCTTCGATAAAATGCATTTGTCACAGTGAGTATTTACCATGATCGATATAAACCTCAAAGACATTTCAAAACATTTTTGTGAGGTCTTGTACTGCAAGCACTAAGGACCTAGAGCATTTATGAAACACGCCGTGTCCTATCATTAACCTGTAGTAGGTTCTACTATCCTTTAACCTGTTCACCCCAATTCCCTGTAAACAGGTCCAACACAATCATTCATAACAATGGGTTTGGGCAAAACCATGGTGGTGAAAGGATTAAACTACTAGTACTTCTTGGATCTCTTCCTGATCAGAAACTGAAGAAACTGCATGATGCAAAACGCCGCTTAAAAACTGTTCTTCTGTATAAATGCTATCTGATAATTTTCTTATGACTTTCAATCTGATATTGCGGTCTGACAGCTCCAATCAGAAATTTATAATAGTTCGCCATCTTCTCTTTGCTGAAATCGAAATAATGTCGAAAAAACCGTCCGTTTTTACAATAGGCACCCATAAAATCGTTCATTTTTGTTGAAAATGTTCCTAAACTGTCGGTCGATTCAGTCAATAGGCAAAGGATGAAACTAGTATCTGATATTCGACGCGCACTTCAAACTATACATTTCACTGAGTGCATGTAGCTACAGGTACCAGTTCACTTCTTTGTCACGATTGTCGTGGGATCATGCAAATGTAGGGAAACCTTTGGTAACCTATGTTTACTCTTTGACCCTACAATTCTAATAAAATATGGAATGATTCTGAAGAGAAGGAGGGTGGACTACAACGGAAGTAGTTTTGTCACTGCAAAATACCTCCATATCTCACAACCTCTATTTAAACGAATGGGTGTCTCCCTATAGACTTGAATTACTTTTCCCCATAATGTACACATTTGCCGGCTGTACGATAGACTGTCCTCAAATCTGCTGGTAGTCAACAAAACATACGGTCAGAGTGTCAAACCGTGTCACAACGATTATCAGAAAAAAAGAACGTAAACATGGAGCCGCGTATTTGTCAGCCTGTAAATGTGTCTGCTGCATACTCTTTACCATATGTGCATATTGTCTTTGTGAAGAGGAAGCTAAGACATTCCGTCAAAAGATAGGATGAGAATTATATTGCATTTCCAGTTGCTATGTAGTATGCGCTCGAAAGTAAAAGACCTAAACTTGCTCAAATTTCCACAATGAAACTTTCGACAATTCTCTTACCAAAGCAAGATTAAAAATCAGGGGCCACCATGCACATTTGGTACAAAAGTTACCTGAGATTTACTGATATTTAAAATTCAAAATGGCCGCCATCCCTGTGTTAACTCTCTGAGGAAAAATATAATTTTCGAATTTCAAAAACACTAAGATGATGAAACCTTTTCTTTCATCAAGAGTTTTAAAATGAGCCCTTCACAAGATGTTGGTCCGAACAGAATTGATAAAATTTTGAAAGTCCGAATTTCTGCTCCAGAGGCGCGCTCTCGCAGTCACTGAGTGACCCGCCGCGCAAGTATGAATCACTATCCCAGTCGAGCCAATTTATAAAAGATGTCTGATTTTTCGTTTCTAGCTAATTTGAAATGAAATGCAAGATGTCATGAGGCCAATGAAAATGCTTCCTGTAATCAGAACTTACCCATTTTCGGACACTGACCCTAAAGCTGTGTTCCCGCTTTCATATGGCGCATGAAGATACATATTTTCTGTTTGCTCTGTGTCATAGCGAGAAAAATAAACGAATAAAATAAATATATAAACAAAACAACAAACATAGTAAATGGAATGAAAACTACAGCGGCAAACCTAACGAACCATGTATCAAGAAACACGTTTTTTTAAGAGACGCATTTCGTCATTCTATCAGAAAAACTCAAAAGTGATCTCTTCAAATGAAACGTCACGGTTCCAAAACATGCCGATCTCGCCTGACGTGTGTGATTTTTCAAGACAGTGAATTTGTAAAGTGTATATTAAGTTTCCCGTCAGTGCTGGGGAGACGTTTCAAAGAATATGAAGTGTCAGTGTTTTTTATATCTGCTTATTTGTACCAGAACCAACCTGGAATGGCATTTTTTTTTCAATTGTGTTAACACTGCAAGGTTACTTCTGTACGAAGAGTGTAATTATTGTTAACAGATTTCCTTATTGAAGTAAGTTTAGAACAGATGGCGTCTAAACTTGCATTCAGCTATTTGCAAGAACAATGCACAACATACACAAACATGTTACTTGAAAAGAGATACTCCTTCCTGCTTCGTTACGTAAAACCATAAACTATTTAAATATATAAAATGTCTGAACAAAAGACGAGGTAATGCGACAGTCAGGTCACAAAGCGAGTAATCAATAGATCAAAATGATCAAAGGAAATCAGTATGCGATCAGTATGAGAGTCCTTGCATGACAACGACAATATGTAGTATTCACAATAATGGCCCTATATATGGATATAATGCATGAGTGACGTAACGGTCGATTAACATAAAAGGCAATACTGTCATAACTGTTGTGGTAGTGACAGTGCCCTGTCCTTGTTACGCATGCATATTCCACTAATCACCACGTTAGATATGTGTGTTCAACTGAGTGAAAGAATACCTATTTCCCTACCTAGCGACCTCCTCCCCCTCCCTCCCTCCCTCCCTACCTACCTACTTACCAACAAACCTACCTACCTATCTACCAAATTAGGTGAACTCGATAAATGATATTTAAAAGTTTAGATCTGTTTCACATGAAAATTAGCCTGCCAAAAAGAAATTTTATGCCAATCTTATGGGAATTTATGAGGCTAGAAAGTCACCTATTAGTGTCTGTCTCCGCCCCGTCCCCCCTCCGCCACTCTCTCTCTACAGTGGATTTTCAACAAGAACAAAATCCCGCACGTACAGTTGTTTTACCGGTTCCATGATGCAGTGCGCGCCAGGGTATACAAAGCGCAAGTTATTGCAGCGTATGTTATTCATACTATGGATTACACCCTGACCTATATTCAGTATGTTTATACCTATCCTATACGCGAGGCAATTTTTGACATTGCAAATTTGTGCCATTCTTGTATACCAATCTGTTGTACAACACAAAGTCAATATGTTTTTTGTTATTTTGAGTGTGTGTATACGGTGTTTTGATACAGCCAAAGCAATGCATTGTGGGATAACCGGTAAAAGGTATGAGAAGAAGGTACCTTCCATTATTGTGAAGAAATTAGCTCTATTCGTCACTTTCTCTCCGTACAGGCTACTCAAACGTTGGTCTCTGCACTTGTTTTGTCTCGTTTAGATTATTGCAATTGTCTCCTTTCTGGTTGCCCTAAACAGCTTATAGACAAGTTGTAAAGAGTGCAAAATGCTGCCGCTCGTCTCGTCTGTAATGCTAAAAAGTATGATCATGTACATGTTCATCCCCTTTTGCAAAAATTACACTCACTGACACTGGCTGCCTATTAGTTCTCGTATCCATTACAAAGTTGTATCTACTTGCTTTAATTCACTTACAGATACAGGACCGCAATATCTCTCTGAACTTCTACATCAATATACTCCAAAAAGACAACTCCGCTCTTCCTCAGATACTCGACTTCTCAGTATTCCAAGAGTTTCCACAAAGACTTTGGCGAGAGATCTTTCTCTTACATTGGCCCTGCATTATGGAACAAACTTCCTTCTGACCTTCGCTACTCCAAGTCTACCCTTTCCTTCCGCCGTTCCCTCAAGACTTTTCTCTTTAAACAGTAGTTTAACCTTTTTCGTTTACGTAGTCTCCAGTCCCGGTGGTTCAACATTTCCTCTGTTACATCGTATTTTTGTCACTATTGCGCCTAGAGCTCTGTTCAGAGATTAGGCGCATTACAAATGTATTTTATTATTATTATTATAATAATAATTATTATTATTATTATTATTATTATTATTATTGTACTTGGGCCTCAGCCCAAGTACATTTGTTTTCATTCCGTGGGAAAAAACTGTAAGGTATAACCATTTCTGGCTGAGACCAGGGAGGGCAAAATGTATTGGCTTCATCTTTCTTGGCATAATAAATGGCGTAATGATGTTAACTGAATGGAAGTGCTGCTCTCAGCCAGTCTTGAATAAGTGAGATGTGAATATAAATGCTTCTCTATCTGAGTTTTTGCCACAAAATCTTCTGAATATAATCAAACTGTGCATCGAAATGCAACAATTAATGCACCCTCCGTTTCCTAGGCGATGGCACGACCCTTGCTACATCCACTGGACGAGCCAAAGTGGGAGGAGTAATTTCGGTTTGGTCGAACAGGAGGGCTCGAGACCAGAATTTAACATTTAAACTTGAAACATGTTTAATCACTGACAAGATGTGGATTAGTGTTAATCAAAGAGAAAGTTTGAAAAGGAAAGGTTTTATATCCCGGACACAATGAAAAACATTACGACTGGAAACTGTACCCCCGGTTGAGAATAGTAATGCCCACAGCGATGGAGAACACTTATCCTTGAGCTGAGAAAACCAGACCATCATTTCGAAATAGAGCTGCAGATTCGAGAAGCTCGTTAAAAATAGCTAGGTACACCCCATGAAGGGGTGGTTTCGAGTCTTGAGGGCAAATTTCGCCTCCTTCATTTAGAAATCGTACGTTTGTTTTTCCAGGGAACACATCATTTGACACAAAATTTGCATGAAAAGGGGTCGCCAGTAAGCACGTGGTCAAATCTGGCATAAGAAACAATATGAAATGTTGGGTAAAGCCAGTCCAAAATAAACTGATTTGAACTTTTGTGTTTTGTAATTTATACCACTGCAGTAACATGACTTTTTTTGACAACATCACACAATGTAATACGTTTTGAAACTGAATACTCCGACGTATTCTGTGTCCCCTTTGCTAAAAAATACGGTATGCCGATTACCATGTAAGGAGATGATGACGTCAAGACAGATTTGTAGTGCGTTTGGTCTTGGATGGTGCACGAAGTTTTGTCGAGGTAGCTTGTGTATTTATTTCCTAAATGGGAGATATTAGGGTCGATCTAAAAGAAGCCGAAAAATGTTATGATACTCTAAGCGAGCTGAACTCCAATGCGAATGGTTGGATAATTTGGAGGATGTCTAGACTGATCTCGTCTCATTAAGATTATTTGGCGGTCAGTATTGAATTTCAACTGCGTCACAAGTTTGCGTCGAACGGTCAACGAACGATATTTTAGAAATCTGGAGACATGGCACATCGCAGTTTTATTTTAGTATTTTATATTTTACAAAAGATGTAAGAAGCAATGATTTTGTTGAAAATTCTGAAAAAAATATAGGAAGATTTGATCGCGAACACATTTTCACTTGGGGGTCAACTAGCCCTGCGTACGATGCTGTGTGTTCCGCTACAGCTAACCGCCCTGCTCACCACAGCCCTGCAAAGACCCGTACGTTGGGTCGATGACTTCAAATCCATTTTGGGACTTGACGTAAAAAGCCAAATTACTGCCGAAATTCAGCGTTCTTGGGCCCAAGTCGTATCCCAGCCTACCTCAGCTACTCGATCGCTTCCAAAAATGACAGTCTTTTATTCACTTCTCGTAAATAACCGTCGATGTCGGCAACTCTCTCGCTGGCCCTGCGTACGATGCTGTGTGTTAGCTGTAGCACATAGCATCGTACGCAGGGCTAGGGGTCAACATGGGGTCGCAGCCATGTTGCCTCAAAACTTATTTCTGTCTGCACTCAAAACTCAAAATGTCGCAAATGAACCTGAAAAATCGATGTAATTTTGTCAAACTTCGGCGAAATTTCAGCCTATAGACAAAATTTCATCTAGGTAAGGTAAATTTATTGAAATTTGATCGACAAATAATCCTGAGCTTGAACGTGACGCGTGACAGCTCGCCTTCTCCGGGAAGTCATGCATCCGGCCAGCTGCCCATATGGCCGGGTGCATGAGATTGTTTTCAAGCGACGGCGGCAGACCGTACGGGGCTCTGGATATGAACCTACCGCCGGTGTAGCTGTAATAACTGTTGCGTTGTTTTTAATCACCACGGACGAAGTCCGAGGGGACTTATAGGTTTGGTCATGTCCGTGCGTCCGTCCGTCCGTTCACGCCTAAGTACCCAACCCCATACAGATGCACGTCGATTTGTTTCACAATGCTATCAAATTTGGCCGTGTTAGAGGACTTTTTAGTTTACACCTCCATAGACTCCCATGTATAAGGCAGTTCTCCATAGACTCGCATGTATGATGCCAAGAAAAATAAAAATTTAGTTTCTCATCGTATTCATATTGCCTAAAGGATGCAGTGACACAGTTTTTTTGTTCCCCACGGATAAAGTCCAGGGGCTTATAGATTGGCTCATATCCGTCCGTGAGTCCATCAGTGAGTCCATCGGTTCACGCAGATATCTCAGACATTTTGACAAAATATCATGTGACCTTGGTGACCTTTGACCTGAAATATACATTATTGTCCATAACTCAGTAACCACAAGTGCTAAACCTTTCATATTTGGTATGATGGGACACCTTATGACGCCACATATTGTACCCATTAATTATGTGCATATCTAATTATGAGCGAGCCAATAGAGCAAGAGGTCTGATTTCTGGTACTAGTATATAGGGATAAGTTAACAATATAATTTGTTTGACAAAACTTCACGTGACCTCAATGACCTTTGACCTCAAATATACATATTTGTCCACAACTCAGTAACCACAAGTGCTACACACCCTTCATATTGGTATGAAAGGACACCTTATGACACCATATATTGTACCTAATTAATATGTGCATATCTTATTTTGAGCGAGCCAATAGAGCTAGAGGTCTGATTTTTGGTATATAGGAATAACTTAGCAATACAATTATTATGACAAAATGTGACGTGACCTCAATGACCTTTGACCTCAAATATATATATTTGTCCACAACTCAGTAACCACAAGTGCTACATCCTTCATATTTGGTATGATAAGACACCTTATGACACCACATATTGTACCTGATTAATTATGCGCATATCTAATTTTGAGCGAGCCAATAGAGCTAGAGGTCTGATTTTTGGTGTATAGGAATAACTTAGCAATACAATTATTTTGACAAATGTCACGTGACCTCAATGACCTTTGACCTCAAATATATATATTTGTCCATAACTCAGTAACCACAAGTGCTACACCCTTCATAATGGTATGATGGACACCTTATGACACCACATATTGTACCTCATTAATTATGCGCATGTCTAATTCTGAGCAAGCCAATAGAGCTGGATGTCCGATTTTGGTATATAGGGATAACTATAGGGTAGAAATCTAAATATGCCCATCTAAATATTAGACATCTACCATCGAGAACAAAAGAAATTTGCTGTAATTTGAATATTTAAGAAGTTTAAGCAATTCCCGCTATAAATAAAGAACCCCTGCCTCAAACTCCACAAAAGTTGCTAGACATATTTTGCCGTTGTCATGCCATTGCTTCGTTTAATAACCAGTTAATCAAATGCCTCATTGACAGGAGGAAATTGAAGACCATATTTGAATAGTAGTATATATTGTCCTCAAAATTACTCTATCATGGCCCAAGTACTCATTGCCTTCAGCAATACTGCCTTGTTATTATTATTATTATTATTATTATTACCTTGGCGCTTGATGTAATCAGTTTCCAAATCGCTTTTTCCAAGAGTAGTAGTCGTCTGATTATCTGATTGGTTGAATCCTAAATATATGTGCAATGATGCCCTTTCATGATATCTTCAATTAGTCAGTAGGATTTTGTCTATCATTCACCCAGACTGTTCAACATGGGAATCGTTGCAAAAAAGGGCAACTTTACTCTTTTAAAAATTGAAATGTTAGAAATTGCAGTTACTCTGGAAACTCACACTTACTTACGTTGTACCTCCAACAACTTCAGCTAAAAAGAAGCGAATGGACAATGGTGGTTTTCGTCACAAGTAGACCATTTTCTACTCACCAAGCTTCCACATACTACTTTCATTTTTACATTGTTCTGTATCGGCAGGATAAAGTATGATTTTCGAAAGACTGCGATGAATCGTCGCCATTGTCAAACATGTCAATGTAGACATATGCATCAAAACTGTCTTCCCACGGGGAAGAAATTACTGGCGAGAATTCTTTGATTTTGCTTCTAATGATGATTTGCCAGGATAATTGACATGGATTTCTCTTTCAAAGCTTTGAAGTTACGACCGGACGTAGCGGGCGCCACCTTCATGGCCGTCGGCACATCCGCTCCAGAGTTGTTCACTGCAATCATAGGTAAGTCAACGTATCACAACGTATACGGTAATCGAACTGCAATATTTCCCTGACCCCTCCATGACCTAGCGGAATGTAATATTCAAATTAAACATTTTGTTCGAAAGAATAGTGCCGTCTTTTTCGTTTAGAAATTAATGAAAGAACGCGTTCAATATGTTAGAACGAGCATTGAAGTAATCTCGTTGATTCAGACTAAAGGAAAGAACTGCATACACATTTATGTAGGTGTTCATGTATTTAAAAAGTCATCTAAGGGAGCCTTCAGTAATTACAGGGGGGGTGGGCCGGGGGAATTGGGGGGAGGGTCACTTTTTAGAAAACAGTTCAAGGGGGAGGGTCACTTTTTATAAACCTATCTTGGGGGGAGGGTCACTTTTGACAGAAGCTGATATTAAGGCCAAAACTTTGATTGTCCGTGTGATATTTCCTGAATAGGAAATCACCAACAAAATACGCACACACTTATAGACCGCCATGCATAGTGAATTGACATTTGGTGAGATTCCAAAATCAAATTTCTTACACAACCATAGACTTGTAACCACTCTAGTCTAATCAAGAACAATAATCTAAATAATCAAGCATACATAAATGCACAGATTTATCTAATTTTGTACTGAAAAAAAATTATTCATAGTTTCATCATAGACCCCAATGCATAGTGAATCAACATTTTGGTGAAATTCCAAAATCAAATTTCTTGCACAACCATTGACTTGTAAACTTTCTAGTCTTATCAAGAACAATAATGTGAATAATCAAGTATACATAAACGCACAGATTTATTTAATTTTGTACTGAAAAAAAATTATTCATAGTTTCATCATAGACCCAAATGCATTGTGAATCGACATTTTGGTGAAATTCCAAAATCAAATTTCTTGCACAACCATGGACTTGTAACCATTCTAGTCTTATCAAGAACAATAATGTGAATAATCAAGCATACATAAATGCACAGATTTATCTAATTTTGTACTGAAAAAAATTATTCATAGTTTCATCATAGACCCCAATGCATAGTGAATCGACATTTTGGTGAAATTCCAAAATCAAATTTCTTGCACAACCATGGACTTGTAACCATTCTAGTCTTATCAAGAACAATAATGTGAATAATCAAGCATACATAAATGCACAGATTTATCTAATTTTGTACTGAAAAAAAATTATTCATAGTTTCATCATAGACCCCAATGCATAGTGAATCGACATTTTGGTGAAATTCCAAAATCAAATTTCTTGCACAACCATGGACTTGTAACCATTCTAGTCTTATCAAGAACAATAATGTGAATAATCAAGCATACATAAATGCACAGATTTATCTAATTTTGTACTGAAAAAAAATTATTCATAGTTTCATCATAGACCCCAATGCATAGTGAATCGACATTTTGGTGAAATTCCAAAATCAAATTTCTTGCACAACCATTGACTTGTAACCACTCTAGTCTTATCAAGAACAATAATCTAAATAATCAAGCATACATAAATGCACAGATTTATCTAATTTTGTACTGAAAAAAAATTATTCATAGTTTCATCATAGACCCCAATGCATAGTGTATGGACATTTTGGTGAAATTCCGAAATCATATTTGTTGCACAACCATTGACTTGTAACCACTCTAGTCTTATGAAGAACAATAATCTAAATAATCAAGCATACATAAATGCACAGATTTATCTAATTTTGTACTGAAAAAAATTATTCATAGTTTCATCATAGACCCCAATGCATAGTGTATTGAATGACATTTGGTGAAATTCCAAAATCAAATTTCTTACACAACCGTAGACTTGTAACCAATCTAGTCTAATCAAGAAAATTGATATCAATAATCAAGAGTACACAAATGCAAATATTCACCTATTTTTGTATTGGAAAAAACTATTCATAATTTCATCATAAACACCATGGATAGTGAACCAACTTTTTAGATGAAATTCAGAAATCAATTTCTTGTACACAAATGCACATTTTACTTCCCTAATAAAGCAAAGTACATTTAAATACATTATCAAACATATATAAAATACAGATATAGCACGTTTTGTGGGGGTAAATTGTCAATAATTTGCCTGATAGACTCCATGTATTATGATTTGATATTTTTGGATGAAGCACTAAATCAGCTACATCTTGCCTTCTTATAGTTAGTTGCACAAAATATGGTGACCCTCCCTAAACTGTATGAAATACCATATCTCTTCAAAAATTCTTGCGTGATAAATTGAGACTGTCCCTCCAAAAACACCAGCCCTCCCCTCTGTAATTTGTCCCTAAAATAACAATTGAACTAATTGTTATGTAAATTAGCTGATACTGTTTTAGTTATTCCCGGGGAGAATACCGCAGTGGTTGGGGGGGAGGGTCAAGTTTTAGAATGTCGGACAAGGGGGAGGGTCACATTTTAGACAGGAGGATTGGGGGGAGGGTCACATTTTACGGTACAGGTGTTTGCGAAATTCCCCCGGCCCACCCCCCCCTGTAATTACTGAAGGCTCCCTAAGGAATATGCCATGACGTCAGCAAAGGAACACAACAGTCTCCCTGGTCGTGGCCAATTGGTCACTCTTTAAGTTGCCCCTGAATACTTAATACGTTAACACTTGTAAAGTTTCATTTTTACATGGCCGAAGCACGTCAATGAAATTAGCTATTTAGAGAAAGTGTTATCGCCTAAGAGTAAACAATATAATTTAAAGGGCACAAATAAATAAATGAATAAAATTCACTGAAACAATGGTAGGTAAAGTAACTACCTGGAAGTGACAATTCAGACATTAGTTTACCTGTCACTGTCACTTGACCAATGACAAATATAGGTCCTACCTATCCACGTCACACGAACGCAGGCATCGGCATGTGTGGCAATCCAATAGGGATTGTGTGCCGTAAGAAAATGAGCATGCTTGTTTCTCGGATGCCGTAAACCTATAAAAAGAAGTGTATTAAAATTAATTGAGTGTGTACTATTTTTTTTTGCTCTGTAATTCAATAGCATATGCCAAATTCTAGCCCATGTACAAATTGCTATGTGTCTGCTCCGCTTTGTTGTTATTAACCACTTAAATATAGGCATGAATCTGTACAGAATCTGCCCGTTGAAGCTTATATACGCGAAACTCCAGTTTAAATGGGCACAAAAGGCAGCGGCGCCTTTACAGTGCACAATTGGAGCTATACATGAATATTCCTTATCGATAATGAGTCGGTATCTCCGAATCTGCATCTAAAATAACTTTTATTAACGAAATTCATACATATGAATACCAACATGTCGCGATTTGAGCATCATAGATGCCTTACCAGAAGCCAACCCTTTTATCACCTAATTGAAACTCAACATCCAGGATTTTGAAAAATGTCTTAACACTTAAACTGACCAGCTAAATAGAGACACTGCGCTTTCCTTTAGTTTTGATGATACACACCAAGTTATCAGACATGTTTTATTTGATTAACCCCAAACCGCCTTCTGCTAAATTTTGAAAATTAAAACCATATTTAGATGTTCCTCCTCTTTGTCTTGAAGGAACGACGATCGCAAAAGACAACACTGGATTTGGAACCATGATTGGATCGGCAGCTTTCAATCTAACATTCGCAATAGGCATTATAGCGGTCATAATTGGAAAGGTAAGTAAATGGATATTATATGCACACATGACTTTCCTCGACATGTTCGGTTAAGGTTGCCTTGTCCTGGCTTTGCATAGTGTTACGGAGTGAACTCATTCCCTAAGACTTTCACCTGTACAGTCATGAACATTGGTCAACCGCACATACATTATTATATAGGCTACAGTTGTATATCAATCAACATTAGCCCATTGAGTTGGACAATGAAACATGACGTCATGAAGTAAATGATTCAAAGCCTCCTAATGATCAGAATCTGATTTCTTCATGACCTTAAACGCAATTCTAACATACAATGAGGACACTTACAATCTTGAGATGTGTCCTTGTAGAGGTGTAAATTTAGCGCTAGCTTGCAGTGCCGTGCGAATTAAAGGGGTTGGGATGGTCTTTGCCCCTTTAATGTGTGCAATGAAATAACTATTGAGGGTATTCACGGTGGAGTTTTGACCAAACAGTCCGCGCGGCTGGTAAAATCCGCAATTTACAGATGACACTTCAGAGTAACTGATTTTACCGCCAGTACGGCAGTCATGCTTGCGATAATAGACTGTACAGCAGGAGGCACTGGACCATATTCATATTCGCAGTGGGGATAGCTGACTATAAACAAAGACTAAAATGGGTTCCCATCTAAACAAACTTACGCTTGTTATACAAACAGGTGCAATTTCCCATTGTCACTATCAGTGCATGAGTAACATACTTCTTTATTCATAAAAAGAACATACTTAAAGATCGGGTAATCTTCGGAGAGGCGAACAGGTAGACTTGTGTAGAAGTTTTAGGGAGTACCAAATATCACACTTTGATCCGTCTATCATGCAGCACACATGCGCAATATATGAGGGGGATCCACGTGCCACCAGGAGCGATACTAACATTTGAGTGTAAGGCCATTTCATGAGCCCTTTAAATTTTACTTAAATATTTTATGAAAGTCTTGGAGGAACGAGTTGCCTCCGTAACGATGACAGGGGTACTTTGAAACACGATTTATGAGTCTCATATCGGTATTGAATCAGGTATTTACTTTTCAAAATTTTGTCTGACAGGAGACTCATATAGACTGGAGACCATTTGTTCGAGATTCCGTATGTTATGTTCTGAGCGTGGTAGCGGTGACTCTCGTTGTTAGGAACGGCTCGGTAACACTGTAAGTTAAACAATAACTACAATATCTAAACCACAGAGGTAACGTAACATTTAAGTTCGTCCTTCTAAATACTCTTAAGCTTATTTAGATACGCACAGCTAACCCAGAGTAACACACTCTCGCATGAGTACATGTTTTGATGACTTCATTTTCAAAGTTTTGTCTGAATTCAAAGGTGATTTAGCACAAAACAATATTTAAATCTCCAGTGGAGTTACTTTATTCTCTCCTACTTGTTCCTGTCGTTCTTTCCCATCTTCAGCTCTAGGGGAACATCATCAGTTCAAAGCTGGCCAAGATGTTGAAGTCGGCAAGTTCTACGCGAAAAACTTTCCCCTGTGTTTCGCTTACTATTAACTATTAACTATTCTATGTAGCTTTGTCAATACCAGTGAATTTCGTGACGTCGCCCCCAAGATTATTACTGATAATGTATCCGATTATCCGGTATTGTGGCCCAAGATTTTTCCCAACCTACAAATTCATTGGCATTGCCAAAACTATAAAATGATAGCGATAATGTCCCCCTCCAAGCCAATAACGGACTGAAGCAAACTTTGCACTCCATTATGTACTCGGCTTAGCCTCGGACATTATATCGTGAAAAGTTCACTTTCGCCCATTATGAGCCTGGAAGGGGCACATTATTGCTTCAATTGTACAATTACTGTTCTCAAATGTCGTAATTTTGCAGAGTTGAGGCAATATCCCTCCTCCTCCTCTACGGAATGTATATTCTAGCCGTGTGCTTACCATCTGTGTTATCGACTGGAATTCCGAAATTGTGGTCGAGGTGTCGGGAGGAGAAACTTGCTGAAGACAAGAATTCTGAGATTATACCAATGTCAGCGCTGACTCTTGGAAAACAGTACGACACAATCAAGCAAAGCGACGGTATCTCACGAATACCGGAAACTGATCTCACAGAGAAAATGAAAGAAGTTGAGACAGCTGATAAGTCAGCAGATACTAGTAAGGATATCAATTAACTCGAGGGTAGAATGTGCTCGGGGACTGATATTTGGACTCTCAAATTGTATAAATTATTGTCTAGTCTACCGATTGTCGGGACTCAGTTCAAAGCTCTTGGTGTGAGAAAACATTTCACTGTCTTAGTTTCTCGAACATCGAAAATAGTATTTTTCCCCCTAGAGCTCACATAGGGATAGCGGCCATTATGAATTTCAATATTGGTAAATTTTCGGTAATTTGTTTCCCCAGTGCTAAACTTGAATTGTGACCCTAACTTTTATTCTTAATTTGGAAAGAGAGTGGTTGAAGGTGTTATTGATGAAAGTTTTAAGCGAAAGTTTAAGTCCCTTCACTTTCGAGGCGCATACAGGTCTTTCAGGTTGACCTTTTACACATGCATGTTCATCACACACGTTTTCTTCTAAAGTACACACAGAATGTGTTCATAAGCTAGACATTAAAGTTGCCGATTCATTATAGATCTGTACTTTCTTAACTTGATATCAAATATTCAATCACGATGCGTTTCGATCGTTTGCGTCCGCTTGCACGGGTCCGTTACTTCGCACTAACTACCTGATTTCGGGAAGCATCCAGCTACCGGGACAGGAGACCTTGGCAAGCGAAGATGACCCCCTTCTGGCAGCGGCGTCCAATGAAATTACTCCAGCTCATGAGTTCTCGACACACTTGGGGCTAATTCACACCTTTTAAACCACTCTTTACACTGGTTTGCATGTGCATGCACATTGACCAGAATGCACAAGGATAATTTTAAATTCAACCACAAAGTAAAGGCACAATAGTTGCGACTTTTGATAAAATGCTTGGTATGCATTATTTTTATTCTTAAAAACAAGTATACATACCTTTATTCGCTAATGGGAGTTCAAAGTACATGGTATGAACTTTTGTACCATTATGGAATGTTATTGTTGGCCAATTAATTGTTCTCTTGACTAAAATTATCGTGTTTACAAGTTTAATAAGAGGCATGCCGATAGTGTTTTGGAAGAAGATAAAGGAATAGTGTATTTACCAACAACACACAAAAAACAAGGAGTATGGCTATTATTGCTCCCCGAAAGTTCAGTTTCATTTTCAAAATCTTGAGAATAGTTGTCAAGGGCTGTTGACGGACATAAATATCGCGAGAGTTTTGCCCCAACTATCCCCTTAACCACTGGCAATAATATAATTGTCTGAGTTAGTATCACCAGAGTCAATAAATCGTCGCCGATTATCCGTACAAAGAAGAAAGGCTTTAATTTACATGATGCGATCAAAAGTTTTTCAACCATTTTATTTTTTAAAGTACTGTTTCATGTTATTTTTGAAGGAACCGAGACAAACGACGACGAATTAGTATTTCCCGAATCTGAGTCTCCGTTAACGCCGCCATCGTCGCTATGGAAACGAGCATTGTGGGTTATAGGGCTTCCATTAGGCCTACTACTATTCATAACAATTCCTGATTGCCGGCAACCAAGATGGCGTCGATGGTTTGGACTAACTTTTCTCATGGCAACTATCTGGCTTGCTGTAACGGCATATATTATGGTGTGGACAGTTGTAATTGTTGGTGAGCATTACAAAGTCTTATATCTCTCATGCATTCAGTGTGTTGCAACAATCAAAAAGATAGGACAAGACATCAATAGAACATCGATCTGTTGAGGAAGAGCCAGGATTTACCCCAAAGAACGGTCGGATGATGTTTGACAAGTGAAACTTTTGTGCGTGACTGTAATATATCAGATATATATTGCCTATAGAGGGCAGCAGAACGCAAGGATGAACAGACGATGTAGACACACAGACAACTCAAATGATAACAACGATTGCGAAAAAAGACAATAAAGGGGAATTACAAAGCTTATGACAAGTGAAAACAACAGCTACTAATTGTGAATGGACATTCTGTTGAGGAGATAAAGTACTCTAAGTATTGTGAAAGTGAAACCCATAATGAATTTTCGTTTACTGTTGTTTTTTATCAAGGAAACACTCTATACATACCAGATGAAGTTATGGCATTGATATTTCTGGGCCCTGTAACAAGTATACCAGACGTAATGGGAAGTTTTATCGTTGCACGGGAAGGTTTGTCATTCATTCATACTATTCCTCACACAAATATTGTTGGCCGGAGTGTTAATATTTTCTAAATTTTAAGGCTTGAAAGTTTGTTCATATAAAATGGCGTTTATGTTGTCGAAAATGTACAAACAGCTGCTGTTTTTTTTCACGTTATGCGAATACTAATGCTGTATAAGTTTCAAAATCCCCTTTCAATTGGCATTCATTGAGATATTCTCTTCAAATTACTAGGTTATTTTTTTGCGTAATCATAGAGCAATCTATTCCAGGCACTTTGCTTCAGTTTAGTCAAACTGATTCCTCACCGTCTTTTGCTTCCAGATTATTGGGACATGGCGTTGTCCACCTGCATAAGCAGCAACGTGTTCGAGCTACTTTTCTGTCTGGGGATATCCTACCTGATCGCATCACTTATGTCACACGGAGGCGCTATCCACATTGTTTTTGCCAATGGACTCATATACATCTCATGCATGTTGGTGGTCACTATCGTGGTGACTGGTATTTTCGTGGTTGCAAACCGATGGCGGATCGACCGAAGAATTGGAGTCCTTTTAATCGTGTCTTACGTGATATACATAGTTCTTGCTGTACTTTACGAATCTGGTGTCTTATGTACTTTACGAATCTGGTGTCTTAGTCCCTTTGAATATTCTTCCTAAGTGTTGACCGACACTGACTGTTCAGCTATGACCAGTAAACTAATGAGCGTGAACAGCGAGAGTAAACAAGCCTTGGATACTCGTAAAACATCTGAAAATTGTTATTTGTCAAGAGGACTGGACTGCAGATCGTATGTGCACATTGCGATGGTGGTATGTGCACATTGCGATGGTGGCCTTAGCATGCCTAATTTACAAACTTTTAGAGTTCTTTCTTGTAGATCTAGATATTTGAAAACTCCTCATTGATAATATCAAAACCTGTAAAGACACTTTTGCTAGTCAGGATTTTATATCAAACTAATTTCACAGGGTTCAAAACGAAAAATTAAAATGAACACTATTTGAACTAATTTGGGATAATTGGATGGTGAAGTAATGTCGACATAATCTGCAAATGTTACCCCATCTGCTTTTCTTTATAAGTTACACACTTGTTTTTATGAGTAATTTGTAATATCGCAACATTCAGCAATAGGGTACCTAACACTTTTGAGAAGTTTGAACAATATGAAGATTCAATGCTTCCAAATTAGTTCCAAGCGTGTTAATGTCTGATCGACGAGATTACATAACATATTGAATCATCAAAACCGCTTGTATGGGTAAACCCCTCTATTCAAATTTTGATTAATAGCTACGCGAACCAAAAATATACATAAATCAACACGTGCAAGGAAAGTTAGTAATATTATTAAGTGTGCTAAAACTTTCATTCGAATCCCACATTCGCAAGTGAAGCAAGGCACATCTCATATGTTAACGGATCAATTGAATTCGATTCATGTAGCAGATAAACTCTTACATACAATCTCTGAACAATATGAGGGTATAAGAAAATCGTAAAATGTACTCACGGGTGTCAGTGACACAAACTGAAATATGATGGGCAATATTTGCGACAATTACACACTTCCTGCCCACATGCCCAGAATATCGCGGCAATGCATTGATTTACCAATGTTATTGGTCGTTAGTGTCTAGGTGTCATGTTACATTTTTTGAAAATGCAGACGTGGTTGGTTATATGCTTAAGGATCTTATACATTGCTGTATATAATTGTTATATCTAAATCTGCATGATTTCAATAAATTACATATATTTTGATATGACATCAACATCGTTGTGTCAAAGTTCTTGAGAACTAGCGATGCTACATTTGATAAGATTCCTTTTATTTTTGATCTTGGATCAGTTGCCACTCTGACACATACATTCGCAGAGGTGATGTTGAACAGTCAAAGGTATACAGTCACCTGTAATCTAAATATGCCCATGTATGGTAAAAGGGGCGTTCCTTGGTATTCAAAATGCCCATGTGAGGGCGCTGTTTTTAAAAAGCAGCTACCCGCTTAAAATCTGTGATTGGTTAGATTTTCACTTTCCATGGTAACTGTGGTAAAATCGGAACAGGTGACAGTATACCTTTAAGGTACAAAGCGCCTCAGGGACAGACATTCAGACTCTCAAATTTCTAAAATTCTTTTCTGATCTACCACTTGTTGGGGCTCATTTTAAAGCTCTTGGAGAAAGAAAAACGTTAACAGTCTTAGTTTTTCGAAAATCCGAAATTTAGGCCATTTTGAATTTCAAATACCGCAAAATGTAGGGCAATTAGTTTAAGCAAAAGTTGAAGTCTTTCACTTTCGAGAAGCACACTACCTTAAAAGAGCGTGCTCCGCGCTAGATTTGTGGACGAAAGACTACTTTGTGAATCACAACAAAGTGGAGTTAGAGTAATGTAATTTTAACCATTGTGTTTGAGCATCGTACAAAACTACAGGCAACACGTCTGTTTCGAAGTAACTCACTCTTGGGAAAAGCACAAAATTGGACCTTCCAACACACTGTACAACACAAAACATTTGAGGCTTCGACTTTCAAACTTTCAAACCTAACGAATAATACGTTTTAGGTCTATCACGTGAAGGGCCTCATCTTAGAGCTAATGGAGTAAATTCTATTTTCGTCACCTTATTTTTTGTTTTTGTAGAAACCAAAAATATGTTAATTTCCCCAATAGAGTTAACACAGGAATGGAGTCCTTTTGAATTTCAAATATTTGTTAAATTCACGGTAATTTGTTCACACAGAACTATAATTAGACGGTGACCCAGGATTTCTGTTGTTGATTTCGACAGAATGCTTTAAAGCAACGTTTGAGCAAATTACAGAGATCTTTCAATTTAAGGTGTGTACTACCTTTAAACGAATGAAAGGAAACTCCATACGACTTGGATGAAACAAAAGGGTACAGAGTACATTACACAGTCGGAATAAAGACGACAAAGGAAGTAGAAGTAGAGAAGTTGCGTCCGTGAAACCGGTAGAAACCCGAAGACAGTACCGATGAACCTGTAACAATAAGGCTATTCTCTCAAGGAATAATCAGAAAGTATATTCTATTCAGCTGCCATCAGACGGCGAAGCGCAATGTATGCATCTGTTATAAAACACTTCTGTACATCCAGGAGAGATCCAAGGTTGATACTCTGTGCAACCGGAACCAGACTGAAGTTGTATTAGTTTTGGTATACAGCTGGTGGCTAGAGAGGGCAAACGTGTTTCATATTTGGTCTACATCATAAAGCGTGGTACTACATTACACGTCGCTTTTATCGGAGGGAAGCGTACTCCCTTCTCATAAACTCGAATGGCACAATTTGTATTCAAACTGAAGTAAATATGCGAAGGTCAGTATATGCATTTGGCACGAATTGAATAGGGAGGAGCGTGTGGCGTGTCTACACAGACTGAGATGGAAAGAGGCTTTATTAATTTAGAAACGCATGGGGTTGTCATCTGTGCATTGAAAGTGATAGAGTAGAAAAGTTTGATGCACCCTGAATAAAACCTAGCATTGCACCTGCAACACTCCGTTTGTAGACTATCCTGTTCGAAGGTGCGCATGCGTAGCCAAGTGGTTTGATTTCAGACTTTATCGTAATAGGAGAGTATGCAATGGATAGCTAGACTTAGAATCAGTTGGGAAATTACCCAATTCTAGACTAACGACGAGGAAAATTCAACCAACAATCAGAAAAATCTTAATATTGTCAACATTTAGCGCATCTTCAGCATAACAGCATTTCCAGCTAGACCCTTTCCTGATAGTTCGACATGTGGTCACCCTGTACCATACAATCAATGATGTCGTTCAAGGAAAACTATACTTTTTTGAAAGAAAAAGACTATATACAAGATTTCTTGGAAGACCAGCGTTTATTACCTTAACAAAACTGAAGGTCACAGATGAACTCAATTCATTTTTAATAAAATTTACAAACCATAAACCAAGCAAAACGGTATGTAGAAAATTTAAATGCCAGATTCAGATTCCTTAGTATCCTTGCAGTAATTAATCAAAATACTGCAAAAAGAAATATCATTCAACAAAAGTATAAAAACTTCAGTATTTTTATAAAACTGAACGCACAAGTTAAAAAAATACAAAAAGCAGAGTCAAGAGTTTCCTCTGAAAGTCTTACAACTGACATAACATTATCGGTATTCAAACAGAACTTTACGTTATATAAGTGAATTGGTATTGATATTTTTACTGGTCTTGATGTTCAACCGTATTCTCACGTGCTGTGGCGAAAATGTGAGCCTGTATTTTTTGTTTTAACTGGGAAAGATTATTCTCTGTTTTCTCAAGGTTGGATCTAAATTGGCTCACGCTATCTTCCACTTTATCGGTATCATGCGCGACATCACTGCCCATACTTTTCGTGGAAGGGTGTTTGAGGTTATGCAGAACTTCAAGAAAACTGGCAAAGTTTGAATTCTCTGCACTGCGACGTTTTGGAATCGTGTTGTGCTGAATGATATTGTCATCTTCCAGGACATCCGCTGCACGAACAGTATTTCTCTCTGATAACGCTTCCATAGCAGTCGAGTCAGACAAGCCTAATTTTCCACTGTAGTCATTTCCTGAGAAAATGAACGGAATATATTAGTCATGCTCTCGATCTCGAGATGGTAACATTGAATTGAGATACGTGTGGAATGTTAAAGCCACTAGAGAAGGAATTTTGATCGGATTAACCAGAAAAAATATTGCTATAGATTTTAAAGTACATTAGAAAACTTTGAGAAGTACAAAAAAGGGTTAACACGATTGGAACTAATTTGCAATAATTGGATCTTCATATATTTCAAATTTCTTAAAAGTTAAGCGCCGAATAGATGAATATTGCACTATTACAACTTACTCATAAAAACAAGTGTGTAACTTTAAAAGAAAAGTAGATGAGGTTACATTTGCAGGTTAAATCGACATTACATCACCATCCAATTACCCCAAATTAGTTCTAATCTTGTTGGTTTACACGTCAAAGAACATGATCAGCTAGATGCAAGCATGTTACCATTAGTGCATCGTTCGCATATCATGTAGAAATTATAATCGGATAAGAATAACCAAAGTTGCACAAACCAATGTTTTCGGTCAACCCTAGCACAATGTAACAATGAAATTCGTTTGTGAAAATTGACAACAGGATGCAACTTCGCGATTTTGTTATGTTTGGACCTAATCTGACAGTATTTGGAAATGCAAGGATTTGAAGAGTTACTTGAACATCAAATATTTGGAAACATGAACGGAAACAATCTTACTCACAATATTTAGAAGTGTGTGATTAATCTTCATACAGAGATTGTAGCGTGGCGTGGATACTTTTAATTCTAACGTAGCTAGAGAATCTCTCGTTTACCCGTAAGACTTCTTTGCTAGTTTAAAATTTTCCATGCCGCTATGCAATATGAGAAAAATTGTTTTTATATTCTACATGTGTGCAGAATGCATCTACATGGTGTTTGTCTCGAGTGCAAAAGAACCTACCCAATTTCAATTTGCACTAATAATCGAAGCATCTGCTTCCTGTCATTGCCCAAGGAGTTGTGAAATTCGGGCAGAATACCGGTTGGACAAGAGGGAGCTAGGATTTGATGAACATGCTGTAAAAACCAGCTATTGACCTACCTGGTGATTCAACAACTCTAGAAGTTGAGAGAGATCTCTTTTCTCCAGAAGAAATTCCATTACTTGTTGATGCCTTCAGGAGCTTTAACTCATTTTCAAGCCCAGATAGCTGCCCCAGGACGTCGTCGACTGCACAAATATATTTATTATAGTAAGATTTTTTTAAGGAAATCAGATTAATTTTTACACATAACACTCAATGAATTTGTATATATCACAACGATTGATCCTTTGAAGGGAAAACAAGCATATTTTGTAAATGACCACGTCCACCTAAAACAAAGTGACCAAAATCAGCAGTTTTTTTAATCAGTTGCTAACCTGCAAAAAAAGGATAATTTACTAATATATATTAGTTTGGTAGGTAATTTGAGGTCATAACATTGAATGGCCCATGTCAGACCATTCACGGATGCACGACTAGTGTTACTTTTAAAGGCATTTTACTGGTTCCGTGAGGAAGCACAGCTTTAAAGAAACAACGTCACAAGGCGTGAATTAAAACACTCATCCTGTTCTTGGGCTGAAACTAGTTACTGAAATGGTACGAGGAGTGTGTAGTCTGTGCTTATAAATTACCGCGGGAGGATCCCAAATCAAAACTGCCTGTAATATGTATCTAATCGAAGCTTATTTTTTGTGAAACAATCAGTGCTAATGACAAGTTAAAGAAGCAAATAATTCTTTTTCCTACATTTTGCAAATATCGGTAATGGTGCGGAAAAGTGATATTTTGCCGTCCGAAGAAAGTGAACACCCATGTATTGAAATGAGAGAACAGTGACATGACATTGAACGCTAGCTGCAAACAGATTGGCTGAAAAGTTAAACTTTGCTATCAGTGATCGCAGTTCGTGCCAACTCTCACTCGTCACGTACGGCAAATTGATCTGTCCAGTCAATAGTAGCAACTCGCTAAATGTTTCTTTGTAGATCAAAAGCATCACTGCTTAAAGTTGTCCATGGTAAACCCTGTCGGCAAAATGCTGAAAAGTGACAATGGCTGGAAATACGGCGATGATAAAATTGTCATTTGGCTGTTTAGCAGAACTAAAAGTTCATACTGTAGTTTCAGAGAGCATGCCTTCCAGCAAAATCTGCAAGGTATGTGCAGCGTGGAAAGTGCCGCTAAGACGCCATTCATCGGAAATTGGCTTTATTAAGATAAATACCTGCAGTATATCATTTATGATAATTATGAATATAAAAAGATGCTGCAGTACGTAAACATATGTTGAAGTATTTCAATTGAAAACAAAATTGAATTTATGACAACTTTTTATCTTAAACTTAAAATACTAAATACTGGCACTTTCAATACGAATTGAATGTAAACAATACAATGTCAATTTGGATTAATAGAAGAACCCGATTGACGTTGTAGTTAAGTATTGTAGATTAAATATCACAGTTGCAATGAAAAGAGTCTGGGATCACAGACTCCAAACTATTAATGAATGGCTATTGTGCACTAAGGATACTGCAATTTGGGCCGATGGGCAGCGTCTCGGAAGCTGTTATTCAATTGCGCGGTAGAATCTAACCGTTATAATGGATAATACAAATAGATTTCCTAAGTTGCTGTGAATAGTGGCAATCGATTAATCAGATATAACCTTCTTACCACGCTGCACATTTGCAGAACGATTTTTCTGATTTATGATTTCGCCGAACATTTAAAGGGAAGGTGTCGTCCGAACAGCGCATGTGCGACTTTTTTGTTTAAACAATGTATTTCATGCATAATATATAGATGCTTTACCTCAACATAGTTGCAACATTTATATTTTATGATATTTATTGTTACAGGACATTAACTTTCATCAATCGCCATTGTACCCTAGATAGTGTTTAAACCGATTGTAGGGGCCCTCACAAACCTTGAGCACAGTTCCGACTACAAACTCCCTTTATCAACCTGTGACTGCTCACCAAATTGCTTTTAGTCCCCCAAGTTTTGCAGTATGCTTACCATTTGTATCGAGACTGTTTGCTACTTCTGCAATTTTTGCCAGTTCATCTTCTACAGCAGAAAGACTGCTTTCTCCTATGAATGAAATGTACAAATGATTTGCATACCTGCAGTTGTAAGAAAAATTATAAGCACGGCTATTTTTAAGCTCGTAATTTGGTTGTCAAATGCACTGGGAAGAAGAATAGGGATTTTCATGATCGAAGAGTAGATGCCCGGCTGATAAACTGTTGAGGAAGAATAAATTGATTGCGGTATTTGGTGATATACTGCCCACGCAACTAGATTATGTACGTAATGCAAAGAACATCTTACAGCGAATTGATTTATCTTACAGTGATCTGTTTCAGTACAAATGCTTTTAGTGGACCAAGACATACTGCTTAGACATACTATCTTTTAAGTTTTGACTGGGCTAAGTATGTTTACTAGAAATGCAGAATGTTCGAGAAAACACTTATTTATAATAGTTTGCCTCTGATTATGAATTTGGAGCTATATGGCTGTGTCCCCTAATCAGTTGGTAAAATAGTGAACAGAATTACTGAATACACATTTAACATACACCAAATTCTCTTTGAAGGCTACTACACTAACAGTAATGTACACCCATTGCTAGAGCTAACACTTTTTCGGAATGGGTACATTTCACTGGAAGAGTCAAGGAAGCTTCAGCTTTTAGAAATTCAATAACCCAATAAAGAGCAAAACGGGCTATAAATAACGTGCATTTGCATTTAGTTTGGAAAATTTGCATATTACGTAAACATCCTAAATCATAATTAATAGAAAGGTAACATAAGTAGTGTGCATGAATCTTATAGATATCCTAAAAACTATGTAAGAAGCATGGATTTAAAAAAAATAGCTTTCAGATTCAACCTCAGTTGGCACTGTCGAAGCAAAACATTCCACTTGCATACCACCGCGAGTTTTCAACGCTTTCATCAAATTTGACAACAAAATAGTTCAGGTGGTACAAACTGCATATAAATAAAAAAAAAGGGTTGGACTAGAATTCTTATTAAGTTGATTCAGAAAGTATTTTTGATGGCATTACTTTTGAAACATCCAGAGAGTCATATGAACATTGGATATTTTAAGTGTGTTAGTCCATATGAGAAAATTAATGTTCAATTCATAATGTAAGTCAAGCGGCCGGGGAAATACATGCATAGCTGCTTTAAAATTGAAATATGGATGTACACAGATATGGGAGATATCATGTGATTAAAACATTGTTGCAGATCTGGTATAAAGATTACACGAGGAAAAAAACTATACTTACTATCTGAAGCAAGATTGATTTTGCCAGCTTTGCAAATACTGATTGCTTCATCAGCGCCATCAACGCAATCCTTCAGACCATTACACAGCAGTTTCATAGAAATACAGTTACCAGCAGGACACTGAAATTCGGTTTTCAAACATCCGCAAGAAAAAGAGGCTTCATCTTCTCCATTTCGACAATCTACTTTTCCATTGCAAACTTTGTAGCGTTCAATGCACTTTCCATCAGAACACATGAATTCTGTTGATTTACAACGACAGTTGTATTCATCTTCACCCCCGGGACAGTTCTTCATACCATCACAAACGGCAGATTTTGAAAAACATTCTCCGGTCGAACATTTAAAACCTAAACATGGCATTGGTTCCGGTTCGGGTTGGGAACATGGTGGTATAGCTTCGTCTTCACCATAAGGACAATCTACCTCTCCATTACAGATTTTGAAGAGTTCAATACACTTTCCATTTGAACAGGTAAAATCTGTCGATTTACACGGACAGTTGTATTCGTCCTCGCCACCAATACAATTTGTCACATCATCACAGACTGCAGATCTAGGAATACACTGCCCATTGGAACATTCAAATCCTGAACATTGTTGTTGACATAGTGGTATTGCTTCATCTTCTCCATTTCGACAATCTACTTTTCCATTGCAAACTGTGTAGCGTTCAATGCACTTTCCATCAGAACACATGAATTCTGTTGATTTACAACGACAGTTGTATTCATCTTCACCCCCGGGACAGTTCTTCATACCATCACAGACGGCAGATTTTGAAAAACATTCTCCGGTCGAACATTTAAAACCTAAACATGGCATTGGTTCCGGTTCGGGTTGGGAACATGGTGGTATAGCTTCATCTTCACCATAAGGACAATCTACCTCTCCATTACAAATTTTGAAGAGTTCAATACACTTTCCATTTGAACAGGTAAAATCTGTCGATTTACACAGACAGTTATATTCGTCCTCGCCACCAATACAATTTGTCACATCATCACAGACTGCAGATCTAGGAATACACTGCCCATTGGAACATTCAAATCCTGAACATTGTTGTTGACATAGTTGTATTGCTTCATCTTCTCCATTTAGACAATCTACTTTTCCATTGCAAACTTTGTAGCGTTCAATGCACTTTCCATCAGAACACATAAATTGTGTTGATTTACAACGACAGTTGTATTCATCTTCACCCCCGGGACAGTTCTTCATACCATCACAGACGGCAGATTTTGAAATACATTCTCCTGTCGAACATTTAAAACCTAAACATGGCATTGGTTCCGGTTCGGGTTCGGGTTGGGAACAGGGTGGTGTAGCTTCATCTTCACCAAAGGGACAATCTACTTCTCCATTACAAATTTTATACTGTGCAATACATTTTCCAGTTGAACAGGTGAATTCTGTTGGTCTACATGGACAATTTAACTCGTCTTCACCACTAGGACAGTTTTTCACATCGTCACACACAGCAGGGTTTGGAATACATAGTCCATTGGAACATTCAAAACCAAGACAAGGTTGTGGACATGGTGGTATAGCTTCGTCTTCACCATTGGGGCAATCAACAATACCGTTACAACACTGGAACTGTTGAATACATCTGCCATTGGAACAGGTGAATTCAGTTGGTTTACAAGGACAGCCAAATTCATCTTCACCACCTTGGCAGTTGTTCACATCATCACAGACGGCAGACGTAGGAATACATTCTCCAGTGGCACATTCAAAACCTAAGCACTGCTGAGGTTCACATGGGGGTATAGCTTCATCTTCACCAAAGGAACAATCTACTACTCCATTACACAATTTAAAGAGTTCTATACAATTTCCATTTGAGCAAGTAAATTCTGTCGATTTACACGGACAATTATATTCGTCCTCGCCGCCAGGACAATTTGTCACATCGTTACAGACAGCACTGATAGGAATGCAAAGTCCGTTGGAACATTCAAAACCTGAACATTGTTGTGGACATGGTGGTATAGCTTCATCCTCTCCATTCGGACAATCTACTTGCTTATTGCAAACTTTGTACTGTTCAATACACAATCCATTTAAGCAAGTAAATTCTGTCGATTTACACGGACAGTTATATTCGTCCTCGCCGCCGGGACAGTTTGTCACATCGTTACAGACAGCAGCCATAGGAATGCAAAGTCCGTTGGAACATTCAAAACCTGAACATGGTTGTGGACATGGTGGAATAGCTTCATCCTCTCCATTCGGACAATCTACTTGCTTATTGCAAACTTTGTACTGTTCAATACACTTTCCATTTAAGCAAGTAAATTCTGTCGATTTACACGGACAGTTATATTCGTCCTCGCCGCCGGGACAGTTTGTCACATCGTTACAGACAGCACTGATAGGAATGCAAAGTCCGTTGGAACATTCAAAACCTGAACATGGTTGTGGACATGGTGGTATAGCCTCATCTTCTCCATTTGGACAATCTACTTTCCCATTGCACAATTTGTACTGTTCAATACACTTTCCATTTGAGCAAGTAAATTCTGTTGATTTACAGGGACAATTAAACTCGTCTTCACCACTAGGACAGTTTTTCACATGGTCACATACAGCAGATTTTGGAATACATTGTCCATTGGAACATTCAAAACCTGAACATTGTTGTGGACATGGTGGTATAGCTTCATCTTCACCATTGGGGCAATCAACAATACCGTTACAACACTGGAACTGTTGAATACATTTGCCATTGGAACAGGTGAATTCAGTTGGTTTACAAGGACAGCCAAATTCATCTTCACCACCTTGGCAGTTGTTCACATCATCACAGACGGCAGATGTAGGAATACATTCTCCAGTGGCACATTCAAAACCTAAGCACTGCTGAGGTTCACATGGTGGTATAGCTTCATCTTCACCAAAGGGACAATCTACTACTCCATTACACAATTTAAAGAGTTCTATACAATTTCCATTTGAGCAAGTAAATTCTGTCGATTTACACGGACAGTTATATTCGTCCTCGCCGCCGGGACAGTTTGTCACATCGTTACAGACAGCACTGATAGGAATGCAAAGTCCGTTGGAACATTCAAAACCTGAACATGGTTGTGGACATGGTGGTATAGCTTCATCCTCTCCATTCGGACAATCTACTTGCTTATTGCAAACTTTGTACTGTTCAATACACAATCCATTTGAGCAAGTAAATTCTGTCGATTTACATGGACAGTTATATTCGTCCTCGCCGCCGGGACAGTTTGTCACATCGTTACAGACAGCACTGATAGGAATGCAAAGTCCGTTGGAACATTCAAAACCTGAACATGGTTGTGGACATGGTGGTATAGCTTCATCCTCTCCATTCGGACAATCTACTTGCTTATTGCAAACTTTGTACTGTTCAATACACAATCCATTTGAGCAAGTAAATTCTGTCGATTTACATGGACAGTTATATTCGTCCTCGCCACCAGGACAGTTTGTCACATCGTCACAGACAGTAGCCATAGGAATACATTGTCCGTTGGAACATTCAAAACCTGAACATGGTTGTGGACATGGTGGTATAGCTTCGTCTTCACCATTGGGGCAATCCACAATACCGTTACAACACTGGAACTGTTGAATACATTTGCCATTGGAACAGGTGAATTCAGTTGGTTTACAAGGACAGCCAAATTCATCTTCACCACCTTGGCAGTTGTTCACATCATCACAGACGGCAGATGTAGGAATACATTCTCCAGTGGCACATTCAAAACCTAAGCACTGCTGAGGTTCACATGGTGGTATAGCTTCATCTTCACCAAAGGGACAATCTACTACTCCATTACACAATTTAAAGAGTTCTATACAATTTCCATTTGAGCAAGTAAATTCTGTCGATTTACACGGACAGTTATATTCGTCCTCGCCGCCGGGACAGTTTGTCACATCGTTACAGACAGCACTGATAGGAATGCAAAGTCCGTTGGAACATTCAAAACCTGAACATGGTTGTGGACATGGCGGTATAGCTTCATCCTCTCCATTCGGACAATCTACTTGCTTATTGCAAACTTTGTACTGTTCAATACACAATCCATTTGAGCAAGTAAATTCTGTCGATTTACATGGACAGTTATATTCGTCTTCGCCGCCGGGACAGTTTGTCACATCGTTACAGACAGCACTGAAAGGAATGCAAAGTCCGTTGGAACATTCAAAACCTGAACATGGTTGTGGACATGGTGGTATAGCTTCATCCTCTCCATTCGGACAATCTACTTGCTTATTGCAAACTTTGTACTGTTCAATACACAATCCATTTGAGCAAGTAAATTCTGTCGATTTACATGGACAGTTATATTCGTCCTCGCCACCAGGACAGTTTGTCACATCGTCACAGACAGTAGCCATAGGAATGCAAAGTCCGTTGGAACATTCAAAACCTGAACATGGTTGTGGACATGGTGGTATAGCCTCATCTTCTCCACTTGGACAATCTACTTTCCCATTGCACAATTTGTACTGTTCAATACACTTTCCATTTGAGCAAGTAAATTCTGTTGATTTACAGGGACAATTAAACTCGTCTTCACCACTAGGACAGTTTTTCACATGGTCACATACAGCAGATTTTGGAATACATTGTCCATTGGAACATTCAAAACCTGAACATTGTTGTGGACATGGTGGTATAGCTTCATCTTCACCATTGGGGCAATCAACAATACCGTTACAACACTGGAACTGTTGAATACATTTGCCATTGGAACAGGTGAATTCAGTTGGTTTACAAGGACAGCCAAATTCATCTTCACCACCTTGGCAGTTGTTCACATCATCACAGACGGCAGATGTAGGAATACATTCTCCAGTGGCACATTCAAAACCTAAGCACTGCTGAGGTTCACATGGTGGTATAGCTTCATCTTCACCAAAGGAACAATCTACTACTCCATTACACAATTTAAAGAGTTCTATACAATTTCCATTTGAGCAAGTAAATTCTGTCGATTTACACGGACAGTTATATTCGTCCTCGCCGCCGGGACAGTTTGTCACATCGTTACAGACAGCACTGAAAGGAATGCAAAGTCCGTTGGAACATTCAAAACCTGAACATGGTTGTGGACATGGTGGTATAGCTTCATCCTCTCCATTAGGACAATCTACTTGCTTATTGCAAACTTTGTACTGTTCAATACACAATCCATTTGAGCAAGTAAATTCTGTCGATTTACATGGACAGTTATATTCGTCCTCGCCACCAGGACAGTTTGTCACATCGTCACAGACAGCAGCCATAGGAATGCAAAGTCCGTTGGAACATTCAAAACCTGAACATGGTTGTGGACATGGTGGTATAGCTTCATCTTCACCAAAGGGACAATCTACTATTCCATTACAAAATTTAAAGAGTTCTATACACAATCCATTTGAGCAAGTAAATTCAGTTGATTTACATGGACAGTTATACTCGTCTTCACCACCAGGACAATTTGTCACATAGTCACAGACAGCACCGATAGGAATGCAAAGTCCGTTGGAACATTCAAAACCTGAACATTGTTGTGGACATGGTGGTATAGCTTCATCTTCTCCGTTTGGACAATCTACTTGCCTATTGCAAACTCTGTACTGTTCAATACACTTTCCATTTAAGCAAGTAAATTCTGTTGATTTACACTGACAATTAAACTCATCTTCACCACCAGGACAGTTTTTCACATGGTCGCATACAGCAGATATTGGAAAACATTGTCCGTTGGAACATTCAAAACCAAGACAAGGTTGTGGGCATGGTGGTATTGCTTCATCTTCACCATTGGGGCAATCAACAATGCCGTTACAACACTGGAACTGTTGAATACATTTGCCATTGGAACAGGTAAATTCAGTTGGTTTACAAGGACAGCCATATTCATCTTCACCGCCAGGACAGTGGTCTATATCATCACAGACTTCAGATGTAGGAATACACATTCCATTCAAACACTGAAAACCCAAGCAAGGTGATGGTCCACGACACGGTGGTATAGCTTCATCTTCTCCGAGGTCACAATCTTGAAACCCATCACAAACTTTATCTTTTCGAATGCACTGTCCATTATTGCATTGAAAGTGTGTATCTGGGCATGGACAGTTATTTTCATCTTCTCTATTTAAACAGTCTATGACACCATCACATAAAAAGGCATCTGGTATGCATTTGCCCTCAGAACATTTGTATTCACTTGAACGGCATGTTTGCCCACAATCTGCTTCATCCTCACCACTATTGCAGTCCTTTATTCCATCACAGATGTTGGTCAAAAGAATGCATTCACCACTTCTACACTCAATCTGAGGACAAACTTTCGTGCATAGGACGTGTTCATCCGATCCGTCTTTACAGTCTTTGACGCCATCACATTCATATGCTCGTGGGATGCATTGACCATCCATACATACATACTGGTCCTTCGTACACTGTTTGCACTCCATTTGTTTTTCATCAGCACCGTCTGAACAGTCGGTTATTCCATCACAGATAAACTTCCTATGTATGCACTTTCCATCTGGACACTTGAATTGACCTTTGCAACCGGCATCAGTACTTCCTTTAAGGAAAGTGTTGAAGTTTGTTTTACAAAACTGGAAACTTCATTTCGACAGAATTACGGGGTTGACAACTTATGCAATGTTGTTTTTATTTGTGAAATAAAGTATCCTAGCTCTGTGCAGTGGCTTTGAAGGTTAAATCGGATCGGTAAATTGCAATTATTTACAGCAATTTAAAGTCTGAAACTGGCGGTATTATCTGACGCATTGCCTTATTTGAAATAATTTTATGAGAACCAAGAATTTTAGCCGACCGAATTTGCTCAAAGCTTCTAAAACTATCTTTACCAAAATTGACCATAATAACCTTTTTCATGCGTGAATTGTAAGTGTACAGATTTGATAATCCTCGTGAGTTCTATTGTGGCGACAAACGTTTCTTTATAGATAACAAGACTCATGATTGTGGACAAGTGGAGAAACTATCTGGAACTTTATATAGAACACGATGGGAACTAATTTGGGATAATTGGATGGTGAAGTAATGTCTGTTTAATCTGCAAATGTAAGCTCATCCGCTTTTCCTTCTAAATTATACACTTGTTTTTATGATTAATTTATAACATTGCAACATTCAGCTATAGTGCACCTAACACTTTGAGAATTTTGAAAAATACGAAAATCCAATTATCCGAAATTAGTTCCAATCGTGTTATATTCTAAATCTCTTAGTGTATTTGTTCATTTTTTTTGTTTCATTATTTTTTTTGGGTCTCCCATTGTATTTCTTCTCAGTTGCATTTGGTATTGAAGTTTTGTGCAAGTGATAAGCATAGTACCCATATTGTTGAGATATGCAATGGAACCCACAAATCATTTGCACATTCCAGTTTCCAAAAACACTTGCAAACTGATCACAATTTCCACATGCCCAGTCGTTGAATTACTTCAATATGTAAGGGATAGTACTTGTTGATACTGGAGAAAATGTGATAACACTTAATGATATTTGACAAATTCTAGTCCACAATTTTTTTTGTAACACTGGACACCATATAGGGTGTGTTGACAACGTAAAGACAGTATTGCAAACACTTTTGGAATACTCCGAAAAACGAGAAAGTCTTTTACGAAATAGACAAACAGGCAAAATGCACGGAATATATAAGCTAATTCTGGCTGAAAGATTAGCAGCAAAAAAGTCTCATTTTGAAGATGTACTTACTACAGAATTCGATGGACTCGTCATGGCCTGATGGACAGTCACCGAGAAAACCATCACATGCATGTTTCGCAGGTAGGCAACTTTTATTTGGACATTCAATATAACCTTTACTGCAACCTAGTGGGAAAATGTCGGTAAAGTATCATTTCAGAAAACGTACTTTAAAACATCTTAAATGCTAAGCGATGAACTGTATCGGACTTCATTTTGATACATCCTGTAAGGAATATACCAAATCCTGGAGAATATTCATAGAGCCGAATCTCTTGACAATTACAGGCCTCAGAATAAAATTATTAGAGATTGACGTACTTCAGTATGAAAATCACTAGACAGCTTTATATTACTATACAAGTTGGTCCAGTTCTGGTTAATCTTGGGGTTCTTAGTCATGCAGTCTATGGTCGTTCCAAAACATTTTGGGACTGGACTTTCGACTGCAAATTGTGTCATTTACGCCATTTCTAATCCATAGTATCTTATGTTGGCATATGTGTTGCTTTTATAGAACCGATTCTAGCAAAACTGTATAGGAATTTCCATTCTTACAGGTTTTAGATTCGGATAGTTTTCAATTAGATATAATTCATTGGGTTTAAGATTGTCAGAAAACTTTGGAATGCATGTGACATTGCAACGTAAATTATCATTTTGAGTACATTTTGTTCTCAAGCTACGTCTCCCGATTTTCAATGAACAGTTCGAAAACAAACTGCGTTCTACGCATTTGTTCATTGTCCCTTGAAACAACAGACTCGTTTTAAAATTATTTTGTTTCCTGCTGAGTTAATCACTAATGCTAAGGAGCAAAACAGCTTAATTCTTCTAACAGTGAATTAAGTCTCCAAAAGGCTGAACAAGTACATTTATCACTGATCCCTTGGGTAATAAATGATATTTGGATTTGAAATGTCTTTACAGATCACCTGAACACAGCTTTAATAGACAGCCTATTGATTCCCCATGTATATTCACATTGTCTCATGACGATTAAAAGTAAAACAGCGCAAGAAGGCGAATTTAAAGGACGATATCAGCAAGTTTTAGCATACTGACTAATCAGAACTTTCAGTCACTCTAAGACTTATGTTATCCTTGCCTATAATTAGATATTATTCCCTAATATTTTTCTTCGTTCAGCGAAGGAAAATACGAGTGACGTAATGACCGTGTCACCACGAGTCGAAGACGAGTGGTGACACGGTCATTACGTCACGAGTATTTTCCGAGCTGAACGAAGAAAAATATTAAGGAATAATATACTTATCACATGCACAAGCCAAGAATTCGTTATTTTTTGCAAAATAAAATAAGTTTTCCATGACGATTCCGCGTTTAAACTTTTGAACTACTTTAGGAATAATATCGGTACGCGGTGCACAAGTTGTCAATCATTTCCAGTCGTCCGTCGTGTGCGTTAGCGCTCACGTTCGTTCGTGTGTGGAGCAAATGACAGCTCTCGGTATACATGTAGGCTACCTCCCGCAAAGTTATACTCTATTTCAAAGATAGCATAGTCCTAGAAATTTATCACAGACGAAGATACGCTATTTTTCGGGAACAAATATCGGCTCAACGGCGCGACCACTGTAAACGTCGCGCCTGACCCTGTTTGCAATGCGTACGGAACCAACGGTATACGCGACCAGCTTCGAGTTCGTTGTTTCCGCAAATTAATAATCACGTAATTCCTTCGGAATATACAGGCGGTACACTCTTGTGTTTACATTGTTCGGATTATTAATGTCGTAGTCTGTGAAAATATCGATTTCATTACATGACTTTTGATCGTGGGAGAAACATCGGCCGCCATGTTGTTTGTTTACATATTTACGAGCACACCGAAGATCGACAAAAAAAGGTCCGACGCACCAAAATTGATGACATAGACGCGGGTTGTCGTGACGTAGAACGACCAGAGAATAAATCCCGTATTTTTTGTTCGGAGACGACAAACTTGGCTTGTGCATGTGATAATGTGGAAATATGGGCAAGTTTTTCTTAACGAAACATGAGCAAAACGTTAAGACAAATGTTCAAGGTGCTTTTACCTCTTGATTACTCATTAAATATTCAACAAGTCTTGCTTTCAGTAATTATCACTCAATGATGTACGACAAGATTCAATATCTTGCCATTTTTCAACCGTGCAAGTATTCAATATTTTTTTTTACTCCGAGATGTTTATAAAAGTAGAGATGCTTATCCACCTATATAGTAAATTTACATTAGCCATAACAAAATTCAAAATAACAATTTTTACTATTGCCAGCAATGTTTATTCCTTCCCAGTGTGAAATGGGGTAAACCTCCGAGATGGGCAAACACTGAATGTGGCATGACTCTGCAAATGATGAAAACCGAAATTTGACCTGATATTTGTTGGAAATTCTGCTTGGGAATTTTGTTTCATTCTCCGAAATGTAGTAAACGAATGATAAATCAAAAACTAATGGAAAGAAACTTGCCAATTGTTATCAAGCTGGCAGAAATTTAATACACAGAGGAACTACACCATACTGTAGTGCCAATTACACCAAAGTCTTCCAGAAAATGATCACCAAATGCGATATTTAGGGTTTGCCCCGACTTTCAGTGTTTGTTTGCCTTTAATACTTGATAAACACAAAGCACACCACCTGTACCATTCCGAAAATACCACCAAGGTAGTCAATATCTGGTTGAATTGCCGAAAAGTACATACACCGATTTGGCCACAAGATTTATAAAGGTCTAGACATTCGCAACCTCAATGTTTGTGTGACGGTTACATGCAAATCTTAATTGCGACATGGACAAGGTTGCAATGTTGGATAGTTGTTAAATTGCTTTTTATGTAGTTATTTCAAAAAACATTGCGTTTTCAGATGAGGTTTCACCTATCAATACTGCCTGCGTTTGAGGCCTTTCTGGATGCTAAATATATGAAATCTAAACCGAAATTAGAATGAGCAATTCCAAGCTCTAAAGTCTTACACATCCAATCAGATATTCTAACAAGTAAATACTTGAAGAAATGTCTTCACTCATTCTTGCAACATTAAACTCGTTTAAGTGAGAGTACCTGGTCAAACACTTACCTCCACAGACATCACGTGACTCATCTTTACCGTCTTCACAATCAGTAAGTGAATCGCAGAGCCATTCGGAGGAGATGCATTTGCCTTCATGACACTGATACTCGCCAACACCACACTCGACTGTGAATAAGCAAGGCATTTCCGTACTTCAAAATTAGACAATCATCAACACTCCGGAAAACGATAGAAAGATAACGATGTAGAATTATACATATCAAAGGTACACTCACTAAGCATTAATGTTTCTAAATTCTAATCAGTTTTACTTGAAATGAGCATCACGACAGCAATAGAATTTGCATATGACAATTTTAATAGAAAAAATTCGTCTATTCTTACCTCCGCACAGGTCTCCATCTTCATCAAAGTTGTCAGAGCATTCGAACGGTACATTGTTACAAACTTTTGTATTTGACACACATTTTTCATCCGGGCACTCGAACTTTAGCTTGCCACAATCTAAAGAGGGAAAGTAGGGATTAAATCAAATTGCAGATCCTATTTGATATTTCTTATGATGCGGCAACATATCAGTCCGGTTTTTCGAGGCAACAAAATATTGATATCAGATATGGAAACTGTTACAGTCCATGTAATGTTCACCAGAAGCAAATGGATACTGGTCATATGACATTCCGAATTAACTCCTTGACTTTCAAAACAATTTTGAGGAGACTAATATTTAAAGCTTCGTTCAAATGAGGCCTGAAACAGAACGATATTCAAGAAATGGGAAACGAAATTCTTTATCGATTAAATCACGTGCTAGTTAGGTTGTCTTTTGACGTGTATTTTTAGAAATGTATGTGCGCGTGGGAGAATTTTCAAACTCTGTGCATTCCGAGAATGCAGGTTCTACACATTCCTTCACAATACCAAATAATGACAACTGTTCAAGGTAGAATGTGCATTAGGGACAGATATTCTGACTCAAATTCTTACAAATCTTGTCTGATCTACCACTTGTTGGGGCTCATTTTAAAGCTCTTGGAGAAAGAAAAACTTTCACAGTCTTAGTTTTCCGGAAATCCATAATTTAATTTCCCCCATAGTTAACACAGGGATAGTGGCCATTTTGAATTTTAAATATCCCAAAAAATGTCGAGTGATTTGTTTCGCCAATTACAAATTTTGCAACTTAGGCGATTCCTGATTTTTATTGTTAATTTGGTAAGAGAATGTTTGAAAGTATCATCTAGGAAAGTTTGAGCAAAAATTGTCTTGCACATTCGGGGTTCACAGTACCTTAAAAGAAGACATGTGCGCTATGTTTTAATGTCTTCATTGATATTTTTGATTTTCTGTCGACCAATTTATCAGTCTTTCAGCAGTTTTTGAATTTTTGTGGATGCCTGAATTGCAAAATTATTTTGCAATCATTAAGTTCTGTCACAACTTTCCCCGTGCAGCGCCATTTAGCAAATGCTTTTGAAATATTGGCATTGGCACTTAATCTCAATCTGAATGTTAATCTAATTCTTATCCTGCCAAGAGAGGGAGTGAACATGCATAACAATTGGTATGTGAAAACGAAGTGTACCCTGAGGTAAAAGTTACGGTTTGGTTGATACATGCATTCAGCAAAGCGAACAAACACGTTGCTGAAAAAATACCACTTTTGATAAATCAAAGATAAAGAGCATCTGTCGTTTCACGAAAGCAACCTTGTAATTACACAGCGTTTTGTTTCGGACAGATGCATTTCTAATTAGAGAACGAGCACCGTTGATGGTGCCAGTAAATGAGGGAAGGGGACCCACGGAAAAAAAATCTGTTCCAAGTGCATCAAAATTCTATAGAACAGTGAGGGAGTCTCCAACCTTTTACTCAATTCAAATCTTTCAGATATCACACCGAATGGGGCAGAAGACTCTGAATTCTTTCATGCCCTGGTAGCTGGGGTTACCAAATGAAAATTCTATGACTGGTTATAGGAATGTAATATTGTAGCATCATCTGTTCATCTTTTTATAAGTAAAGTGTGATTTGTTTAGATGTCCAGGTGACGACAAGTTCTATTTTTCGTAATAATTTTAGTGGTGGTGCGTTCGGTACAGGAAAGCACTGGATGTAGGTGCTAGGGAGCCCATACTAGTATAGTCAGTGGAAAAAGGCGCTACTTCTTTGGCACCTGTGCTGTGATATGGGAGGACTTGCACGTGATAAACGGTTACTGATCGGCGCATCGCTGCAGTTTCGGACGGCGCACCCCCCCCCCCCCCTCACGTGATCACAGGTTTGAGGTACACAGCCCATGTGAAAAAGAAAACTGGCATTTTTCCGTGCGCCGTATACTACAAGCAACCAGTGTGACCAACTTACTTTGAGTACAGTAGAGGTCCGATTCGTCAACTTCGTTCCGACAGTCTGTGATTCCATCACATAGGTGAGTATTCGATACGCACTCTCCATTGCCACACGTAATTTCATCTTCCGCGCAACCGTGAAATATCGAGCCATCCGGTAATGAAGATCGCCCTGTCATACTCTTCGATTCCTGGTCTTCAAAGTCACGTTGCTCCAGTTGTTTCTGCAAGGAATGGAAAGAATGCGTTAAGGATCAGCTTTCTTCCAAGTGCAAAAAATCAGGGAACACAAGTCGTGAGGCGACTATCAGTTTATGGAGTGTCCAGATATTCATTCAGGAGGATTTTTATTATTCTGTCGGTTTTTTATGCCCCTCAAGGAAATTATGGTCCCTCTTAAATCGTTCATGGGTCCCACGTTACATACATTCATACATACACTTTTTGAAACTTCACCACACTTTGGCGAAACGAGAAACTACAGCTATTTCATTAAAGAAAAATATAAATATTTGTTATTGCTATATTGTCCAAATCTATCACTAGGCTTTTCAAATCCTTTGATTGATTAATGAATCTGTAAATTGAAAATTTCGTCATTCTTCAGGGGAGGACTGAAATCAACCAGAAAATATTGTGTCACGCGAACTAAAATTGATCATAGCATACATAATCAATGAACCAAAGTTATTGAGAGCTCAGCTATCTACTGGTACAGTAGTATAATTGCAGTTCACCATTGTCATGCTGTGTGCAGCTGAAAATGGCATCTGTCAGTTCCCATGGTGATAATGACGGGTAGTTCAGGATGTACATGTGCGAACTATAGCCGTGACGCCCTACTAGTTGAGGGCAATCTCCTACAAGTTTTGGCGGACAAACTGTAGTTGATGGTAGACAAGTTTTAAGTTGTCATCCTGGTAGATCAAACTGATGAGATGGGTAAAACAGCTGCCGTGAGTATTTCACATCTGTACATATTTCTAGAGCTTATAAGAAAGTACAATCAGTCATTCATGTATTCCGATAAGTCCTAGTGCTTTAATAGGCGTAGAGAGGTTATTAAACGTACTGTTTTATTCATGTTTTGTATAATTTTGAAAACGAATGAACATGTTTTCCCGGAAAGTTGCCGTGACATTTGAAGCTTATTTTGAGGTGACTGATGAGCAGGTCCTGGCTTGGTGTTCTTTTTTACTTGTCACTATAATGAAAAAACCTTACTCTGCAAATTTAGAGCTCATGCACGTCGAATATAATGAAGCATTCAGTGAGGTACCGACTGAGGGCGTTCTAGATCGCAGTGAAGTTGACAACACTCTTAAAACATTTCCGATTACAGAAATAGTGACTGAACATTCATGAGGACAGATTACATGTAGAAGCAGGATTGCAACTTTCTTTCATGGCCCCCCGTAAAGACTGGTCTTTTGCGACCCCTGAAAATCCTCCTCTCCCCCCCCCCCCCCCGAGTAAAATTTGGACACTAAAAAAAACAGCAATGAACAAGTAAAGACATTAGAAACCGCTATCTCTAACACACGAGGTTGACTTTCATGACTTAGGCCATGGAAATGTTATGGTTCAAGTTACCGGGCTTGACCTATTTTAATCCGCAGACCATAAACTTTGTAAAGCCGCCCTTAAGCGCTGAAGTGAACAAAAATCACAAAACGCCTGAAATTAAGCGAAAAATACGATCTGGAAAATTTAAGTGAGGTCTATGTCCTTCCTCATTTTTTGCACTCTACAAACAAGCAACATGGCGGTCAGCCTTGTCCGCAAGTGTAATTTCATTCAGTAGATACTATCATGACACGAAAAAATCTTTGGCTGCTGTTTTAAGGGAGCGTTCAGTTATTACGGCCGGGGATAGGCCGGCAAAATCCAGGGGGGGTCACCTTAAATTTGAAAACTGCAAGGGGGGGGGGGAGTCATGTATTTTTCAAACAGCTCAGAGGGGGGTCACTTAATTTTCATAAGTATCCGTCCCGTCAAAAAGCAGTTTCAGTGTTCAGAAATATTCTATCCGGGAGATAAAAATGATTCGCTGCATGATTTCATTCTCTGAAGTCATTTAACAGTAAATCTGAACAAAAGTAGAATTATCTGTCACATAAACATCTTGACTTGACAACTCTGAGGCTTGTCTTATTGTAGATCGAGCTCACTGAGGGCAAAGAACAATTCCTATTACTTACATATTAGAGATATAGCAATTTTTGTCAGGAAAATTATTTAACAGTTACCCATAGACTACTATCACCATGAAAAGTGAAATTACACTTTTAGGTGAAATTACAATATCATAATTGTTGTCAACACCTGAACTTTCAAATACCCTATTTGAATCAAGTATATTTGTATCAATTATCAAACATCTATAAAGGCACAAATTAATTTACTTTAGCATTGTAAAAAAAATTATTCATAGTTTTCTAAAAGACTCCAATATATAGTGAGTGAATCAACATTTGGGTGAAATTCCAAAATCCAATTTCTTGCACACATTTCAACCTTTAACCATCCTAGTCAAACTTAGTACTTTAAAATCAAATGAATTATCAAAAGTCTATAAATACACAGATTTAGATATTTTTGTATTGGAAAAAAATTATTCATAGTTTCCTCATAGACTACTATGTATAGTGAATCAACATTTTGGTGAAATTCTAAAATCTAATTTCTTGCACACATATCCATTTGTAACCACCCTAGTCAAATCAAGTACATCAATATTAATAATTGAGAGTACATAAATACACAGATTTACCTATATTTGCATTGGAAAAAAATATTCATAGTTTCCATGTATAGTGGATGAACATTGTCAGTGAAATTCCAAAATCAGATTTCTTGTACATATAATATGCACCTTTAACCGTCATATTCTAATCAAGTACAATTGTTAATTATTCAACGTCTGAATATGCACAAGAATAGCAAGTATTTCATTGGAAAAAAATTCACAATTTTATCATAGACTCCAATATATACTGGATGAACATTTTTAGTGAAATTCTAAAGTCAAATTTTTTGTACACATACCAGTTGTAACAACGCTATTCCAATTAAGTACATTATGTCAATTATCAAATATCTATAAATGCATATAGTTTTGTATTGAAAAAGTATTACATAGTTTTCTCATAGACTACTATGTGTAGTGAATCAACATTATCAACAGCTGATTATCAATTAAATCCAAATATCAACATTTTGTACACACACGCTTGCACAGAAATATTGCGATTCACCTGTAATTTCTGTCCAATCCCTTTGAGGGGTAATTTCAAAATTACAGCAAGGGGGAATTTTAGCATTAATAACTTGTCAGTTTGTAAGGAGGGTCATTTGAAAAATCTGAGAATCTTTATTCTATCGCCCCCTCTCCCGAGGTGTTTGTGTGCAGCTTTACTCAAGCAATGTGTGTGTGTGTGGGGGGGGGGGGTTTCATGAAATTTTTGTCATCTTAAAAGGGGGTCATTAATTTTTTTGTGCAATTGGTAGAGGGAGTTCACTTATTTTGACTGATGTGCAGGAAGAATTTGCCGACCCAACCCCGGCCATAATAACTGAACGCTCCCTAACATGTGAGCTTTCGAACAAAATTTAGAGGCAGGTCACCCGCTGTGTTGAGTGTGCTAGAAATGATACTGAGCTGCGGCTAGAAGTCCGGCGGACAACGATTGATTTTGCATATTGATAAAACTACGAATAACTTCAGCGATTGTCTCAGAATGGCAAAACCTTGAAAACGTGAGGAATTCCATAAATACATTCCATTATTGAAACTACGGGAATTGTTGAACACGTAGAACATGAAAGGCACCGGTCATATTTTCCAACGGGGAGGGGCGTTTTGGTGGAGTGATCATGGGAAAGACCAAGTGGAAAATCACTATCAATATTATAAATTCTGGTGGCTTTTAACATCGCTTATTTTTATCGTTGTTTAGTGTTTTGCACGTTACCAACAGTTTTTTTTCGAAGGAATACTTATCAGAAATGACAAGGAAACTCCCTCATGCTATACATTCCCAAAAAGCAGAGAATCTAAAGTCTAGTATGGTAGAAACAGTTTACTCAAAGGATGAAAGGTATATATTCGGGGTAGAAAACCTCAATTTTGATATAAATGATAAAAATTAATTTAAGTGAAAAACTTGATACTATTTTCTGATATTCAATATTTCACTTGAAACAAAAGTATATGTAGTGTTAACTTATTTTGTATTATCTATTCTAATTCTAAAATGGCAAGGGTTGAAGGACTGACACTTAAAAAAAGTGATTAAAATCACGATAACAAAATTAAAAGCTATTATTCAAAATGAAAGAACAATATCTAATCAAAATAGTCGTTTTGATAAATATTTCAAGAACAAGTGAAAAATTCAGAAAATTTGACCCAGCCAGAGTTACTCTTTCGAAATCTTGGAATTGGGAGAAAAAGCCAGGAAATTGGGTGATTTACATAAATTTACAATTCTTTCTCATTCAATTTACAACTGCTCGATAAGCTAAAAGGTGAACCCTACCAGGACTTTGAGCTTGGGTTAACAAATTACACAAAATTGAATAAATCTTTGCGAAAAAGTGATTTGAACAAATAAGCTGTATTAGGTGCAGCTCCCCCTTAAGATGCGACGACAGAATATGAAAGTGAATACTCTCCGGTGGTTTCTGTTCACAAAGTTTTTTACTATCCGGTGGTTTCTGTTCACAAAGTTTTTTTTTCTGATATAAAGTTATTAATCTTTTTTCCGCACGAGCCCCGGTGCACATTCAGACATTACCGTTCAGTAAGCCGGCTGCTCAAATACATAAGACTACGACCAACACCTGGCTGGAAACTGGACATTCAAATTGTAATGCCCTCAACATGAGAACGTGTAACACTAGGGTGACCAGACGAGAGGCCCTCCTATTCCCTACAATGGGGCTAACACAAGTTTTCTGAGAGTGAATGCTCGAAATCGAAGGCAATAAGGGGGACCCATGTTGGGATAAATTGTACAAATTCACCTTATGTATGCAACAGTTGTGCATATTTATGCCTATGAACAAGGTAATGACGCGAAAATCTTGAAGTTTATGAACACATTTTGTCAACAAACGTCAGACGGGACGCCATCTTGGAAGTCGTCTACTCGCACGCGAATGGTCACTATGAGAGATCGCGTGAACGGAAACACTTGCATTTCACAGTGAATGTTGTGAAGACTAGGAAGTCAAGATGAGTGCAAAAATTTCCTAAAAAGTTTTTTCTTCTTCCGAGAAACTGCCGACGAAATTTTTACTTTGAAACGGCTATGACTTTTGGCATCATTTTCCAGGAGGGAAGGAATGGCCATGCGGGCAAATTGTACCTTAGATATTTTTCTACTTGTTTTGTGCTCTAAAATAGCTCAGCTATGCAGCGCAAATTAGCGCCCACGGTTCTTCCAAAGCAGGAAGTAAAGTTTGCAATAGTGCCGTACTTGAACAACTTGCTTTTTCACCGGTGCGCACCTGTCTCTAACCAGAAACAATGGCTTGTATCCATGATACTGTAAACAAAGGTCAGCGTGAGGACAATCTTCCATTTTCTTTCACTGAGACTCATCAACCCATACAATATTCTCACAGAAATAATTTGGAAACTATCAATGCACCTTTCACCAGACTCATTATTGTACAGTTTGTCATCTTTGACCCATTTTTACAATATTTGATCTGATTTTTGGTCATATTGTCTCATTATTCCTCATTACAATATTCTCAGGGAAAGAATTTGGAAACTTTGATTTTCCAGAGGCTGCCAAATTGTGATCATGCTAATAAGCCAAATTATTTTTTCAGATTTGAACTTTGTACCAACACTTTCAACAGGTGCCATCAAGATTTTGGCAAAAAAAAAATCAGTTTTAAAAATCGTCCGGTCACCCTAGTAACACTTTACATTGACAACCTCCTCCCTTGCTGTACAGATTTGCAAGATTGGTAACAGTTTAAAATACCCTACTATTTACAAAGGAATTGCAGCGGCAATAATTACGAAACTACAGATCTGGCCTTAATTTTCGCTGCCCATACGCCGTTACATGTCCTGATACTGCCCAGTGATACATCTATCCATCACCAATTTACGTTTAGTGTGCGATTGTGTATAAATCTATCGGCCTACATGCATCTTTCTATACATTTAATATCAGTCCAATCCGCCTGTCTGCCTCTATCTTTTCTACAGATTGATGTATTGATACGTGCGTGCCCACTCTACAGGAAGATATTAAGGTAGTGTGCGCCTCGAAAGTGAAAGACTTTCCTCAATGAAACTTTCAGGGTGACCATGCAAAATTTGGTGCTAGATAGACAAATTGCTTGAAAAATTTTAAAACTATTTGAAATTAAAAATTGTCACCATCCCTGTGTTAATTTATGGGGAAAAAAATTTCGAATCTCGAAAAACTAAGACTGAAAACTTCTTACACCACAGACAAATAGAAGAAACATTTCTATTTGTCTGTGCTTACACCAAAAGCTTTAAAATGAACCCACACATGAGGTGGATAAGAAAATATTGAAAGCCCAAATTATCTGTCCCCTTAAGCTGGAGAGGGTACTCTGTCTGGAAACCTAGCGTCCTCAAGTAAATTCATAGAATGTTCCTAAAATTGGTAACTATACTTGAAAACCAGTCAGGAAGGAAGAAAGGGCTTTCTTGACGCTTTTCCATCAGTCTGATTACCGCGAAGTCATTAACATTTTGGCAAGTAGAGGCGCGCTTTGGTTCTGGTGCAGAATCATAACAAAAGACAATTGTCGATAAAATACGCAGATATTCCACGGAGATTGCAAGCGTGAGCTTTACCGGCATAATTTTGAGTTTTCTTGAAATTTTCTGTGGAAAACGGAGAAGCCGGGTACCACACTTGCACTGCAAAATTAATCTCTGACATTTGACTAGAAGACTGGCAAATTTTGAAATGGAATAATGTTCAAAGTTTCTTTGATATTTTCGGGAGTCTGGTATTTCATTTACAAGATTGTGAGAGTAACAAGACCATTAAGATTAGACTTTCTTCTTAAAATAACGAATACTTCGGAGTCCTCGAAACCCTACGTACAGGTTATGAAAGTTGAAACCAAACATCCAGGAGAAACTCATTTTACAACTTACCAACTTTGAAAGGCAGAATTACATCAAAGTTTAAATTACAACACCATTTTCGTAAACGTGACCAACATGCGAGCTTTTGGAGTTAGGAATGCTGACGGCTTTTCTTGCTATAGACTGAGAAAATTCCTACCTACCTGTTTGTATCTTACAGGCGAGTGTAACGTGGCATTCAGAAAGGTCCGCCGACCATGCGGAGTCCTCCCCACGTCATTCCTCCGAGTCTTGACATAGGAGCGTGCTTCAACGTAGAACAAAAACAGGATAAGTAGGGAAACAATCCAGAGAACTGCCGTGAACCTCATCCTTGGTTTGTCGAACCACAGTCTCTCTATCCACTAACGCCGCTCCGTTGATTATAAGGGGGCAGTGCATCTGCCCTACAGTAACATGTAAATTTTGCAGAGATAAATTACCATATTGTGATAATGTGCACCAGGTGACAGCAATTCTGACATGACCCCTCCTGACGTCCTTTCCTCGGTGTCTTTATGCAAACCACACGTATGTGTCTCATACTTTTTGATAAAGCTTTCCGTTTCAATCATAGAATAATTTCTCTATTTTACGGACTTAATGCCTCACGAACAGCCTAATGATGTGGAGATTTGAGATTACACGAAGTTTCATTCCGACTGTGGCTGAAAAGATTAATTTTGAGGGCGTGGCTTGCATACTTTTGTTTAATTGATATAATATTACTGTAGCCTCTATGATCTCTCTGAGTTCATTATGTCAGCATGATATTCAGTACTATAAACAATTAAAATGCAGCAAACGTTCTATGTTTCCATTTTCCATGTCAAGGGTCTGCATCGAATGAATGAAAGCAGAGTCATCGACAAAATGAACGGAATTGACTGAAGGAAAAATCTCATTACGTGACAGCAATTGGTCTGTAAAATATTTCAGGCACTGTTTCCAAGGGAATACATGGATCTCAAATCAATAAGTTTTATCATGAAATAGGTTTTATGATTCCGTGTAAACAGTCAGGAAACGTTTCAGGTGTACCAGCCTTTTGAATTTTGAAGAACTCTCTTGTCCGCATAGAAGATGCTATAGCTGCTGGATCGATGCTAGATAATAGTTGCCATGACGTTAGGCAGGCCTGCTGCTGCTTCTGTCAGGTAAGCTGAACATTCGACCCGTGACAATTATACCACGAGTACCCTCTCTTCTAGACTGGAAGATCCGTCGCTCGAGGGCGCTCTCTACGCTCCCCCCTTCTGAGGGGCCTTCTCTTCAAGCATATTATTTTCCAATGTAATGCACATTTTATTTGTCGTATTGATTTTTTATATTGCTTTTCAAAGTTTTGGGCATTTTCTGGAAAAATTTTTGAGATCGAAATGTTTTTTTGAGTTATAAGAAATATCTCAATGAAATGAAATTCTTTTGAGATGTGTGTATAATACACTATCTATGCAATCTTTTTGGTAATATTCTACTATCATGACACGTGTACAAATACTACCAATTGAAGCGAGGTGGGGGTAAAATTTGAAAAGTGATGTGTATTGTTTTCTTAAAATAAAACAATTTATTTGTATTTTTGAGCATCCATCACTATTTACACCACATAGCGCAGTATTTTTTCCAACATACCACGGACAAGCATGTTTACAAAATTTATCCTTTTACCATCTACCACTCTGAACCTAGTAATCTGGTTGCTGTTGTTTATGTTTAAGTTGTTCTTTGCAAATAAAAATTGACCAACACCAAGTTGTAGTTAATCTTGTTTTAAATCACATTGGTGCCGGTACAAACACATGGCATGCAAAGAAAGCATTGAGAATGGAATGGATTCTACAGCTGTAATTTTGAAATGGCCGAGAGGTAAACAAGTATAGGGCAGACTGTTTCACCTTCTCTACAAAAGAATGTAACAGTCACCAACGTGTGTTGTCACCTGAGTACGTCAGTACCTCTCTGGTACTTACAGCTATGGCATGCCTTTGGTTATTATGGCATTAATTTGCATATATTTGCAACGACATCGATATGAATAAAACAACAACCACAATAACTTGTTCTGTAATATTTACTGGCAAATAACAACATAAACATAAACACGACCAGATTACAAGGTTTCCTGTCCTGTCTACTGTATCAGTGAGCCAACTTTCCTTTTTACATTCTTATGTAATAAATAAGTTCAACAGTAGTGCTATGTAATATCAGGTATGGCCATGATGGGGTAGGGTAACTGTAAGCTTACTTTGACTGAAGTCACATTTGTATTCACTAAAATATAACACTACAAGATCTACTTTTGTATGCTGGAAAAGCTCCTTGTTTTGCTCGAAATATTGCATCCATATACTGCTCCTGCTAATATCTTGATTTGAGAGTCAATACCATTTTCCATGCCCTGCCAAGATGTGTGATGGTACAAACACACACCACAACCTGTCATCATAAAACTGCCAGACATATTGAATCGCACCAAAACACAAATTGACATGCATACGTAGTGTCTTATCCTTGTGCCATATCTGAAAGAAATTGACCCGGGCATGTTTGAGATATTCATGGATGGACGGATGGATGCATGGAAGCCTATCTATAGGTCCCCAAGACTTCATCTTTGGGTAGCATACACCATAGACGGGGTACTGTATAAGTGGGGAATGATAAGTTTACCACATGAATCACAGACTTAACTGATGCTGTTCAAACAAGTTCTTACACAAACTTCTCCATACACACACCACCTAAACAGTCTACACATTTAGACTATGTAAAATGAACAGAAACAATAAACTTTTTTCTGCCGAAATAAATATTTTTACTTATTTTATTACAATATTGCAACAACGATGCTTTTGTCAAGCACGTACTTGAACAACAAATTCTTTCTGCAGCACACGTGAAGTGCTGACATGAAACAACACATGTCAACTGAATCAACTAGAATCATCATCAATCCTTGGTACGTGTGATGTCACAGGAAATGAATACTGAATGCATGGATTATCATGAATGTCATACTATGGATATGGCAGTACTTGTTTATCCCATTCACGAGGAAGTTCCGGTAAAATTCTACCCCTAGAAATTAGCAGCAGATTTATAAAGTAGGAGTAAAAGTGTTAGCAAAACGAAACCCCATGCAAGCGCACATCACTACAACGTTAAATCTCTGTTAAAGTCCAGTGGTTTGAAGTGACTTTCCACGATGTCCTGGGTAACTTCTTCAACTGTTGCTGGCTTCCATTTTGGGGCGTTATCTTTGTCGACCAATAATGCCCTCACTCCTTCATAGAAGTCATGTCCATCCTATAAATAAAGAAACAATTGAAAATGTAGCTGGAAATGTTCAAAATATGGATGTACGGTAAGTGTGAAACAGGGTTAAATGAAGAACCTAGCTCACGATAGCACATGAACTCATACAGTGACAAAACACTGCATCACACAACATTTAACACATCTGTTGATATCCAGTGGTTTGAAGTGACATTCCACAATATCCTGAGTAACATCTTCAACATGACTTCATGCAAAATATTCAATAACTTTACATTCTAGAATGACGTTATTCGTCATCATAAAAACTCAATGAAAACTATGCTCTTCCTCAATTCCTTTTATCTGCATATGAAACAGATACCTAAAGTAGACTAAAAAATGTACTGGGAGTAAAAGAGATTCTTGGATACAAAGATATTTGAAGCGACCAAAATGAGATTTTTTGTCTACTTGTCATGGCTTTGACTTACTATACAGCCCTGAGATATCCTGTATTCCATTGTGAAGCAGTCTGCAAAACTCATCCTCTCGCCTTCTTGGAGTTGTCGCAGAGTAATCTTCATTGATGTCGGCGACATTTTCAGCAGGGTCTGAAATCAAGTTGAAGCATGAGAAAGTGTTATTTTTTGTTGTTGATGGTGAACGATTCATATGAAACATTCCTGTACAAATCTTCATCCTGCTTGTTGGTACTTAAAAACTCTATGACTGAACATGTGACGTGTGGCTGGTAGGTTCTGACTAGTCTAATGTATAAAATGTTTGCAGTAAAGGTTCTCAGCATGATATTATGCAGACCTAGTTACACTGTGATCAGTATCTTCTCCAGTCGTCTTGCCTCCTAAGATTGTCCAGACACAACAAATGTACTTGACATTGCAGTGTTATTTGTTTTACAGAATCTACCAGCAGTGTTTCTTTCATGCAACTTATCTTTTCACATCCAACGTTTTTTTGTCTTTTTTTTACAGTGTGGGACCATTTCAATGTGTTGGTAGGTTCAAAGGTTAAATCCCACTGTTCAAATGAAACGACCCAGGACTGCAAACTCCCTAGGAAATGTTTTCACAACATGTTGGAGGTTCATAGAGGAACTACATCAATTTAGAAGGAACTTTTATTAAACATCCACACATTAAAACATATCTTATGTTTGTGTGCCTTATCTGTTTCCACCTCAGATCAAACAGAGCAAACTCCAAGTTTTCACAGCTGTGTCAGGAGATGTTGACATAGGTTCAGGGCCTGAAAAATCCGCTTGCCCGATGCCCAGGACAGACTGATTTCTAATACGGACTAGCACAAAACTAGCCCTCTCTTGCCCGCGGGCAGAAAGTTCAGAGCCAACTCAGTGTTTTGCCTCGTGTCTTTTGATGCAAAATTAGAAACAATGTCCCCCCAAAGTACCAGACATGGGTCACTAGGGACGCACTAAAATCAGGGCCAATTTTTTTTTGTCTCTAGCGACACACTAAAGGAAAATCAGTTACTCTGTTAAATTTGCGATTCATGTTATAAGCAAGTCCATATGTGCGTTCACTAGCCACTGCACCCAATGCTGGGTCACGTACTTCCCCACTCATTTTACTTGTAAAATGTAATGAGATAACAGACAATGATGTTTGAAGCGGAAGCCTCCATCCTTTTAAAAAGAACAACTAACTTTTCACCAAACAATATGGACAGTGAAACAGTAAAGCAAACTTTGTAACAACCGCGGTTACTACCCCACTAACCTGCTAGCTATAGTAGTAATGAAATTTCGAGCCACACTGCACAGAGTATCATACGGAATTGAATGCATTTGTAAAGTAAAGTAAAGTAAAGTAAAGTAAGCCTTTATTGAAATCGTATCCCAGTTGGGATCTTGATCATAAAGTACAATAAGGTTTTGCAAAAACAACAATGAAAGAGTATATATATATATATAAATATAAATATCTATACATGAGGTCAACATATTAAAGGTTCATAAATAGTTTACTTTGTCTTTTTCATTTTGTCTTGTCTGAGTTTAATTAAAACATGTATGTATGTATTTTCCCAATTCACATAGTGATGCTTTATCTGTCCTTGAAAAGATGCTTACAAGGTCTTGTGTGCCTCTGAATGCGTTTTTACAAATGTTCAGTTTACTGAAAAAATAGTGTCAATGACACTGTGCTCCAATTTTACAGAGATACTAAGTACTAGTACACACATGACATTGCATTCTTACAGGTTGATTACTAAGAAAATTCCATTGTAAGTCCAAATTAATCTTATACCCCAGCAATATGAAATGCTCCATCTCATGACTTTTACATATCTGACAGAAAACAACCCTAGGATCAAGACTACCATGTTTTAAAGTAATCCAACAAATACTTTGGGAGAAAATGATTTTTTGACAAAAAATGGGACAAATTGCCCAAAAATACAAATATGAAATTTCACCACAATTTGAACGAATCTGACAAAGGCAAACCCTGGGATAATAAATACAAGTTTTCAAGGCAATGGGATGAGCGCTTTCAGAAAATAAGATTTTTTGACCGAAAATGGGAAAATCGCCCCAAAATACAACTTTCAACATTCACCACAATTTGAAGAAATGTAACTAAAGTCACTATAAAGAGCCTGAATACCAAGTTTCAACCGAATCTGGTCAGTGGTTACAGAGTTTTAGTAATTTGCAGGATTTTTCCTTTTTTCCCCCCACATTTGCATATTTTTGACTTTGGCATATTCATTTGAACAAATTCACATCTTCACCCCTGGGTGCACCTGTCCACCAAATACTAAGATGGTAGGTGCTGCGGTTTAGGAGTTTTTAATGTGGATGGACATACATCCGTACATACTAACATATATACATACATACATACATACATACATACATACATACATACATACATACATACATACATACATACATACATACATGCATGCATGCATGCATGCATGCATACATACATACAGACAGACAGACAGACAGACAGACAAACAGACAGATAGACATGCATACATACATACATTTATTTTTACAGCTTTTAACCTCCAATAGCCGCCCAACCTATCAATATCAGCTTGTTCAACTTGATACCCGGTACTACTGCTTATAATAATATAAACCTGAATTAATTACATTCTAATTAAAGTAAACATGCCTTGCTTATCAAGATTATGTAAAAAAAACCCAGCATATCTGTCAGGTTATAAAGAATCTTCAGCTGGCTATCTTTATCAGTATTTTCATCCTATTAACCAAGCACATTTTAACTCTCAAATTAACATTGCAAGTAAGTTCTGTTGAATAAGTTGAGACTGTACGTTCTCAGAGAAAGCACACTGAAGAGACAAATGTTTGCAACTTAAGAAGATCAAGGTCATCAAAAGCATTATAAGGAATCATGTAACTCTTTCATTGCACTGTTTACACAGATTGCATAAATGCTATAAATAGAACATGAGGAATCTTATAGCCCAGCTTTACCATAAAAACCCTATCACTTTGACCACTCTTTCAATTGACCACTCTATTTTTTTCCTCAAAATGTAATTTTATTTAATCCTTATCAAGTTGACCACAACTGGAAATCGGAACTTTCTCTATCTCTCTTTATTTGCCAACCTATCATGACAAACTATTATGAGCAATTTCTTTTAGATAACATACAGAGAACAATACATGACAGTACAGAAAATGTCAAAGTTGGGATTCAGGAAAGTTGCCTTTACATGTTTTAATCATCCAAAATGGTAAACATTTCACTATGAACTGTTAAAAATGTTGAACTTTCTAATAATTCTACACTAAATTATTTGGCTTTGTTGATTTCCTAATTAATTCAATTATTTAAAATCATATTAATTATTTTTTTCTGGGTGAATTGATAGGGTTTATACAGTACAAGAGTTACATACAATGTAAGTCAAATTCAGTTAAATATCAATTACCGTGTTGCACCATTCCTATAAATAACACCCTAGCCTGGAACAGCACAATCATAATCTGCTCATTCACACTGGCAGTACTTGACTTTAAATGAATGAACTATTACATTTCACCTGTGTACCAAATTTGAAAGCATGGCAGAAAGTACCACAAATTTGCAAATTTCACCTTTAGTTCACCAAGTCATCTTCAGGTCACTCCTAGGAACATGAACATCCAATTAGAAAGTAATGGCATACACAGTTTCAAAGAAGATTTTTTTGACCAAAAATGACAAAAATTGCCCAAAAATACAAATATGCAAATTTTGCCATAATTTCAATGAATCTTATTTTTGGTCATCACAAGAAACCTGCAAACCAAATTTTAAAGCGAACAGACCATTGGTTTCAGAGGAAAAATTTTTTACTGAAATGGCAAAAAAAGGAGAAAAAAATTCATTAAAATTAGAAAGCAGCCAATATTGACACCAAATCTATATGTTTGAATGAGTGAGGCCCAAGGTACTTAAAAACCAAATATGACAATGATCAGAAGAGCAGTTCCTGAGTTATTGATTTTTGACCATTTTCGCCCTTTTTTCTACCTCATTTGCATATCCATGAGACTAACAAGTTCATTTTAACAACGGCACATCTAGACCATATATGGCATCACTACACCAAAAATCAGCTTTATACGTGCAGCAGTTTTGGAGTTTTTGCGTTGGACGGACAGACATCCATACATACATACATACATACATACATACATACATACAGACAGACATCTCACATACAGACTTTTTTCAACCATATAACCTCCCAATTGCCATATATGTATGGCAATGGGAGCTAAAAATCATGTCTAATGTCTGTGTAGCCTTTGCAATGAAAAAGAAAATGTATCTCATCTTCTACTTGTTTGTTTTGGCAAATTGGGCATGCTCTGTCTATGACATCAAGGTTTCTATATCTACCTGTTTCTATGTGTAGTATGTGTGCACTAATGCGTAACTTGCACAGGGCTGATCTGCAATCTGGGTTTCTTATAACATGAAGGTAGCTTTCGAGAGAGAAATCTTTTTTCAACTCTCTGTATGTGCAAAGTTTATTTTTATGGTGCCCTTGTCTGGTATCATCATGAATCCATTCAAATGCACATTTTTCAAATAGCTGTTTAACTTTTATATTGAAATTAGTTTTAAACTGTTTGTCATTTTCTATCTTTACATTCATGGCATCTCCAATATTTACGAGCAGCAACGATTGTTTAATTCCTGACACCCAATTATCTGTATGTGCATTGTCCAGTTGACAACCCAGATCATAAGCCTCACGAGTCAGTGTTGTATCTGCTTTCTTACTTATTTTTAACCAATATTTGACCATTTGTGTTATGCTTGAAACAATTAGAGGATATCTACCCAGTTCCATTAAACATGCTATGTTGGATGCTTTGTTATTCACTTTAAGTATGTGCTTGCAAAATTGAATGTGCAACTTTTCAATTGTGTTTGTTAAGTTTGTGAGTATGGTTTTTGCATTTGTGCATATGTCCACAGTCCATACTTCTGTACAGTATAGCAGAATAGGTCTTATCATTTTATTTATTTGTATTTGGTGTGCTGGAAGCTAACGACTTTACCTAAAAATATCAGTAAATCAAAAATTTTGTTGCAGCAAAATATATCCCAGTCTTTCAAAGTAGTATTTTGCCATCAGAAATTTCTCCAGAAGGAGTCTCATTGTACTGTGCAACTCTTCGATCGTACACAGCAAGCTTGAGAAGGTCACCATGCTGAATTCCTTATATGGTCAAGACCCCCTATGTTGATTGTAGCGGACCTTAACAAAAGCCACCTAGCTTGCAAAACAGTGATATGGCAAGCTACTATTGCCATTGCGAAGAGAAAGGAGTTCCTCTCATATATATAGTGTTTTCAATTTATTTTTTTGCAATTTTAAAAGTATTGATCATTTGGGAAATTATTAAAATGAAGTGAACTTTACAGCAGTAGTGAAAAAAAATCATGTTAAATGAGTGCATTAGACTATTGTCTTCAATCACTGTTAGTTTTGAAGTTGTAATTGTAATGAAACATCTTATTTATTTCTGTTAAACATGTCTAATGCAGTAACTAGCAAGAATTCTCATAACGAAAGCATATTAAATTAATTTCATTATGGTAATATACTTTTTTGCAATTAAAAACTGTAATCACAAACCATTGTAGGAGAGGTCACACAATCTGGGTAATCGGGAGGATTTTCAGGGCAAGTGAATTTCTGCTACGGACAAGTAGAAAAATAGAGGCTACTTGTCCGGGGACAAAAATTATATTTTTCAGGCCCTGAGGTTCTCGAGTTTTGACCATGGAGCTCTCTGTTTGTTTGTTTGTTTGGAGCCTACTCACCTGGAGCTGTTTGTTTGCCCATTCACTTCCATCTTTCCTCAAGGCTTCCATTATATCTTCCACAGTGTCACCACAGAACAGCTGATCAATCTTCTCAAGGTGAGGACTCAGAACAAATTCCTTATGTTTGTCAACAGTGCACTGGAAACAGATCAAGATGTGATCATTGATAATTCATCAAACAGATATGAACCCAGGAAGAAAGACACCGAGGTTGAATTATACCAAAATATTCCTCCTTGCTAGAAAAATCGGGGGTAACAGGTTGCAGTGCAAAGTTTGGAACTTGCAAAACAAATTACCTAACACTTTGTGATATTTGAAATTCAAAATGGCCGCCATTCCTATGATAACTCTATTGGGGGGAAATTCAATTTTGGATTTTCGAAAAACTACGATAGTGAAAGTTTTCCTTTTGCCAAGAACTTTAAAATGAGCCCCAACAAATGCAAAGAATAGCTAGCTTACCACAAAATATAATTTGGTTCTTCAATTTGTGATTTGGGCATTTTCTAACATTGCACAGACTCAAGCTTGCAGTGCAACGTGTAGAAATTTGTTTTTGTGCCTCTACATATACAAATGTTAACAGCTAGAGGAGTTTTATGTTAGTATTGCAAGAAACACTGCCAAAAGGAGCCTTGGAACTCAAACCTGAATGTTATTCCTTGATAAATGTGCATGAGTCAATGTACAATGAAAATTGTACAACAATGATCAAAGTGGGAACAGTTTTTGTTGATGACAGGTCAATAAATTGATAGCCGTCGGACAACTATTCCGCTTTAAATTCGAAAGGCCATTTTTACGACCTACAGATGACCAACTCAAAGTTTACAACTTTTATGCTGGAACAATTGAAATTTTACATGACAACCTGGTTGAACTTCATTGCTTGTGATGAAATGCATCTTGGACTTGGCCTTTGACCTTGTAAGCTGCACTGTCAACACATGATTTGATTAAAACTACTCACCTCCTGGTGGTACCGATCTAGAACTTGACGAACTTCATTTTCATTCGGACTATCCAAATCAAGCAGTGCTTTCTCAACATCAGCGATCTAAAAATTAATCATTGATATTGTAATCAGAAACAAGGAAAGTTGTTTAAGTTATTTTAAATATCTTTTGTCTCTCTCGCCATAATCTATTCATTGTTTGGCAGATATGTTTGTCACCAAACAATTCCTTTCATTGTGTATGGCAATTTTACACAGAGAACTTCATCACGAACCTTTCTCCATTTTAAGTCAGTTGACAGTTTTGATACTTGCTGGTCCCCCACTCTAGTTTGCTAGGTCAAGTTTGCTAGTTGTGCAGACTAATCCCGAGGTTTGCTAGTCCTGTAGTCTAGTTTGCTAGTCCTGTAGTCTAGTCTGCTAGTCCTGTAGTATAGTCTTGCAGTCTAGTTTGCTAGTCCTGCAGTCTAGTTTGCTAGTCCTGTAGTCTAGTCTGCTAGTCCTGTAGTCTAGTTTGCTAGTCCTGTAGTCTAGTTTGCTAGTCCTGTAGTCTAGTTTGCTAGTCCTATAGTCTAGTTTGCTACTGCCAGTCCTGTAGTCTACTTTGCTGGCTCAGCTATCTACTGTTTAGGTCCCGCCATCTAGTTTCCTAATCCTGCATGCAGTCTTTATCAGACATGTGCTTTACTGTTCAGTGGTCTGCGACTCCTTTGCAATGGCTAAGTGGTCTGAGCATAACAAGGTGATCTCTCAACTACGACCTCTAGATTGCGTCATCCCTGATCGAGCTTTAATCAGTTTAATGATAATGAATGGCAGTTCATCTTTTATCCGAGAAACGATAAAATCATCAGGGCCTTGGCAATACCTGTAGTAAATACTTTACCTGTTCCTGGTCAACAAAATGTGTGGCCACACCTGCTTTGTGTACATCTCGGCCTCGTAATCTAAAACCAGAAAGTGCCAAATAGATTCCAAGTTTTCCACCTAGGCGTGGTAAAAAGTACCCGCCACCAACATCAGGGAACAACCCGATTCCGGTTTCTGGCATAGCGAATAGGGTCCTTGGAGTTGCAACTCGGAAGTGACCATGTACAGACAAACCGACACCCTATAATATAATGAAATGTATATCATTTGATTAATACGATGTGTAATCAATATTTGAAGAACTGTATTCAAGAGTAAGTGTACATGTCTATTTGGCAATGTTGTCGACCACATATCAAAATGAGGCTAGTGTATTGATTGAACTTTAAATGGAGAGATTTCAGTGTATTGTGATAATTCTGACAGATCAAGATGCATTTCAACTTTGACAACTCCATCAAGGCCATCCTACTTTCTCGGGTTGGATTAAGCCAAGCCACCAAAGCTGTTAGGGTTTCACTCAATCAGAGTGATGAAAGGTACTGACAGGGCAACATTCATGAAACCATGGCGCTCTTTGTTATCTATCTCAGTGAGCTTAAACAAGTTGTTGTTGATAATCATTGTTCTGACAGGATTTCAGTTTCATCCACTGTACCCCACAGGTCCTCAATTGGACCAGTTTTATTTGTACTTCACGATAATGATTTACCCAGTTGTCTGCTTTGATCCAGATTGTCTCCTGTATGCTGTCCTGTCAATGCTAAACTTTTTATATCGACTGAAAAAATTTCAGACTTTCTCAACCTAAAAGCCATCATGCTGTCATTGTATCGAGATGAATACAAGGTATGCTCAGTTATATTCAAGAAGTACTACATGTATATGGCAATTTATGAGAGCGCGAGAGGGAGGGGAGGGAGGGAGAGGGCAGATAAAACGACACAGAGACGGAAAAAGAGAATTAGAAAGAAAAAGGGGTAGGGCAATGGCAGGGGAGGAGAGAGAGACAAAGAAACAGACAGAGAGAGGGTGGGAGTGGAGGGAGGGAGAGAGGAGAGAAAGAGATAGACACAGAAAGAGAGAGACAGAGGAGTAGGGTCGTGGCAGGGGAGGAGAGAGAGAGAGTCTTACCCCACCCATGGTGATACCATCTATCAATGCTATATATGGTATTTGTAGAGTTCCAATGGCATAATTCAAAATGTATTCCTCTCGGAAAAAATCAGCAGACAATCGGTCTCCTTTCCTTCCTGCATCAGTGACGGCTGAAAAAAAGGGACGAAGATATTACAGAAAATAGAATTGCATACTTATGTCCCATAAATTAAGTCAATCAGAAGTACAATGTATACTCTTCATGTGCACAACATATATTGTGTGTGTCTGTGTGTGTTTGTATATGTGTGTATCTGTGTGTGTGTGTGTCTGTTGGTGTGTGTGTGACAAGGTACACGGCACATATACAAAGTCATTTTAAAGACCATAGCATGGATTCAGTAAAATACATCAAAATACACCACATGCTCATTCTGTGCTTTGAACTACTAGAATAAATTGTGTGAGATTGACAAAAGCTAGGGTTAGTACCCTCAACATCACATCACAAAGCACCGACTTGAAAAGCACATGCCAGGCAGGCAAACAGTCACACCAGAACACCAATGCATTACACTTTTCTTGACACCCGTCACATATTTACCTTTGATGTCACCTCCTGCACAAAATGATTTTTCTCCGCTTCCTTTGATGATGACAAGTGAGGTCTCTCCATCCTCTTCCCATTGCTGCGAATGGAATTGTAGGGAATATGATGGATCATTTACATATTGCTAATCATGCAAACTTTTTAGCTCCATGATTGACAATAGATCAGCTATGACATTTGATGAAAAGTTATGCGCACAACTTTAATTTACATTGTAAAACGCTTTTTCTATATTGCTTCATTTTCAATCTATCTTACACAGGTTAATGATGGCAAAATCATGAAGTTCCATCACACACATTGTTTATTTGCGAAAAAGTAGCATTATGATGTGTTTCGTTTTCTCTGTGACAGTAACTATAGAACTGAAATCAGTGGCAGTACTTCTATGGAAGTTGTGTTTCATCTCAATCACCTTATCTTTCCAACCATTTGAAGATAATATTTATACAAGAAGTTAAAAAAGTACTTCTTTATCATCTAAGGCTGGGAGTGACTTGACACATCAAAGTCCCTCCCCTTTGTGGAGGGACCATGGACACACACACACTGGAAAAGTTTCACAGGCTTTTAAATTCTATTTCTCTGCACAAGTGTGCATTCCCAGTCATTGAGAACAGTTGGATCAAACCACAGAGGTGAAAGCAGTAGACAGCCCACAGTTGTGAAGGGACTATGGACGATGCAATCCTGGGACAGGCAGGCTATGAGATTGATATCATTCTGTGTAGTTACTGGGCACCTATTTGGTCTCAGTTATGTAATAGAAATCAGTCTGTGTTTGAATAACACAAGGGAATTATTCAGTGGCTGTCCTTGCAGTGTACTACCTTACAATTTACAAAAAATATATTCTTTCATAGACAGAATGCAAACCGGTCATTTTCTATCGAATGAACAAAGAAAAATGTTAACTTTATTCTGCGATTAACCCTTCAAGTTTGGTGCTATGTCCTACAACAATTTTAAATTTCATTATCATATTCATACAAAGTCCCACACTCACACAAAATCAGAATTTGGTGTGTTACAACAGCGATGGACAGGAGACAGAGAGCAGAGGAAACAATCATTTTATAAAACAGTTGATTTTGAAATATTGAACACATTGAGGATTTGAGGCTTTGAAATGATTCCCTTATCTGCTCACCTTTAATTGTGGATATATCTTCCTGATCATGGACAAATTCAGCGCATTGAGCGCTTTTGGTCGGTTCAATGTGATGACACCTTTTTTGTTGATTTTTTCTAGAATGACATCATCTTCAGCACTGACTCCCGACATTGCTCTCAGTTGCTGTGTTAGCAGACGAACACGACAGACAGTCTGTCTACTAGAAAAAGTAAAACATTGGAAATCAGCAACTGCATAGCCAGACATGTATAAATTACTGCAAAAATAGAAATCTGCTTGTATATTGTTCTGTTTAATTTTCTTTATAAACATTGTATTTTAGAATTCTGCACAAGAGATTAATAACTGAAAATAACAAAGGATCAATTTTCAGCGTTATGACCATAGGTAATTTTATTCAGATTTGGGTTGCTGCTTTAGTTAAACTGTAAAAAGTTACATTTTATTGCAGCAAACTACTAAGATATTCTGTCAAATAAATATAAAGGTTTGTCTACAGTCTACAACAATTACATTCACTTTGTTGCACAATTTGTTGTGCACAGTTCAATTTGTTGATATGTACTTCTGTCTTTTCCCGCTCCTCAGATCATAAACACAAAAACTAAATGTATTTAATCGACGAACAGGCGACAAGTTCGACACTATTTGCTGTGTCATTACTTTGCCCCGATTTTATCATATACGCTTTTAAACACAGTGACCTTTTCCCAAGTTTAAACCGTGGTTTTACCAAAACACATCACATTAGGGTTCTGATTTGTAACTTTCAACTGGTTGAAACAAGTGAGGGCATATTTACCATAGGCGCTCGATGATCGTGTACTCACGTACCCGGTGGGGCGCTGCACTCGTCCCTTGCAATCTAGGGCAGAGCATGAGCACCGAGTACGAGATACATTGATGGAGCAGAAGACCGCTCGACCAAGCAGACAAGTCGGCAACCCAATCACAAGCGCCTGTGATATCTACTCAGCGTAAATGCACTGCTGAAGTTTGTTCTCGGGGAGTTGGTTGCCGGTTGACGCACGGTTACTCTACCGTGGGGTAGAGTAACTGTGGTTGACATATGGAGTTGAAGTGTGCAGGTCGTTTTTTACCTCTATGACGCCCGCCCTCCCCGCAATCATCCCGCCATTTAGGCTGTCTTTCACCATTCATGCTTATGTGACCTCTCCCCCAAAGATCGGTGAGGATGGATTTAACTTATCAGAGACATGTTAAAGAAAGAAGGCTTTTTTCAATCTTAGCAAGTTAACAATACGTTTACTTACCTTCTGCACAAGATCTGGAGAGACATTTGACCTTTGTCCGTAAATATCTGTGGATGAAAGATGCCTTGATTGGTTTTTGTAGCACTAATAGTGGTGCCGCTATTTGCACATGCGAAGCGCCGGACAAAGGTCATAAGTCAAAGGTCTACGTGCCTGTTTATAGCGCCCTCTATGTATTTGCATCGACCATACCCTTCTTGGCCTTAGCCGGCACCACACATATTTATTTATTTATTTATTTATTTATTTATTTATTTATTTATTTATTTATTTATTTATTTATTCATTTATTTATTCCGAGAGTATCATCTTTTTATGAGAATTATTATGAATTTTGATAGCTTTATTGTGATTCCAGATCCCGTACAGACTGTTTCTAGACTGTCCAGGAAAGTGGGCAGGTAAAAAGCTAACGAGATAGAGCGGCGGCCACTCCCTTCTCTTCATTTAATTTGTTTCTAGTCAGCTCAACTAACTTTACTTTTCAGTATAAATCATTCCATCCTCTAAAGACGCAGGGAGATGTAAAATTGTGTTGTTGCCATTTCTTTCAGAAACTTGAAGTCGTTAAAACAAGTAACACGATTATATCCGTGAAAAAGTGCGTCTGAAGGGGTGGATGCAATTTGTCACGGATTACGGTTTGAACTAATTTGGGATAATCGGATGGTGAAGTAACGTCGATTTAATCTGCAAATTTAACCTCATATACTTTTCTTTTTAAGTTACACACTTGTTTTTAAGAGTAATTTGTAATATTGCAACATTCAGCTGTAGGGCACATAGCACTTTTGAGAAATTTGAAATATATGAAGATCCAATTATGCTAAATTAGTTCTATCCCTAGGGACAGGAGTGGGTTCCTAACAAAGACAAAACGAATTCATTTAAAGTTTCAAAAACACTTCCGAAACTTTTTTTTTCTTTATTGGAGTAAAGATATGTTGATTATTTTACTTTGGCTTTTGTCCGCCCTTTAAATACATTTTTCAATATAACTTCTCTTTCTAAGACCTTTTGTGAAAGTTTTCAGAGAGTGACAGATATCAACTATATCAGTCGTGCGTTCCGACTGCTCGTATTAAAGTGGAATGAAGCTGTCATAGTACTACCGATGATAGTTAAATATCTTGAAATAAGATTACGAGTAACCCTTTCACCTTATGACTTTTTATTTAAATCATTAAGAAAAGAACATCAAATGAACAATAATTCGTTAAACTGTGATATCGACCACAATATATGATGATTTCAGCCGATGAGTCCAGAAACCTGCCTGGCATTTACAACATGTATTTGTTCGTTTGTAAGCGGTATGCGCAGTGTGAACGCAAAATGAATGCATTTATTATGTGTTCTTTACAATAAAACAATACTTTATCAATGATATCAATAATAAATGATACTTAGCTGACCATAAGCCTGTCTCTCTCTCTCTCTCTCTCTCTCTCTCTCTCTCTCTCTCTCTCTCTCTCTCTCTCTCTCTCTCTCTCTCTCAGATTCATGCGTTTTTATCTACTTTGAGAAACACGTGATAGATTATTGAAAATGGATGAAAATAAATTTTCATTGCATTTAAGAGATAAACACAACGTATGAACGTGTACGTGGCCTCAACCATCAAACAAATACTTTTCATTGTCTATTATGAATGAACTTAAAATACCTTCCTCACAGTCCAATGTAATTTTGCACGTTGTCGCGGACATGAACTCAAACAGAATGGTCCAACGTCACCCGTGTTGGCAGTGCATGATGATGTATGTTAAAACATGCAAACAGTAAATCGTGTTTCTCCGATCCGTACGTCATGGAGAATATTAATCTTTAAAAGGTCTTTAACCCTTTCGTTTTCAAAATCTGTCTGTGTATTCACAATTTTTATCTTGCGGTCAGGCTAACAGAACCCATTTTTCACTTGAATCTTCATTGCATTTAGCGTACATGTTATTGTTTACAGTAGCCATGGAAATCGAAGTCAAAAGGTTAAGATTTGGTGATATTGAGCATAGGGTGCCATCACAACGGCACCATTTGATATGAAAACCATCATCCGGTACACCGTGTTACACCGTGCATACTTGACGAAAAACAATCCTACACTATACACATACCTACGCAGCATAAATAGTCCACCGTTACTCTGACATTCGATACCCTGTGAGTGACGTCATTTTGCAATTTCAGAATCGAATCATATGGGCATAGGTGAGGTATTTCTGTAAATCTCGCTCGCGTACTCTCATAGGGAATTAGAGACGAATTTCTCATATTCCCATTAAATTCTCCAGAAATAAATTAATGCTATTGATTATTGGTGCTGTAACGTGTCGACTTGATGGTGGTATACGTAGCAACGCGTCAATGACGTTTAATGACACCGTTGAGAACTGTCGATCGCAGTGTCAGACTCAGAGCTGTTCTTCGAGATATATTTCTGCGAACGGCAAACTTGAATATATTCTCAGCATTCTGTACAAGGACATCTCTTCAAAAGTGGCAAACGTGCGACACGCAGACGGACAGACATTCCGAGGGAGGAATCTCGCGTACCGTGATCGCCATTGAGCTTGAAAGCTTCACGTTCTGGGATTGTCTTTAGCTGATCTTCTAACTATTTTTGTAAAGCCGCGAAAGAGTGCATTGTGAAGTAGTCATAAAATTATAAACCGATCATGTCTGGAATCGCGCTATAGACCTGCCTGTAGATATAACTGGTTCCTGCGTTTAAATAACTCTATATTTTTCTTCATTGCTTTGGAAAAAATGTCCCTGATATGCAGGATACTTAAGCTCATATCAGTTGTAGCTACGATCTCTGTTCTGTATATTTCAAGTTCATTCCTATACAATTACTGTTTTAGAGGAAAGTCTGGCCGCTTAGCACCTGACGCGAAGTCTGAAATTACTAGTTCGTTCTCCGAAAACATCTTTCGACAGCCGGGCAACAGTAAATATCCGCGGGAACGACAGCCAAGAGATAGTCACATCGCCAAGGCACATCCCAAGCCCACAGTCGGCAAACAATGGCAAAATGCAGAATTAATCCATCCTAGGAGTAGAAGGTATGCCGATTTCGATAACAGCAACCCCGAGGACTTTAATTTAGAGGGCGATTTGGGAAAACCTACTATTAGAAAGATGACAGCGAGGGAAAAATTACAGGTACAAATTGGTTACAGAAATCATGGATTCAATGCTTTCTTGAGTGACAAAATATCCCTTCGAAGACGTCTTCAAGACGGACGCCATAAGCTGTAAGTATATACTGCCTATAGCAATATCTACATTTAGTAAAGAATTTAATTTAAATCATATGTCACTGATTGTCTTTATCCATAGGAACTTTTTAAAATATATGTGTAAGCTTTTTAGAAAAATTCATTGCGGCAGGAGTTGAAACAGCGCAGAATGGATCTCACCCTTTTACGGTAGGAACGATGTTAAAATAATAGAAGTCAATTTCGAAAATCATAAAAAAAAGAGACCGTGAATATTTTAACAGTTGTATATGTATCCTACAATAAACTTTATTATCTTAATGCCCAACTTTCAAATGACGAATCTTACTGGTATCACAATCCCGCTCAGTGTGATGCGCGGAACTGTCATGGTCAGTGTCGACGTATTTTTGAAAAGTGCCCTTCCTCGATCAACCTCCATGTGGTCTCTTTGACATGAGCCGTTTCCGATAGAGTGAAAGCGTAAATGGTTTTCTTTAAGGTAGAATGTGCCTCGGGGACAGATATTCAGACTCTCAAACTTTTACAATTCTTTTCTGATAAAACATTTGTGGGGGTTCATATTAAAGCTCTTGTTGTAAGAAAACTTGTCACCGGCTTAGTTTTTCGAAAATCCAAGATTTTATTTTTCTCTATAGAGATAACACAGGGATGGCGGCCATTTTGAATTTTCAAATATTGATAAATCTTGGATAATTTGTTTCTCTAGTACCAACATTTGCACAGTGACCCCTGATTTTTATTCTTGATTCTGAAAGAAAAAGGCTGAAATATTCCTTTACGAAAGTTTGAGCAAAAGTTTTTAATAAGTCTTTGATTTTCGAGGTGCATACTACCTTAAGAAATAATCCAATACTATTCTCGTGCACAGGAATTATAGACCTTGCTTGTAAAGGGCCATTCCAAAAGAAAACAAATATCGACCATGAAGTAGTATGTGATTTACAATTGAACAGGTGCTAAAATAAAAACAGAATAATACAGTGAACCAGGCACGCTTAATCTTAACACGATTGAACAACAGGAATTTGATTTTCAACAATTTGTCAAAAATCCAAAAAGTATGCCACCATGCTCTTGGATTTTTATGCAGAATGAAAAGAAAAATACACTTTTTTCCAATTTACTTATACACAGAATTTACGTTGTCACTTTTATTATCGTTGCGATAAATTTGTCAGTTTTAAAAAAAGTATACAGTATCAATATCAATATTGAAGGTTTTAACCCAGCCCCCAGCACAATTGTAAGTTTTCAGAGTGAAATTATATTGTTGTTTATACATGTGACAAGATCATACACTGTTTCTTCTTACGTTGTCGTGCAAGAATAGTTTCGGAATATTTCATATTTCTGTTACTTAGCCAACACAATTCCGCTTCAACACCGAACTGCTTAATTGTTACATCAAAGGTAAGTTTTACAGCATAAACAAACATGAATTGAACTATACGGATGCGAGACTTATTGTTTCACCATATTTTAGATGCCGGACCCAGACTTACCAGGTGAACTTGCCGGCAACCAGTGTTATTATCTGTTTCCACAACGAGGCTTGGTCTACTTTGTTGAGGACAGTGCACAGTGTCTTGGACAGAACACCGGGCGACCTCTTATTTGAAATAATCATCTTAGACGATGCCAGCTCTATGTGTAAGTCGTTGGAATATACTATTGCTATTTTCTACTTTTACAAATGTATTCCCACTCAAGAGTATACCGAGATCAAAATAATCACGTACGAAACCCGAGGTGTTAGGTTCTTCAAATGTGAATGCACGCCTCTTGTATAATAATTGAAAAATTTGGCTCGTTTTGATTTGTTGACGTTGTGATGTTGACCCTAGTGGTGGTAATGATGATGATGATGATGATGATGATGATGATGATGATGATGATGATGATGATCATCCCGGTGATCATCATCATCATCATCATCATCATCATCATCATCATCATCATCATCATCATTTAGAATAAATGACTAGGCCCTAAGCTGTCGTCAAATGGATAGGCAATAATTTGACACCAGTTTCTTAGCACACTTTGCCCTCAGTGTAAGATCACTCTAACCATAACAGCCAATTGCCTCTACCAGATACAATTATCGCAGCTACGTATACCCATAGACTGTCCACGGTATACCGTGACCTCTTTACAAAAACGAACAACACATGTCTATTGGCGTAAAGTGTCACTCTACAAATATTGCCACAAGTTGCAATTATTCGTAATTAGGGCACAAATTTCATCATTTTACGCTTGTAGAACGACTGTTTGTCAGTAGATCAACTGACATTTTACACGCATTACGATTCAGAAATCAGGCTACCATGCGACCAAAGCTATTCTGACTTTGAATACGGGACATTGATGGGTCAAAGTGATTTGCCACAATTGAATATCCTACTTAAAACGCATTTGATAAAAAAGTTTTTTGGGGGGTGGTATTTCGAGTACACGTTCTTCATATCTGACTGTTATAGTACACACATTGTGCGTATTGAAAGATCGGTGACCATACTAGCCAATCGACTGAATCTGATAGCTATTTTTCTCACCACACATACCTGAGCACAGCTTCACAGAGATTTAAAAGCCCATGAAACCATTTTCGACCCGTGATGTATGCGACTTCTATCTACACATATGTGCTGTCTAAAAATCGAAATATTGTGAGAAGAAGACGTCAAAAAATTACAAAATATAATGATTTTGTCTGGCACGTCTCCGCCGTCAATCGAAAAATCTCGATATTCGTTGTACCGACTCAAAAAAACACTTTTGGTAATTCAATATAAACACACCTCTATGTCTATTCGTCACACAAATAGTACATGTGATTGAATTCCATGAAAATTCTAAAATCTAATTAAAATTTACAAAAAGGAGGCCTCTGTTACTTGGCCGGCGGTTCATTCAATGCTATAAAATGGGTTACTGAGTACTTAAGCTATGCAAATTCGCTGAACGTAAAGCTATTCACGAACATGAATTGAAAATGGAGCGAACATGCTCAGATTGCATGTCACTGGTTTAATTCCTAACGTTCGACAGCAATCAAATCAATTCGTTAATTTTCAGAACCGTTAAAAATGTGCAATGTGCTGCTGGTTCAATGTACTCAAAAACCATCGACTGAGGTTACGTTGATCTCAGCTGTACAGTTTCTGTTATAAGTTTGCTGACGATCGTATGAAAACGTACGTATATTCTGCTCTGGTGGTTTGTACAGTAATCAAGGAATTGTCGGGGAAGTTGAGGAGGGTCTTTTTTCAGCACGTCGTTCACACAATACGTCTAAAAAACGATGGAAACAGTGAACTTAGTTCACGATAAAAAACGATCCGACTAGATCCGATAGAGCATGGAGGTAGGAAGAGGCTTCCTACCTCCATGGATAAAGGAATGCGAAGTTCACTTCAGGAGAAGGATCGTGAGCGTTAACATCAGTTTTGCATTGTTCCTCTTGGAAATGTCCCATCGTTCCTGTTAGTTTTTCTTCGTTCCTTTTATAAATACCAACCTTTTTATCGGTCAGAGAATGAACATTTCTTCTCGAAAAGAGAAGGGAAATTTCATTTACGAGTTGACTTCAAGTTGATAAGAGTAATTTAAACGAACCGAAGATGTTCATTAATTTACTAGAGTAAAGAGATTTCTCGTAACTATATACTCAGCAGTATCATCAAGCGACCCGGCCGTAGCTCGATATTGTTAACGTAGTCTCTCCGAATTGCATGTTAAAGTATCATTTCACTTACGATCTGAGGTGACTGGTGTATACATTTTCAATGAATTGCAAATTAATGGTGATAAATTAGCAGGAGTTGAGGGAATTCACACGTGACTTGGTTCTGTACGCTCTGCAGGACAAAGACAAAATTACGCTATGTTGTGTAGGGGTGAATATTTACTTTTAATTTCGTTGGCGGCGCCTTATTGCGATTCTTCTCAAACCGTTGGCGGAGACCGAATGCTGGCAATGTCAGTCCGGTAAGGTTTGTGTAAGTACGGACAAAAACTTTGAAAACAAAGTAATGTTTAACGGAAAATTCAAAATCTCATTTGTTACACTTTGATTTTGTTCAATCTCAGGCCCACCATCCGATTGGTCATAGGTTATTGTATGATAGAGAAACTTCAACCGATGGACCTCTAAATTCGCCATGTCTTTTGGAACGAATGAGAATAACACGCTAACAAAACGTATCACGAGTCATTTTCATGATTGCGGATAGAGAACGACCTTTCTGAGCGCCTTTTTAAAATATCATCAATGACATCGACACTTAATGCAATCAATTAGAAACTGACCTACTTTTGGGTCTACTCGCTGTTATAACTTTTGACTGAGGCCATCGTATATCACAGACTTTCTGTTTCTATTCTCAAATTTTCCTTAGGCCTACTCCTGTTTTCAAAGGAATTACGGGTTTACAGCATTACGAATTACAAATGTATTGGTGATATTTCAGTGCTTCGTTATTTCAGCTCATCTTGAATCAAAGCTAGAGCATTACGTCGCCAACTTGACAAAAGTGAAACTGGTCCGATCGCAGGAAAGACTGGGCTTGATACGTGCTCGTTTGTTGGCCGTAGAGATCGCTAAATCTGAAATCATCACTTTTTTGGATTCACATTGTGAGGTAGGTTTCGGAAAACGAAATGGGACATCATGTTCCCCCACACCCCTCCCCTCCTTGAGTTGTTCCACCCCTCAACTAATGAATGAAAATGAATAAAAATGAATGAAAATGGTCAGAATTCAAAAAGCAAATATACATTTGATTTTCGTACGACAGTCATGTTCAGGTCCCATTGTTAAAGATACATTTCTCCCTTTCTCCGTCTCCGTCTGTCTATCGCTGTCTCTGTGCTCTGTCTGTCTCTGTCTCTCTGTTTGTCTACCTGTCAGAGTCTGTCTCCCTCCCTCCTCTCTCTCTCTCTCTCTCTCTCTCTCTCTCTCTCTCTCTCTCTCTCTCTCTCTCTCTCTCTCTCTCTCTCTCTCTCTCTCAAGCATCTCCCTATGTGTTTCGCTGGTTGTGTGTTTCTATAATGTTTGTTTCTCTAATTGTGAGTGACACATTAACAAAGAATACTACTGATATGACAGAACAGAAAGTAAATTTTTCTACCGATATCAAATTTAAATGGAAAACAAAGGTTTGCAAAGAGTGAATTAGACTGGTGCATACATAGAACGTTGGGTATCTCAAGGAATATGCCCCTTTAAGTCAAAGGTTGTCATGAGAATTATTGACCAGACAAGCATGAGATGGATCTTACCTTTTGAGAGGGACAAATAGTTTCGAATTCCCTTCAACCAACCCATTTCGCTTTCAAAATCAAGGTGATGGTTGGATGGCTGGAACCTCTGCTGTCTCGGATATCCGAAGACGCCAGCGTCATCGTGACGCCGGTCGTGGATGAAATAAACAGAGATAACTTCCAATACAAAGTTCTTGGTGAGCCGTACATGAGGGGAGGGTTCAACTGGAGATTACAGTACCGATGGAAACCAGTGCCGTGGTACAGAAACCGATCCAGTCCAATAGAACCCATCAGGTTCGTCCAATGACGTGTGCTATTGTTTGATACTTTGTGATCCAGTCAAACTTTTCAAACGAGGCTAAGACATTATCCATTTGTCTCTCATCCGGGGTGACGCACTTTTTCAGTTTTGGGTTGTCCTGTTTTGAAGTCATGAGATCACTCTCGACTCCCTCGGGCCCTTAACTTCAATATCAGATCTGAAGTGAAACTGGGATAGGCAAACATTGTGACTGTTTCGGAAGCAAAGTTTAACATTCGAGAATTTGAGATTGCATCATAGTGGCGCTTATTTTTGTTCAGATCACCTGCCATGCCAGGAGGCCTTTTCTCGATTAACCGAAAACAATTCCTGAAACTCGGCGGCTTTGACGATGGAATGGAAATATGGGGAGGTGAAAACTTGGAAGAATCTATCAAGGTATGCAAAATAACAATCACACGTGTTTCGAAATTTTCTCCATCACCACGCGAACAGGGAAAAAAAAAAACAGAGCCCTCTTCGTACAAATCTGAGAAATAACGTTCGGTGTGCCCTGAACCAGAAATACATGAGAAATGGCGTTGCGATTTGGTTGGAATGTTCTTAAACTTTCTCTCAAATTCAAGCATTTTCGAAAGACCATACTATTGTTATATATTTGATGCACGCGCTCAAATGACTTCGTGTATAGGTAACTTTTATAGGTAAAAATTGCTCGGCCTTCTACTAGTTCACTGTCTTGGCTCACAAGACGGGTGTCCTTAACAACAAGCGTTACGTGAACAGTGGAAATATAGCTGTTGGCAGTCTTGAAGGCAGTTCTTGAAGGTACAGATAAAATGATAAAATGTTATTCACGTTGAAGACATCACGCTTTTTAAAAGAATTTAAGAATAAACAGTCGACAAAAAGATTGCTGCCATTTTGCAAGCAGGGATAAAAGCCAAACTCGGTGTTTTTGAAGGCACAGTCCCTCCATGGTTACTGTAAGATCAGAGCTCTCTCTCTGAAGGTGAAGGTGAAGGCCGAGACAGAAACCCCAATTGTTATGAGAATGATGCTTTGTAAATGGTCTCTAAAATCAATGAAAAGTGTAAAAATTAGGATGTGTCTGTACACAAATATGAAAACCTCTTCGATTACCATTAAACACGCGTTTTAGGAGCTCACTCTTATTTCGATCTTCGGCAAAATGCAAAGGCGCTAAGCTATGGTAATTATCGATATACAGGTATGGCTATGTAACGGATCCATTGAAATTATTCCGTGTTCAAGAGTAGGTCACGTTTATCGAAGCGTACAGCCGTACTCATTCCCAGGAAAGGCAAGTGTTATGGACACCATCGAACGAAACGCAATACGTGTTGCTGAGGTAGGTAAAGAATGTAGTTTTATGTTTTCAGATCTTGTTGCTATATTAAAGGAGAACTTCGATTGGAAGTGTGGACATGGGAGTCAGTTTGGCACTCGATAATTTTTCGCACAAACGTTTTCTAGCTCAAAGATGCAATATTTGATAACACTTCGTACTTTTTTCAGCAAAGTGATTGAGGAAGAAGTGACTGCTGTTGATGGTTTCTTGTACAAACGACATTGGCAATATGGAACCAAAACTTCTTATCGTTACTTTTGTTTTCAACATTTCTTTGTTCAGATATACAGTTAATGTGGTGCTTGATAAAACTGTGTTCACATATATATGAGAGAGAGAGAGAGAGAGAGAGAGAGAGAGAGAGCCATAGAATTTCAAAGCAAACGGCTACATTTAATTAGAATTTAATCAAAACTGATAAATTGGAGTTGGGTCTTCAGGACAGTACCCGTGGCCCTCGTAGTCCAAAGTAAATTACGCATGCGTATTCCTTGATCACTATGTGTGCTAGGTATGGCTGGACGACTACAAGGAAATTTTCTACTCACGTCTGCCGCATTTACGTCACGTCGACTTCGGTGACGTCACCGGGCGACGGGAACTACGAACGAGGCTGAATTGTGAAAGTTTTGGATGGTACTTGGAACACGTCTATCCAGAGTTGTATGTACCCAGGGACAGCAATATCATCACCAGCACTGCCATGGTGAGCATTACTGACAACGAGTATGATTTTTCCCTTTGGAATTCATGTGAAAATATCTTCCAATATCAAACTAGGCGTATCTAGATCAAACTAGAAGGAAAGGCTGTAGCATGGAAACAGCAAGAATTTGGAATTAACATAAATTGGTGTTTCAAGTGTGTTTTCTTTCCTGTAAAATTGTGACAATACAGGCTTTATATATATATATATATATATATATATATATATATATATATATATATATATATATATATATATATATATATATTATATATATATATATATATTATGACACAAATTAAAAGTACAAAGTAATATCTGAGATGTTTCATGCATCCCTCAATCTCAAGGCATAGAAATTATGTAAGCATGCACACAAATGTATGTATGTATGTAGGTGTACAAAATGTATGTATGTTGATGTACAAAATGTATGTATGTAGGTATATATATTGTATGCACATTTCTCATTGTTTCACTATTTTAATGATTTCCAGTGTTTTGCTGATTTTTTTTTAAGTGCCAGTGAGCACGTTTGTGGATATATGTCCCTACATAAATATATATGTGGATATGTATGTATGTATGTATGTATATCTGTCTGTACTGGTAATATACATATGTAGGTCAGTAGGTGACTTAAGTATATGATATTAGGAAGGTACCATATGTATGTGCTGGCACATAAATTAGATTGCTTAAAGTCATGAAGTCAACAACTTCTAGTTTAATTACATGTAGACTAGCCACTCAGGTGAAAAACATTTTGTGAAATCATCTTTTATTTCGACCATCTTGAAGATAATTACTCAGAACACAAGAGAGACGCTGGAGAAATAAAAATGTATTATACATAGGTATATAATATGCCATATTGAAAACAAGCAAGCAAATAAAATCAATAATATACACAAGCTAATCAATACAGCCCTGTAATACAGAAACTTGATTTCTGTATACTCTAAAACAGAAAATAATTACTGAATAAATAACTTGAAGAATAAAAGAAAAATTATAATACACACAGAATAATTTATGTACACAATACAGATTTATTAACTTGCTTCTTTTTCAAGTTTAATATATTCATCTTATCGGGAGATGTAAAAAAAAATTCTGGTCACTGATTTCAGGACCTGTAACACAAATACTGATCAGGATAAGATGATGCAATCATGGTAGCTGTTTTACTTATTTACTGCTTCCACCTCCATGGTTTGGTCCAAACCCATTGTTATCATTGGTCTTTGTGGACCAGTTTACAAGCAAATGGGGTGAACAGGTTAAAGTTTGTACAGCCCTACTGTTTTCAAACGAATGTACTGTTTAATGGTCCTCCTTACACTGTAACTGGACCTAATACAATATAACTGGACCTGAGTACAGTATAACTGGACCTTGTACAGTATAACTGGACCTCAGTACAGTATAACTGGACCATGTACAGTATAACTGGTCTTCAGTACAGTATAACTGGACCTTGTGGAATATAACTGGTTCTCAGTACGGCACTACTGGACCTTTGTCCAGGGAATGTAGGGTGAAAAAATACTTGGAAAATAAATTGGCAAAATGTCATTCTTGTTGTTCCTTTGAGCTACTAAATTATCTATTTATCTTGAATGATAGTGATCATTGGACCTGTTTGAAGTCAAATTACAACAAGCATTTTGTTTCTCGTTTTTTTATGTCACTATATAGCTTCGTAACAGAGGCACAAACATGTGTGTAGACGCAAATGATCAGAACGGACAGGCTGGAAAACGTCTCATACTGTGGCCATGTCATGGCCTTGGTGGCAATGAGGTAAGTACAGGATTTTGAAAGCTCACCAAAGCACACTCAAATATTACATATCATGGAATTGTTTTGGGATAATTGCACGAGGATAAAAGTGTTATTTGAGTTGGAAGAAAAATGTTGTGGAGGAGCAAGGAGGGAAGTTATTATTTTTGTTGTGCAAAATTTCATTGACTCAAAAACATTTAACCTTTATCACCATACAATTATCCTAAAATGATTCAAATCATGTGAAGTTTTCCTAATTGCAAGTAAAAATACCGACTGAGAAAATGCAGGCTGAGTTGTTGTTACTTGAGAAAACCATTTACATCCTGGTATGAAATAATTATCATACAAAAATTGACTTCTCAAACTTGAACATGTTGAAGGAAGTACAATTTCTCTTGGAGCACTATTATGATTTAAAACTTGCAAATGGCTGAAAATACTACTATTTTTGTGGCTATCGAAGAAAAATTGACTGGAAATTTTAACATTATCAATAACTGAAAATCCCATAACAGTTAGGTATTGTTGCCCAAAATCACGTACATTCCATCATTTCCACTAAGCATTTTGCACTGACTATAAAAGCTGAAATCAGAAATGATGAACTTGATCTTGCAAGACATTCAAGCATATTCCACCATTTCTTGAAGTATTTTGAACTGACTAGAGATGGTGAAATCAGGAACGATGAGCTCTGTATCCAGCCAGACCTTACAGGACGCTACGTTATCCTCAATGACTGTGCTAGTCCTGGTAAGAGAGTGCCGGCAATTCAGAAGTGGAAATACCAGGTAGGCAACGAATCAATGCACTGTAGATTTTTTCTATGCAGCGTGCTGGCTAAGCCAAGATGATCTGCCTGAACACAAACAAATTACCTGTGATGCAAGAAAATCTATTGATTTACATGTAAAGACACAGAGCTGATGCAAAGAAATTTTCACAATTCCTCAAATTGACACTAAGTTTCCACAAATCCATGTTCATGGAGGGCACACTGTTTCTACAATGCTTATTAACCATACATATTAACATGTAGTTGACTGTTAGAGTAAATGACACGTCACACTTTTGTCATACAAAAAAGAAGAGAAAAACACAAAACCCAGCAAACAAAAGCTGTATTATATGTGATAAACACATTCTTAAAAACATTCCACTCCTTTTTTCCATGATTTCAAATTTGAATTCTCTACGGTAATTTTTTTACATGGAATACAACATTTATACAAAAGTTATTTTTTCTTCATTGCTGACAAGCATTATGTGTTCATAATGAGTACAACTATGAAATCTCATCTGCATTTATCTGTATATCCAAAATGAGCTGAGATAGGCTCTAGCAATAACTAAAATATGCCCGTGATAAACATGTTAGACGGAGGGGATTTAGCTCCATTCTGGTTGTTATGCACAAACGTGAGCTAAACTAAATGCTACAGTAACATCATGGAAACCCAAGGTACATGTATGTGCATGGTACTCCATAGATTTTGTTTTGTCATGTCTTTTGAAAAACCTGTCAGTACTTCAAACATCCGACATAATATTTTGGCAATAAACTGTTTGGGGGAAGCTTGAATCATAAATTTGCTTATGTTTTTTCACCATTCTAAACCCTCATATAGGGGAGACATTTTGGGGTCAAATGCAATGACTTTCATTTGACATCCATATTACTTCAACTATCCACGGCCACTGAGACATATTCCTTACAAGAAGGCCTTTTTGTCCTCATTCTTTGCAATCTGAATTCAACCAAACCATTGGAAACTATGGGGATGGACCAAAGTAAAGTGCTTGAAGGGGTTCGGATACAAACAAAAAGCAAGTTTTTTATCAATTCTAAACCTACAGGATGGAGAAATATATCATCCAATCAGAAAACGCTGTATGTACGCCAAGTCTGCCAGACGACGCAGTGAAGTACAACTTGCACAATGCAATGGAAATGACCCGAGACAGTCATGGGTATTTGAATGAATTACTGGAATTGTGAAGGCCAGACTGAACATATACTCCGTCAACAAGATGCTAGCAACTGCCTTGACAAAATTTTCTATCTCTATGAAGTCAGACACAACACTGACGTTATCAAATGACAGGTCATAGAATGCAGAATATTGTCCTTCATACAATGCAATATCTTTTCTGTGAATTTTCACACTTTGGATAAATTACTTAACCCTTTGAATGCCAAACTCAACTTTTGTTGCCTTTATAGAATATGACAATAGCCAGCAACTTTTTCAGATCTGGACAAGTTTTTTCCAGATTTTTTCCAAAATTTGGTCCAAAATTGCAGCCATTGAAAGGTTACGTCCCTTTGGTCCAAAATTATCAAAAAATTACAGAAAAATTCATAAAGATTGGTAAAATGTCACACTGAAATTTTGGTTGGAAAAATCACAGCACTCAAAGGGTTAAAGCATTCAAAGCTTAGATTATCAATGGAAAAAATGCAACAACACTGATCTTCCTTACGTACATGTTGTCATGGCAACTATTGCATCCTCTGCTCTTGCCCTTCTTCTAGAAAAGTTGCAGGATTGCTGAAAGTCTCAAAGGGGCAGGCAGGCTAATTATGAGTTTAAGCTAAACAATTCAATGTCACAAAGGACTAAATCAAGAACCAGGGATTGCAGGCTGTAGCTTTCACAGACACAATTCAGCTGCCGGGAAAAGGGCATTGAACCCGAAGATATGTGTACTTTCAAATGATATCGATGTCAATAAATGTATGTGTGCCAATCGAAGTATGAAAGAAAGAGAAGTCATTGTTCTGTCACGTGAAAATCAGCAACGTAAACTACCGGACAACAATCTCAGCTGCAGTGAAACACTTCATAGACTTGGTCAACAATGACGTGCTTCTAAGGGACGGTCTCAGATTGTCGCATAAGTTCAAAAAAACAAATTTCTTCGTTTATAAACAAAAGTTCAAAAGTGCAAAACGTTGATGTCTGCCTGAGAGTACAATGTAGCATATTGTTATAGCTACTGAAGAATATGTATCCACTGAGCACATCACATCGTCAAGTAATCAATCAAATTTGAGTACTAATCGTAGCATGACACAAGTAGGAAACAATTACAGCAAAATTTGTAGTTACAAGTGTGCAGTTTTTGTTCATTTTTACACACAACGTAAAGAGTACTTGTAATCACAAAATAAAAGTGCGAAAGTGAAGTTCACTAACTGAATGGAGATCAAACCCTCTCCCTCCGTAAACGAACAAATTTCGCTTTTTGAACTTATGTGTCAATCTGAGACAGTCCCTAAATCTCTACAACTGTTGGGATTCAAAAGGCAGTATCGGTTTTTCAATATCATTATTTGTGTAAACTGAGTTCACAGAATTGATTTTACTTAAATCAAAATCTGCCGATTGAAAAATCCATTCCACTGTTTCAAAACTGGCATCCTTGAAGGGGCTTTCTGGGAACACACTGCTTGAAAGCAGACACGAGAACACACAGTAAATGCTAAAGAGAAATTAAAAACATGTTTGACAAATTTACAATCCAAGATCAATCACTGACTTCTTGGAATTACAGTATTATTACAAAATTTTTGTGGTTGACTGAATCAATATGGTAAATATTACCACCATTCAGGCAATATTGTGGCAACAGAGTTCTTTTCTGTGACGGTAAATTGCTTTCATATATTACAAACTGACATATTTGATTGACCACATGAACAGTTGAATGGTCTCAAATCGTGCAAGTGATTGCAGAGGTCAACCTGACCTTGATAGAGTGAAAGTTTTCTGGTTGCTACATGCTAGGATTCCAATCCTATTCAATTCCATTCCATTCCATTCTATTCCATTCCATTCAAGTGTAAATGCTCAAGAAGAACTGACTGATACTGTTGTACATCCAGTTCTAGATAAAGTGCAGTTTTTGATAGTGTCTCATTTTGCCAAATTGTTACAGTTGGCTCAATGACCACCCAATGCATACTGGTACACACTGTACACGTTTTACAGGAGCATTGTGCATTAACATTGGAGCACAGACAAACCAAACACTGCCAATACACTTTGCTGTTTTCAGTTGTTGTCCATTTTGAAGATGGTTGATTCCATGTCTCTACGGGGAGGTTTCAGCGGTTTCATTGCTGCGATCATGGATCTTGCATAGGGATTGTTTTGGAGACGCGCAGATCGCAGCGCTGCCTCAAGCTTGTGTCTGGGGTCACTGATCACCTGCGTGCAAATCAATAATTCATAATCATGAGCAGTTTTCAATAGAGGACACAGAAAAAAAAAAGAATGACTTTTTCTGGAATGTTCACTGAATTCTCTGTCATAAAAGATATAAAAATGCAAGTTTATGTGTAACACCTGATCTGGCACTACGTCTACTCTCAGAAATTCTGCACCCTATACACGTCTTTGAACGTCTCATTTTATGCCTGATTTTCAATGAGACATATTTTCTGTTTGGATGGAAAAAATTAACCCTGTAAATGTAGGGATACTTATTTACAGGGTTGCACAAACTGTGAGAGCAAAGTTCAGAATCAAATCCTGCTCACCTGGTTACTTGTGAAACCTGTCATCTCAAATAGAGGGCGCTGTATGTTTATGTCTTCTTCAACACCTATTCCAAGTTTTGCTTTTGATGCCTGTCAAACGAGATTGAGTTTCTTTATGAGTTGATATGCAAAAAAGTACTGAACTTCACAAATCCAAAATGTAAAAACCCTAACCCACTTTCCTTATGTAAGTTAAAATGCCATTTTCTTTTGAACATTGACATCCTGGTGACCTAAGACATCATACAAACATGATTTACCTGTGAACAGAGGGCAAAAGCTCGATGAAAATCTGAGCTTGAGTGCGAAGGTTTACTATTCATTGTGAGGGAGATTGCCCTATTCTCTGACGATGTTGTGACTGATTCAAGCAAATCAAAATGTGCTGATATGGACAGGTAAGTGGAATAAACAACTGAGTGGAAATCATCAAGGTTCATATTGCATAAACATTACTGCCGTCCAGAAAATTTAGGTTGTGAAATATCAAAACATAATTCATGAACAAACGATTTTCATCTTTCTATCTGGGAGGGCGCTGTTTGTACGGCATTCAAAATTCTCATTAATTTTATTCAGATCTTATGAGATGTTTTCTAGTGCTTTTACATAAACACATTGAAAATTTACACACTGTGACGAGAGTAAGCTGTTGCTGCCTTTTAAGGTGATTTTTGCTTTTTTAAATATAGTCTTTCATCTATTTGTGAATATGAGATACCTACCTTCGTTGGCTGCATCACTCTATATGGGTCATAATCCACATTGACTTCAACCTTGATGGACAAATGATGAAATGTACACATAAGTCAATAGCTGTTTATTTACTCTCATAGATAAGATGATGTACATTTGATTTGAACATTCAAGTTCTAAATAATGGATCAGTATAATTTTATGGCTTCAAATGAAAAGTGGGTTGTCCTTTTTTTTCAATTTCTTGTCTTTTTTCAGTTCTCAATTTCTCGGTTGAAACTATTTTTTATAATCACGATTGACAACTCAGCTACACAGAAGTAATGAAGTTGCATCCAAGAGTAACATTTAAAGCCAACTATGCAATGTTTTATTCCTTTCACATGAATTGAAGATACTATGAGAAGTTTCTGTCTCCAGATGGTAGCATGTAATTTACCTGATCTCTCAGAGCTTGTAATCGTCTCTCCTTCTCTCTCTCTGCCTCTGCTTGTCTTTCAAGCTCTTCTTCTCTGGCTCTCAGTTTCTCCTGTGTCAATTTCTCTCGGAATTCAACTCTGCAAAATACGGAATTTGAATCGTACAATGTGTTACAGTATACAGTATACAAACAAATGGAGGGAGGGGCACATTCGAGCAAATTTTGTCCAGTTGAACTTTGACCTATAAACTCTAAATGTAAACAATAATTTTTTATCACACTCTACCAAAGTTTTGGCAACTATCCAACAGAGTCCAACAAATTAACCCACAACAGTGACTTTTACCTGAACATCTTTAAATAAACTTGTTTTTAATGCCCAATGCTGATGCAAGCCACAATGCATGAAAAGTCTTTTCTAAACACTACGCAAACTATTTTCGTGGTGAGTCAGCTCCAATTTGTCATGTGCATCCACATCATTGCAGTTAAATGATGCATTGCGATCGAACCTTCTTTGAAAGTGCCAATTTCTATTGAAACTCTCTCGGCAATTGACATTTCGAGACTGAGGTGTCTTGTAATACCGTAGTGTTATGCACAAAAGTTGATGTTGAACTTCGGCTCCATGTAGGGCATATTGGAGTCACCTGTTGCTGATCAATACACCACAGATCCCTCATCCATATTTTACAGTGTTTTACGAAGAACCCAACAGTATAGATCACTGTACATTTTACTGACGATTCATTGGTGATGCACAGTAAGTGAGGCTACCCACAATTCCCCTTGATTTGTTCACTCAGACATTTTTTGCTAAAGGCTTTTTCAATTTTATCAGTTTCTAAACATTTTAAAAGCTACAATTTAAGTTCAGGATTATTTGTTAAAATTATGTTCCAAAATTATTTATTCATTCCACATAATTATTCAATCATTCCACAGTTTGTTTTAAAGATCTCTCTCTTTACCTTTCTTTATCAATAAGAGCTTGCTCTGCAAGTTGTTTCTGCAATTCTTGAAGTCTTTTTCTGTCACTTTCAGCCTTTGCCATTTTGGCTTCCTCCACCTGGTGTTGATACTCCCCAATCTGATGATAGAAGAGAAATCGATCAAATTAACACCAATCTGTAAACTTGTCTCGGTTTGAAGCCTGGCTTACACTTCCAGTGGACCTGACCGACAGACTGAGTGACAAACAAGTTTGGAGCGAAAAAAGAAGTCTGTGAAAATGTTTACTGAATGACAACCAACAAAAAACAAATACCATTATAACTTAGACAACATTATTGTCAGAGTATGTGGAGATCAGAAGGACCATTAATATACCGATGGAAGTTGTGTGTTAGTTTGAAAACAAGTCTATCAATGCCAAGATTTCTCGGTATTTCTTACAAGTTAAGCCGTCAGAGTTTTTTCTTGAATATTTCCACAACTCCATCAGAAGTACACTTTCTCCAACTTGTAATTCTTTAACTGTAGTTTCTTTCCACAACACTTGAAAATCACACCACTGGCATAACAATCTGCATTCAATGGTATTAACTTACTAAATATGAGAAAGAAGCCAGAACTGATTTTCACCTTCAAATGATTTTTCACTGTACTGAAATCTTACACATCCATTGAAGAGTAACATTTCTAACCTCACTGACTCCTCAGTGCTGATATAACGATTTTTTGCAGAAAGAAGGTTCCATCTATACTTGTATGTGTGTTATCTGATTACTGGTTGCTTTGACCGAAGAGAGTTGAGAGAGTTGTATTTTTTTCTACTTCTTCAATTCCTAATCACTTGGTATGAGTGTTTCATTGCATGTACAGATTCCCTCACCCTGAAAGTCATTACCATTTCACAGAATACATGTTGTTTGATGTGACAGAGAAACAGAATTGATGTCCCATATAAACAGCACCTTCACATAAGAGACCCTCACACACCCATAACATCATAACACTTCTAACGTCAATAACTTCCCCTGCTGAATAACACTGGAAGAACACACATGTATCTTACTTTGACCCTTTGCACTTTGACCCCCTGGTAACCTATGACATCATGCGGACATTTTTGTCCGAGGCAGGTTCAAAGGGTTAATGGCAATGTTGAGTCAAAGTACCACTTCCAGTGATACGCAACACACCTTTCTCTTTTGTAAATCTCTCCGTTTCCTTTCCTTCTCAGCTTGTCTCCTCAGTTCCTCATTACGCTCTTCCTGTCTTTGAGCTTCAATCTCAGCCTGTAACCTCAGCTCTTCCATCTTCTGTTCACGCCATTGCTGTACCTTTGGTGTGTTGGTGGATACAAGATGCATGGGTTCAAGTTTACTGCACATAACGATTTAATTTAAGCTGTTCACCCCAATTCCCAGTAAAGAGGTCCACACTCATCACTTATATTAATGTGTTCGGGCCAAACCATGGTGGTAAAAGGGTCGAAGCTGACAAGGATTAAATCTGGGCAAGGATTGTGGGTGTACAATCTAGGCTATATTCTCATCATCCTAAATGTTTGACTAGACAAATGTACTCATACATGATGGTAAACATCTGCTTAGCTAATCAGATTTACATGTGTTTGATAAACTTGGTTTGATAACACTTTCTGGGACCATAGTTATTCCCACAAGTTATGAGAAAAGCTGAAGATGTTATAGTTATGGTATACCATTAGTTTAGGTCCCTGAAAACATTTCAAAGTTTTACATTCAACAAACTTTACTACCATCAGTATCAGCATATTGGTATGACTAGCATGAACATCAATTACTTGATGGATAGATGACAAAATGGAAAATAGAATCAGAATCACTGGCTCACCTTTTCATACAAATTATCACAGATTTCTTTTTGTCTCTTTCTGTTGATGGCAGCCACCCTTTCCAGTTCAGCAGCGAGGCAAGCGTCGGCAAATACCGCTTTGGCTCTATTCAAGAGTTCAGCCCTGGACCTGATCCATGAGTTGATCAGCACTTTCCTGTGTTCGTCATAGTACTTCTTACCAGTGTACCACTCCTCATGGGCAACCTGCATGAATTCAGTAATAAAGCATTACTTTTTTGTAAAATCAAGACCATTTGCAAAATAATACATTTACCACCGGGATGAACACTCAGAAAATTGAATCACAGTAATAAACACTTAAAGAGAATGTTCCCAGTCATTCTGTAATTTTTCATAAAATTGTAAAATTTACAGTCAGATTCAAAATATCAAAATGTAATTCATACGTATATAGCCAGTAGTCTATGTGTACATACATGTAGTTCGGAGTTTGTTTAAACAGATGTGGAAAAGGCTTTTCTAAAAGTCTTTACATTCATACATGCATGTTCTCGAAAGTGAATGGCAGTGGGATGTTTCTGATGTTGGATGGCAATGTACTTCTCAGACAATGCACAGCAGACGCTACAGCAAAACCACCACATGATTTCAGACAATCCTTCATACGCAAAGTAACTGTATTTGAATCTTATTAAAGGAATTCATAAAACAAAGCAAAGGTAGACAAAAGTGTAAATTACTGACCAACTCTGCCCTTGTCTTATGCGGTAACTGTCTCTTCATACGGTCTATGTACAGCATTCTTCTGTTTGCCATGTCATGTGGATACTGATCTAAGATAGCTTGGAATACAAGATGATCATTGGGGTCCCACTCACCTGTCTGTGAACTGAAAACGGTGTTGGAAGGTGGTCATATCGTTAGTTTTGCATCAAAAGAGGCTGTATAATTTATTGTAATGTGTCATTAAAACGAATAGAACATGATCACTCTGTAAATGGAGGGTAGCTGTAACTTTCGGTGATTTTTTTTACTATTTTTGTGTTACATGTAAACTATATATATATGTTGTTGTTCAACTCCTAAAAGCATGTAGAGATACACAGTATTCAGCTTGTCAACTCAGCCTGTACATGTGTAGACTACATTGTTATTGTTAACACAAGAATTATAAACCAGTTGAAAATTCAATGTAATTTCAATATGGTACAAATATCATAGGCATGATGTGCATCAAAAGCTCTCTGCAGCTTTAGACCAAGAATTTAGATATTGAGGAAATACTATGAAAGTGGATTCCAGGAAACTGGTGAAACAGGATATAGCATGAAATTTTAATCTAACGGAAGGTGGCATACAATGTGACTGCTTTCTCATTTTCAGAACCAATCCCTTTCCCTCTTTAATTTCACCTAAACTTTCAACTAATGCCAACACTGAAGTTGATAGGTTCAAAACCAGAATTTTAGTACAGGTGCATGTATAAAAAATACCGTCAATGACGCTGTACCTTCTCTAATGTGTGGCCAGGTCAGGTAATTGGTTGTTGGCATGAAGTTGTTGGTAAATAGTTGATGATGTAGGGGCATGAGGTGGGATATGGACCCAAAGAACCCAAAAGATAATTAAATACATCAATCAAAAAAATTCTAAGCTACAGTATAAACTGCCTAAAGATAGTTCAATGTGGAAAAAAGTTAAATAATTCAGAAATAAGAATTAACAGTCCAAAATAGTAATGATGCACTTCCCTACTGACCTGAGTGCATGTGATATACACAACCTGGCATCTGTAAATTAAATGTATACCAAGTGATCATTTTAAGTCACTTTTAACTGTTTTTAATGGATTTTCCAAAGAGTCCTGTGGAAATGATGAAAAACGCTTATCTGGTCTTGTGTTTGTAAAACCTCATGGCTGATAATTGTCATAGTATTGAAAAAAAATTGAAAGTGAAGAAATTACTGTTTTTAATAGGCATATTTTCCTTGAAATACATGACCGTGTAAAGAATATATGCTAAAAGTGTTTAAGAGTAAATTTCTTTTCAATAAATAATTTAATCTGTGACCAAAGGATTTTTATTCTTTGAGTTTACAAATTCACACATTGCAATTTGTTCAATCATCTTGTGCAGTGCAAAATTTATAAAATGACTGAAAAACAAAAAAAATTGGCAGAATTACTGTCTTTGTGATGTAAAATTAGGGGTTGACATCACGATAATTGTTAATCTGTTCGAAGTACTACTATATACTTTAATTAAAAAAAGAAAAGTTCATGCAGAAACGGTAACATATATTGTCAGCAATGTAGTGTTAATTTTGACTTTACATCAAAATATGCCTTTGCCGAAACCAAATATATAGGGCGAAATATTAAAATCAGCCATGTTCAGCAAAATCCACACAACAGCATTGATCCTTTTCTAATTTGATTTGATTTGCTTATGTTATCCTTGTATGACAGTCAGTACAATATGGAACTTGAACACAACACAGTGAATAAGTATGCTGTAAATGAAATGGTGTGGCTGCATCCACATGCAGCAATAGAAGTGCCTTTGTCTCTCACCCCTCATTTCCAACCTGTCCCATCCCTGAAAAAATAGTTTGGTCTTATATTTATAATGTTAATAATTTCTGTATTTGTTAAAATGTGCGCATCTCAAAATTTTTGATCATAAACATTTTCATTGTTTTTTATAGCATACCAGTCAGTTAACCTGTTTATTTTGAATATTTGCGCATTTTTCCTCAGTATTAGACATTTTCAGTTTGTCATTTTCTAAAAGTTTAAATGCTCCATTGTGTGGTCAAGCTTTCCACAAGCATCAAATGTGGTACTTCATATAGGAAGGTCTGCCTCTAGAGGGCGGGCATCATGTACAGTGTTTGTTGGTTAATTCCTCCACATAAACTTCTGATTGTACTGTAAACATTGAACATGGCCGACGTCCGATTTTCCTGTCTAAAATTTTCACTCATTTTCGTTCATATTACTCTGAAACTCCAGGAAACGATTGGGAAGAAAGGGTTATCTTGAAATATTGAGGTACTCGCCGATATTTTGCAAAATTAAATGAGAAATAATGCAAGGAAAATGCCGACAGGCTTACACAATGACCGTTTTCAGACTCAGAGGCATATGATCATCTCTGCAGATTATGCAACAGGCCCATATCACGTGAGGCCATGAGGGGATATCCACGCAACTCAGTACCAAACACTAGTGCTCACAGAGTGAGCAAACACAAAGTGAGTACCCTACCCCTAACTTCAGCTCAGTAGTCTGTAATAGATTGTTAATAGTCAACTAAGAAACCTTGGAGAAAGGCTTAACACTGTGGCTATGCCGCTAAGTCCCTTTTGATTTTTGTCACAGCTCAAATCGTTCTCCCACACCTCAACCTGAGCCATAAACACCCCCACCAGTTTATGATATGACCCATCACAATGGCATGACGTCAACTGATCTTGACAGACGGAAGTCTTGACAGACGGAAGTAATTGACAGCAGCATACTGGTTTTCAACTCTAATACCTTCTCTGTCTATAAATAGACACGAGAAGGTAATTATTAAAACTGGTGTAAGTATTAAAACATCTCAACATCTGCCAGCAACTTAAAGAGATATAAGAAATTCAATTTTAGTTATTTAGTTTATGTGCCTGTAACGTACATATTCGAGGTAGGATGTTGTATTTGTGTGGGAGTCAATGATAATATTACACTCACAAATCTTCTGAAATCTGACTCTGCATTACATGAAGTACTGGTATGGTACATGCAGTTCTCTAGAACGTGGAAGGTTACATACCTAATTGCACTTTGATGTCTTGCATCCCATTCCGATAACCTCTCTCTGAATCTCTCATCCAGGTACAGAAATTCACAGAGAACGGACTCCTTGAGATATGCATCGGGACATTCAAGTTCCTCAGCCTCATCAGGGATGCCATCCAACACCCATTTCTCATGCACAGTGAACAGATCTTGAAGAGTTCTACCGTCCAGTTCCTCTTCCAAATCTGTCTGTTCACCGTGGAGTCTGTCAAGAATTGCATCTTGTTGACTTTTCACCGAACTAACTGTCTTGTGCACCCTGTCATACTCCTCATACACCTCCTCCTCCTCTCCGGCTTTCAACGCCTCCTTGTGCTCCCTGAGCCACACCTCCAAGTCCTCTTTCAGGTTGGCAATCGGATCTAAGGTGGCGGCTTTGAACTTCTTCTCATCAGCGGCTAGTTGCATATCGACTTCCTCAGCTTCAAGCATAAATGTAGAGATGGACGACTCTTCCAGAGTCCCATCCTGCATGTATACCTGAAGCTCTTTCTCTGCCCTTCGTCTTGCTGCTTCGAGCCGCGAGTGTTCCTTCTGCCACACCACCTTGTGTTGCTTCAACAGGTTTTGCTCCTTGCCCTGCTTCGAGGCATGGGCGAGTTTTTCAATCTTCATCAGAGACTGGTTGGCAGCAAACTTCTTCTCAAAGGCAATGGCCTTGAGCTTTTCATAGTCCATTGGTTTGTATTTGGTTACACCTATGCCTTCCCTCATTCTGATAACCAAGTTATCTGTACACAGACGTGGTTGAAAGGAACAAAATCGACAGACACAGACACAAACACAAACAATGTACAAAGACACATACTGTACAGTATTGATTTTAGCTTGGACGTTATCCGTATCAGATAAGATATTACCTGTGCCTATATAATTATGTAAAAATTTCATTCAAGACTTAAACCTTTTGAGTGCTGTAATATTTCCCACCAAAATTTTAGTGCAACATTTTACGAATTTTTACGAATTTTTCTGTAATTTTTCTTGATAATTTTGAACCAAATGGCCATGACATTTCATTGGCCAGTTTTTTATCAAACTTTTGGCAATAATCTGGAAAAAACTTACAGGGGTATATTTATAAAGGGGACAAAAATTGACTTTGGCTCTCAAAGGGTTAAAACTGAACAAATCTGAAAAATTACCCTGTCTTTACAATGGTAGTACACAAATAACATTGAAACAAACCTGCTGATGATCTGACTTTATTGTCCATTTTTAAAATTCCCTATAGGCTATCACATTGAACAATTATTTGTTAATTTGTTAGTATGCTTTCACATAAATGTCAAAACAGGGCCTTCTTTTATGCAGAGCAGTACTGTAAGAAAATCGGAGTAAACTGAAACTCACTGCACATTCAACCTCAAACTGTCAGTGACTGAGTAGCCAGGTGTAAATCAGTCAACTATAGTTTACCAAAGTGGGCGTTGCAGCATCAAAGGAATGTAACAATTGAATACATGAATCTATACAGTCTGCAAACTCAGGGCCTCTTTTCATTTCTTATTTTTCAGTTACATTAAAGAGGATTTTCAATTGTATTGTTATGTTTTGTGCACATGAGTCGCAACAATATGCTGAATGGCACATTTTTGTTGACTGGTGTTCACTCAATCTTAGAATAGTTGACCTAAGTGGGACCTTCTATATAGTAAATCTATATGTAAACACACAGCAGTGAAGATTTATGTATTTAGACCAAAAAAAAAATAGATTTGTTTCTGGTCAGCTTGTGCGTCATTTCAGGAGCTGCGTGTCATGTCTTTTAAATTTCTTGTAGTAGCCGGCTTCAATTCAAAGTTGTTATGATTCATGTCCAAAAAATGAAAGAAAACAGAAATATTTTGCAGCCAGTGATAAAGACAATAGCTGTTGCATCAATAGTGCCAACCCAGCATTCTTAGGAATAAAAAAAGAAAAGACAATCGCATCATGGCATCACCTTTGCGGAATGCTAAGGACCAGAAATAAATCTTTGTTTTTGGCCTTACACTATTATTTTTTCTCAACTTTGTTTGAGTAAAGAAACTGAGTTTACCTTGATCATCAGTCCTTGCGATCTCTCTCCTTCCAGATCTATGTAAGCTAAGGAACTCTTTGTAATCTCTCCCGGTCATTGTGATAATTGTATCTCCAATGACATGCACATTGGTATCTTCAAGGGAAATTTCTTTGTGTAGTACTTGTTAGGTAATACACTTGACCATTTTACCAACTTTTAAATCTGCACACCTGATGATAAAAGAATATGATGTCATGCTCATTATTCTATTACTCGAGCAACCACAACAATAATGAATTTCATGAATATTAAGAGATCAGTCTTCAGCACTTTTGATCAAATGTCAGATGATCCCAATACCACCAATAGGAGTTGCATAAGTTGAATTGGTGTAAGAAGGTACGGTCTCAACAAATTGTAATCTGTGTTGCACTCTATAACATGTATGTGCTGATGTTGTTCATGAAAGATATTGTTTATAATAGTTTACAGACCAGAATGTCATATGCCAATGCAATGTTTTAAATATTTTCTCTAGTACTATCAAAGTTTGTAAACAAATTAAATCAATGACGTCACCAATGATTCAAAGTAATGCTGTTTGTATCTGTCTTTTGACATCTGATGTAAAACTGGACACTATGCGTACCCTGGAGTCCTGCCCGATTGTATTTACTGTCATACATTGTATTTGTTGGGAAACTGCCCTACTGCACAGAACAAGTTACATGAAATCTCATTTCACTATAATCTATGATTTTAAAATGTTCAACGATGAATCCACTGAAGTTTTGAAATCATCTCAGAAAACCTAAACCGGCATTAAAGGAAGTACAACCTCTGTTCGATAGTTTGACGTCGGTGCCCAGGCGTAGGTGATATTTAATGGTATACTGGAAAGTGGTACAAATGTGAAAATGGAGACAATAAGCAACTGTGGTCTGATTAAAGGCAAGCTAAATGTTGTTTTTCTATATGTGTGACCATGGAGCTAGAAATGGAGCTCCGTGGTGTGGTGTAACCCTCGCGAAACGTAAATTTCATTTTTTGTGCCCGTTTCCAAGGACGCTCTTGCACCTCCACGGAAAATTGCAAATATCTACACGTCTCGCCACTGTCAATGAAAAACTGCGCAGTTGGAAGTGGCTCCGTTCGATCGGATCCATTTTTGATCACGTTCTGAATAGAGTTGATAATGATACTCAGACTGTCTCGCACCTTACACTATACAGGCATTCACTCAGAACAAAAGTTCTGAGTATTCGAGTCTTTTATATACACTACGTGTACTGTACAACTTCTCACACAAAAACACTGCAAACAAAGTTGGAGGCCGAGCTTGGACTACTCATTGGCTGTACGCAGTCAACTCAACGCCTGAATATCTATGGACTAAATACACATCATAAAAGAATAAAAAAAATGATAAGCTATTAGACTTACTATTAGCTTGAGCGAAATAGGTGACCAAAACAAATAAAAGGCTCCACTACCTGGACGACGCCATCTTGAATATTTGATTAAGGGCAAGGCATCATGGGTAGATCCGGGTGACCCTTTGGCCTCAAGCCAACGGAAATATTTTAATGTCAGCCTTGATTCAAAATAAAACGGCTGTGGAAATCAGTAAAAAGAATCAAAGAAAGATGTCATTTTCATACACACACCGTTTTTTATCGAGAGATATGGCAGATGTAATATCCAAACACAACATATCAGTTTTAACTGTACCAGAGTCACTAATTAACAAAACACATCATTGGGACAAGAAAAGATGCACATGTGAAATGCATAAACAAAATAAATCAATGTAGTTTTGCACATCTATTTAATGCTTGTTGATCATTTTTCACTGTCATAACAATATTAAATATTAAGTGAATCCATCAAATATTTAAGGTTGGTCTTTTGGTAATCATCATGAGCCAGGTGGGGATTTGATAAAAATACATATAAAGTGGACTCCTTTTAAACAATCCAAGACACAAATTATGCAAAAACCAATGGCACGACATGAAAACTTGTATTTATTTAAAATATTCAAGAGATTCATGGGAGACTACACAGATCTGCCAGCGATACATCCCCTCAAGGCTATACATAATGGTATACTCCATATTGTGTTGGTGTGATTCCCCTAGAGGGACTGTGCCCTCACCTACCAAATGAATGAATTGGAAGGAAAGCATGGATGAAAATCAGTTGTTGTTTTTTAATTTGGGTGGATTTAAAAGATAAACAAGATACTCATTTAGTTCATCAAAGAGGATCAACTTCGCAAGTGTCTCTGGAAGTTAGTGATGAAGATGCTGGCAATTAAATCAAAACAAAAACTTCAGGTTCGACTGCTTGAAGTGAGGTGAACTCCCTTACAAGCCATCTGCAACAGCAAACTTGAGTTTGCAACTTATTCAATAAAGTCATCTGCCCTTTGAGAACACGTGACCTGGCTATGTTACCTATCATTACCGAGGGGAGGGGAGGGCCCATATTTCAAAGGAAATCCAAAATCCATTTAACAGTTCAATCCACATATCATGATGGGAATTACATCATACAATGAATTTACATTAAAAGAATTATAAAACATAGGATTTCAATGACAAAAAATCCACTGATGGGAACAAATTTTTTTATTTGTTTGGAAGATCAATATTTTCCCTCAAGTTAACACAACTATATTTGACAGAACATTTGTATTTCAGTCGCTCATTGGAAAAAACTTGTAAAGGATGGTCTTTTACACTTTGGGAAGGTGATGCAACAAACTAAAAAAAAATCAGTAGAGTGAAAGTGTGCTAAACTTATCAGCCTTGCTCCCTTTGCAAAAAAATTAAAAAATAAAGTTGCTAATAAGACAAACTGTGTCAAATTTTAGAACATGAAAACAAATTGGTCCAAATTCTAACTGCTTCTATATCCGTTAGTGGATCTCATATTACAGGACACTGAACTTTGGAATCATAAACAGAATTGTCAACATGAATGATTTCTTCTCCAAAACCAAAGTATTAATTGGTACCAGAAATTAAGTAGGATTCAGTTGGTGAGAGCACTAAGGGCCTCTGACCCGATGATGGAGGTCCACACAACTGCATCTGGTACTAAAATCAACTTTGCAGTTTAGCCAGGAATGTTTCTGCATGATGCCATTGTAGAAGGATTGGTTGGCAAATTCATTTGAAAATACCTTGAAAAATGTTGGGGTAAAGGGGTGATCAAAATAATAATTTCAGTCCTCAGCTTTCACTCCTTTTTTAATATTGATGGATATTTAAAATATTTATCAAGTTCATTATTTCAAGAAAACTAAATCACATGAACACTTTTTAGATTTTAGAAAGTACCTTCACATGACAACGACAGTATTTCCACTTGTGATGGTAATAAATTAATACTGGTTATGGTTTCTTTAATTTCAATATAATTTATCTGGAAAAAGTAACTTCATGACAGTATTTGTTTGCTTCTTTTTTAATTGTGACTATCTTTCAACAAATTATTGCCTCAAAATGTTGAAAACAGTGAGACAGTTCAAAATCATACTGCATGTAAATGTCTAAGAATGAAAAAATGACACAGCCTGGTAACCAGTGAACTAATCAGTTGCTATTCTAAACAGGATGCATCGGTATTGACTTAAAGCCCCAAATGTTAAAAACAAAATGGTATCAACAATTTCACTACACCTGTTGTTTTGAGACAAATTTAGTTTATCATATATTTGTAAAAGATTTCCTTACAAGTACAGGGTCTGTTATGACTTGTTCTGAAACAAAGAAAACAAAATGTTTGACTATTGTAGGAAGAGCCTTGATAATTTTGAGTATACTAGTATTTTAATCCTGTATGCATGAGTATGATTCAAACTCTGAGATAAACCTGATAATTCACCAGAGATTAACACATTGTCTCTTTGCTTTGCCAGCACCGTAAATGTATACACATTCACAAGTGCAAGGGCCTCAGAAATGCACCCATATTCTTGATCATCAACACATAAGTGAAAATAATGGTGCTGTTCGCAGTTACAGATTTGTTACTAAATTTACTGAAGCTGCACCATATTGGACAGTGCTACTTGAAATGTGGACACAGACAAATTTGTGAATTCAAGTGTTGCATGTATGGCTATTTGATTGTTTCAGCTTGAAGTCTGAGCCATAAAATATCTTTCAGTATTTATTGTGACGTACACTGGCAGCCACCTACCAACATGCAGCTTGTCGTTCTTGCATGTGTTATTTCCAAAAGTGTAATCTAAAAATATGGACAAGTATTTATTTTGCACCTAGAAAGTTGAAACTTTTATATGATTCATCTACAGTCAAATGTTACTATTTTCATTTATCTCCCTCCCAAAAAGTCAAATTATGCTATTTTTTGATCAAAACACAGACATGCATCTAACTTTCTAACTTTGTGAAGTTCAGAAAATCAGACGGGGCACCAATAAAGAAGTATGTTGGGCTGTAATACTGCTAATTTCTCTTCATCTGGTTAAAAACAAGTTGCTGATCTAGACTGACCATGGGTTTCCATAGATCCAAATAAATCTGTCCTTGATTTGTTCTATCATACTTTCATAAACCAACTATGAGGACTTTGTTTATATTTTTAAAAAGTTCATTCAAGCAGCTGTCAAATTGTTTACGTGAAAAACTTAGTCAATATTGTTGGAAAGATTGCAAGGATCAAAGGTAATGACAGAAGTTTTCAAAAGCATGGTGATAACTGACAAATGTATTAATGGGATTCTTTCCTATGAAGAGCTGGATAGAAATTATGGAACACAGATGGTCAATTTACATTGTTTTTCACTGTATATTCTAGCAGATGAAAGTAAATTTGTTTGTTGTTCTGCTGGTTGAAATGTTGAACTTTGCCATGGAAAACAACGGAGCTAAGTACTTAACTTTGGGGGTGACTGGATTAATAAATTGATCAAATTGAAAGTGCATGTATAAATGTGACTCTGCTGATAAGGCAAAAAAATCAATTCTGCTGTTCCGATAACATGGTTTTCAAAAGTAGGGTAGGTAGGTCGGCACTTTTCAGGGGTTCAGGGAGATCAAACACTGGCCACAACATTTCAAGAAAACGTATCGTACATATAAAGGGAATAAAAACATAAAAGATGTCCTTGTTAAAGCAAAAATGAAGTGCAATTTTCTTTCTTATTTTTACTTCCGTGTTTACTTAGCTCTAAAAAGTTTAGGGTTGGCAGGCAAAAAATAGGGTAGGTTGGGTTATCGGAACTGCACAATTTTTTTTCAAGTTGTTTGGCCAAATACTAAAATAACATGTAATTGGTAGACTTTCTCACTTAGTCTCCTCAATTAAAAATAAGGCTATGAAAGCTTTATTCAGCATTAACAAGTCTATATTGTGTGAAAAAATGCTGAATCCAAAGCTGTGTTTATTGTCCCAATTCTTTCATATTGTTCTGAAATATGGGGGACAGAAATTGTTGATAACTGCCTTGAAAGTCTTTGTATATCATATCTCAGGTTTATTTTAGGAGTAAGTAAGCGCACCCCTTTTGAGGGTATTAGATCTGAGCTAGGTAGATTTCCTTGTAAAATTAAGCTCAATATGTCTGTGATAAGATGTTGGTGTAGATTAAATAATTTACCAGAAGACCATATTTTGAAAAATGCACTCAGAGAAAATATACAAATCAATTCTCCATGGGCGAAATTTGTTCATCACGTTTTGGGAAATTACAATCACAGTCGTGTTTTCAGGGAATTTAGAGTAAATTCTTATTCTCAGTTATGTAAGAAGTTAAAACATGAGTATGAAAATCAATACTTAGAAACTTGGAAGACAACCCTTTTCAATGATTCAAGGAAGAATGGAAGTGGTAACAAATTGCGCACTTATAGAATCTTCAACTATTTTTTACATCCATGGCCTGACCGTCTGCTAGACAATGTTTAAATTTTTGCAGAGTTGATTCCTTTATCATCGATGGTCGACACATGTTACCACTTAGCTGTTAATTGCACCTGACAGTGTTGGCAACATCTCGATTTAGACAATATGACTAGTTCGTCTAAATGCCAATGCTTCAAAGCAAACCATTGTATATCATTCAGGGAGGGACAATCGCGTGCTCCTAGCTTGTTGACATGGAGTCCAGACTACGACATTCACTTTTCCACATGGCGGTAAAAGCTTGCCATGCTTGACACTTCCGCCCCTCAAATCCACACCATAATTAGGCATATATTATCCCTGACGTAATACCGGTCAATTAGCACGCGTACGCAAGCACACGGATGCGTGTACGACAAGTGACGTGCCGACGATCATGTGAACGGAACCATATTCAAATCGTTGGGGTGAAGAGAAATATGTGGTATGAAGTGGTATGAATTGGTTAAAATTTCCTAATTCTATGCTACACAAATATATTCCATCGAATGCAGCATAGACTGAAAGAATATAATCTACCACCTACATAATGAAACATGAATGGCATCTTGTAAACCAAACCCTTGAGATATTGCCAAACTAGCCTCAATCGCACAACTCATCCTAAGGATTTTTCCATTCAATCCCTAAAGCCAACCCAGTTGGACTCGACCAATGAGCAAGCAGGTCACGATGTAAATTAGCATAATATTTCAATATCCGACCAGAGAAAGGCACGGCAGCCATTTTGTGCACACGGCTCGTCAGTCTTCACACGGCACACCACTGCCGAAATTTAAATCTGCTCTGTTATTGAAGGAAAGTTTTGACGCTTCGTGAACTTACGTGGTTTCCGAAAACGCCAGTTTCGTACAAGTACAGGTATTCCCGAGTAGCTGTTCGAAACGCTCGTTCAAGTCGCCGCCTGCGATTACTCAACAACGTTATCTTATCAGACAAAGTACATTACACGTGGTAGTGGGGAAGAAAACGAAAAAAGGCACATTTTCTCACCGTCGCGTTGAACGAAGTGAACTACATTCAAGACAACAGGTGCTGTATGACGAGATAAACAATATTGTTGCTATTCAGTTGATAGTGGTGAGAGAGACATGGCCGAGTGTTGCTGGCTTTGTTGCGTTTTTTTGTTCGCTTTACATTTCCACCGTCACACAATACATTGCCAACACGTCCATAATGAGGACAACTCGTCTTGGTCGCCGGCAACAGAATTTCCGGTGAAAACGCGGGATGCTGCTGCGATTGGCCAACCAGCCAGCAATGACTGCCCGTTGTGTGACTTGTCCGTCGAGGGTGAATGTCTACACAAGTTGTTCAACAAGTATGGGACTGAGAATGGAATGATGGATATAGACGGTTTTGAGCACTTACTAACCAGCATCGGTCTTCTGGGCGATCATCATCATCATCATGATCATGAAGATGATCACGTGAGCGGAGAAGACCACATCGACGTCAAGAAGCGCACAAGTTTTGAACAGACCGCTGGCAATCTCCCAATACACGAAGACGCGCCTTTTACATTAGATGCAGGTGATTTTCGGGATGAAAATGCGGGCAGGTACACTAGTGAGTCGGCCACAAACAATAATCAGCAGATGTCAAGAATTTTAAGAAAACGTAAAAGCGTGAATTCTGATTTGAGTATGAATAGAGTAGAAGACTCAAGAGATACTTTCCAGAACAAACGCATGTTTGCAAAGACAAATGATAAAAAGGACATTCCTAGTTTTGTATCCCACATAAGGGAAGAGCGAGGAATAGTTCCAAGCGACAAACAAGATGAAAGTCATTCAGAAGATGAAAGTGCTGAAGATGACGACCACCGCGAGGGTGATGACCATGAGCATGATGAAGATCAAGAAAAACATCTCATTTGCAAAACACCTGAAAGCTATTTTGAGAATTTTGGTAAAAAAGTTGGAGACAAGGTTGAACTTGACTTTCAAGCATTCTACAGTGTGTGTCCCATCTTAATTCATCAACTCGACAACAGCGCTTGCGAACATGAAGACGAACATGACCATGGCCATGACGACAATGAATTCCTGGATGAGACTGCAACATCAAGTTTAACCAAGACTCCAGCAGCTGTTTGGGGCTATGGTTTCCTGTCGATCACAATCATCAGTTTGACATCATTGGCCGGAATTCTCATTGTGCCAATATTTAAAAGATTTCCAGAATTTTACAAACAATTGCTGTCATTGCTTGTAGCCTTAGCTGTTGGAACATTGGCAGGGGATGCAGTATTGCACCTCATACCTCATTCATTTGGGTTACATGCACATGGGGAAGATAATGGTCACAATCACCATGGCGATGAGCATGATGACCAAAAAGTATCTGATGTAGTGATGAGAGGCCTCGTGATTCTACTAGGAATTTACTTCTTTTTTATGACAGAACGTTTAATGCATATCTTTTCTGACCAAAGGAAAAGAAATAGTCGCAGAGAAGCTATAAAAGCCCAAATAGAAGAACAGCAACATGCTGTGGGAGAGCGCTTAAGTGATCCAAACAGAAAGTCACAATTTATTGAAAGTTCACCAATGATTACTTCTTCGCCTATTTCCGAACAAGGTGTCGATGAAAAGAGAAGAGCGGTAAATAACGGAGGAACTTTTGCTCCTACAGCAGGGACCAAAGAAAATTTTCAGCGCAAATCTTCCGAACAGTTCCATCATAGTGATGTTTTGCATGGCAACCACAGTCACCATGGAGATGAAGAGGAACCTTACATGCATAGCCATGGGGATGATGACGACGACGATGAGCATCATCACCATCACCACCATCATGGTCCAGAAGTTGGAGATGGAATTGCGTCAGTAGCATGGATGGTCATTATGGGAGACGGACTTCATAATTTCAGCGATGGTCTTGCGGTCGGTGCTGCATTCGCGGACAACTTGACTGGCGGGATCAGCACTTCCATAGCAATATTTTGCCATGAATTACCACATGAACTGGGTGACTTTGCCATTCTCCTATCGTCTGGTATGTCTGTTAGACAAGCTGTCATCTACAGTTTGTTGTCGTCATTGCTGAGCTACATAGGACTGTTCATTGGCATCGGACTGAGTAACATTGAAGCGGCTAGCCTTTGGATATTTGCATTGGCTGGGGGTATGTTCCTCTACATAGCACTGGTTGACATGCTGCCAGAAATGATGCATACTCACTCCAAGACAGGACACAAGTTATGGTGTCATCTACTTCTACAGAACATTGGATTGTTGACCGGTGTAGCTCTCATGTTCCTCATTGCTGTCTTTGAAGACAAACTATTAACAACCCTCCAGTAGCGTGATACATGATGCCCACAAAGCAAACAAACAAAATCATTGGTACAAACATTCTCACGTAAATGTATCTGAGGCTTGATAATTATGCTTAGTTTTTTTGCAGTAGTGTTAGGACTTTGTTTTCTTCAGGAGTTTACGATTTGTGTATAGATACTTTATTTAGTATAACTTTTATGCTTAATATGCCCAGATATATATTAATATGTCTATTTTTTGTTCATATATTTAATCTAGGATGGCTACTCTTTGAGCGGTCAACCACATACATATACTAAAGAAAGTAGACTTTATGAACACTAGGTTCATCGTCCATACTGAATTACAACCATGGAGACAAAAGTTAATATATTGTTGTAGTATTTATTGAAAAAGAAATGCTAATCTTGACAGCCCTGATATGGGTAATTCGTACTAAGGTTGTGTGGCAGGAGGAGCCAAACTTATGAGGCCTGTAAATTGTGCAAAGGATGTCCGTAAAACCTGTACCAGAGCCGTGAAAGTTTTATTATATACCTTATGGAATGGCAAATATATAGTTAAAGGGAGGGTGTCGTTGGAACTGCATGTGTGCAACTTTCTTGTTTACAAACAATGTAGTTTAAGCATGATTTCTAGATGCATGAGTCAACATAGCTGAAACATTTAAATTTTTATGGTATGCATTAACAAACACGTTTTAACTTTCATCTATCACCAACGTACCCTAGATACATTGTTTACATCATAGGGGTGCCTAGCAACTGTTGAGCAGAGTTCCGACGGCCCCTTCTCTTTAACAACATTGTCCAAATATTTGGAGGCAGAAATGCATGCAATATCAAGAATTTATCATAGATTTTAAAATTTTTTTCTAGAAAGTGACAGGTGCATCCCGTGTATTGATATACATGATGATGTTATTTTATTACCTGCAGAACTCATACAGCAACGTACATGTACCAACAAAAATATGAGGCATAAATCTCATCTAGCATTACAATACTCAATCAAATATATTCACTTCACTTTCAAATAATTAAAAACAGTGCAGATATCATCAGTAATATGCTTACGTGACACTTTTTTATGATCAAAATTTCACCTGATACTGCTACTTTCACTCTCACCTATATGATCGGAATGAGCAGACGTTTGAATCTGTGGCTGGTTTTGTTTACTATTGGACCCTTTGCTGATAGCAGCGCCTGTAGTGTTACGTATAAAGCTAGTTCTAAAATGTACGCACTTGCCCATAAGTACATTTTAAAATCTTGACACTCCTTCATCTATACAAACCCAGTCATTACCATACCATTGGATTATGTAGTTCCTGTCATTTAAACACATATTTGCTGCTTGATTTCCTCTCCTCAGATGGAGATAAGAGTACCATGTAATTCATTACCATTGAAAAAAACTTAAATTTTCAAACATACGTATACAGTGTGAGAGAGTTCATAGTTGTTAATGTCAATTAGAAATCGTAGTTTTGCCCACTAGTTGTGTCTGACGAAACAGGAAACTGATGAATAGATGTTTTGCTTGTTATTTACAATTCTGTATCGTAATTTATCAGTAGTAGTGTGAGGGTTGTACAGACCAAACCATCTACATTAGCATGTCTGATAGGGAACACCTGGTAGAGAATGGATTGTGTTGTCTCAGAGCCTATATGAATGGCTATCTTTACTTTGTCGTACCGCTGCCAGTGTGGCGGTTCGTATTTTTTCACTGTCATCTTTTTCTATCTTGACACCCATGTTCTGTTGAATCTTTCCCTCTGATGTCCTCAAAAATGGATTGTACAACTTCTCTTCGCCAATTGTTGATGGACACTGAAAGTTAAAATTTTCAAAGATAATACTGTCACTGCCTCTCCAGTCAAAAATATTTTTGAACTTGCAATTGATGTGAAAATTTCTCCTTAACGTTTTTTCTGTGCCGTGTAAGACAAAAAGCATGTTAATGTTTCTATTTATTGTACTGTTTTGTCAGTGACAAGACAAGATGAAACATGAACTACGACAATTGCTTGTTCATCTCAATACTTTATTATCTCTTGTAGCGATACATCGTTAACATGTGGCATTTTATTGAACAGCAAACTCACTGTCATGAGCCTTTCTTTTCTCTTGTCTTCAACCCATTTCAATTTATTCTGCAAAATAAAGAAGCAGGTGAGTGTTACAGATTGTGACAAACAGCCATACATTTACATGTATGTATTTCAAGCGATATAATAATGTCAACAAAACCTTGCATGGAGTAGTACTCTTTTTACACAGTTTCAGCATTTCTATAGTAGCTATCAAAGTTTTACTCATACAAATTAGCATATATGTAATGGTGTAATATATTATGATATTCATACTAGAATGGAACGGAGCAAATGTACTTAAGTGATCACTGTAATCCTTAGCTGGGAAGAATTAAAAAGTTGTGAAAAGAAAACTGAATCATTGTTAGTTTCATTGGAACAACATGCATATTACACAAACCAACATTTAATTATACATGTATTTAGAAATTTGGATTGCAGTTGTTCATATCACTCTGATGTGACAGCAAATCCCAAAGAAAACACACTTTTTAGTTTAGAGGCTGTTGATCATGAAGGCTGACACGCAAAAGAAGTAATGCCTAAGGGAGGGAGGGCGTAAAATTGTCAAAATTGCAATAACGATTCTGCTGCGACAAAAAGTGAAATATACAATCAGACCGTGAAACCATTGCAGAAGAGAAAGAATGACAAAGATAGAGGACACATATTTATGTGGACTTTTAATGTGTGGACTCAACTAAATATGATTATACAGTGCCGACACAGTATTAACTCCACCTTCAATGTGAAAAAAATGCCCACAAAATTGAAAAATCAGCACACATAATTTGAACTCTGATAACAGAAAACAGACTACTTGGAATGTTGAAAAAAATGTAAACACAAAGTTTGTTTATCTATATTCACGTGCAAAATGTGTGCGTTGGTATTGTCTAGACATAATAAACCAATTTTGCATAAAGGAGTTTCCTTTTGGGGGGGGGGGGGGGAGTTGACACCAAAGCCACAGAATTATGTTTAAAGCAGGTCAACTTTTATTATCAACGACCCCACAGTTTCTACTATATAAACAGAGGTTTATCAAAATCCTGAGATCAATGTGATATTAAAATGACCCCTCTGTTAATGCTGTAAAGCCACACTATTATAAGGTAGATGCTGAGTCACTATCTATGTATATAATGATATCTGATATGAATGGAGACCGTATGCCCAAAGTCTATTAACTTACAGGTCTGGAATATTTGTAAGGTTAGGTATGCTGTACATGTATGGTTAAATTACAAAAATAGATGGGGTCAGACATATTCTGGAAAGCTCAGATAAGGTCAAATAGAGGCAATTATCAGCTGGGGTCAGATAATCTTCTAAGGTCAGGTGTTGGACGAAGTAGGGCAATAACATCGGCCTTGGACGTACGCGAAGGTCAGGTATAGTAATATTAAGACAATGGACATGACAGGGGATTTTCTTTGAAGTTCAGGTCATGTCAGGTCATAGAGAAGAATGTAATAATATGAAGTAACAACATTCACAAGACATTTTAAGACCTGGTATTTGCTACAAGCAAAGGTTATTTCTAAAGACTTTAAACATTCACTTCAGAGATTTGTTAACATTTAGTGTTCACTTCAGTGTTGTGACAAACTGAAAACCAAACCATACTACATCTGGGTACACGTATCTTACCTGTAATGAAATATTGTCCGGTTCAACAGTCATGGCAAACTTCAAGTCATCTCTAGCATACTCATGACCTGTAAACAAATGAATAAGTCATGTGAATGTAGTGGTATGGAGTGAAACAATATAATCCAAAGATTAAATAAGTTTCAAGACTGAGTCACTCAAGCCAAGTTGAGAAAATCAACATTATGTCACAATGCATATCAATGGAGAAGTACAACATTCATGTTTTGGAATTAATATTGTTTTTGTTTTTATTTCTTTTGTACCTGATGGTAAAAACTTTTCATAGTTCAAATAATGTTTCAGAGAGAACTTCAGTTTTAGAATTGGAACATAATGAGATTGACACATTCAGAGATATTTTGTACAAAATTACAAAAAAATCTTTGAAATGTGTGTAAAAAATTATTACATTAAACTTTTAGAAAATTCTCAAGGTTGGTGTTATTCCAACAGTGACATGCAGTAGAGGTATTCTAGAGCATGTTTTGGCCATTCTGCTTGTAACAGTATAAGGCTACTCACACATTACTAGGATTTATGTCTGAGTACATCATGCGGCGGAGGTATTGTCTGAGAGGCATAGCGTCAAGGACAATACCCACGTGTATGATGATGTATTAGGGCATAAATCCTGGTTATTTGTAAATAATCTTAATATTATACACCTGTTTTAGTCCAATTTTACGTGGAAAAAGTCAAAATTAATGCGTTTTTGGGATGCCCATTGCACACTGCACTGAGCGATTGTGAGCAGACTGGGAATGTGTTCAGTGCATCAGCTAAGCGCACAGAATGAATATTCAACCTGCACAGTGCAATGCATGTTGTAGAAACTGTAGGTCAGGAGCATAATTTCACTCAAATTCACAGGTTTTGGACTGACCACTATCAACTTTGTGAAGTACTGAATGTTTAGAAGCATATTTTTTCGTAGAAAATTAAAAATCATCTCTCCTTTTCCCCAAATGTTGATGTAAAGGTGTTTTCAAGTCAAGGATCAAACAGCATCCAATAACAAATTAAGTTATTATTTAGCTGTGACAAAGTTATTGAACTCCGCGTCTTCTGATACCGAACTTCCGCGTCTTCTGTGTGACAAAACTCCATAGGTTACAGACGTAGGTGTGTAATAATGGCTGTTATTTTAAGTACATTGTTTTCTTTTATGAGGCTTACACATTTTCAAAAATAATAGCTGTTCAGTGTTCTTTGTTGATCATTCATCACATATGTTATTGTCACCATGAACAAATGTATTTCAGTCACAAAGATTATAATGGACGTTTAAAATATGGAGGCTGCAGCAATATCTTTCCAGAAATTCATATCTGCAGGTATCATGCTGACACAAGCAGATTTTTCTGAATGTTATTCATATTAATTTCAATAATTTTTGACATGGGAAATTACTCCAAGACAATGTTCACAAATGACAGAGTCATAAAAACGCCCATCCTACCCGGCCACACCAATGTGTCATCCCTTAAGTGGCAGACGGTATCCAGTGAACGCAGCATGGTGAGTGGACTGCCTTCAAACATACGACCTGCAGGTAAAATCAACAACACAAAATTTATTAACAGAATGTTTTGAAAAATGCATTCACAGAGTATACATACTCAAACACTTGATATTTGGTATCGCCATCTCCTGTATTATATGGATTGAGAGACATATTTGAAACTAGGCATCACATTAGTTTGATTTTTGTAATTTATAGCACAAAGTCTGATGCTGTTTCTACACAGCAGAGTTCTCCATATGGATATTTTGAGGGGCAGGCTACCCTTCTGGTTTTGAGCAATCTATTCAAATCTTAACCCTTTGAGTGCTGTATTTTTTCCCACCAAAACTCTAGTACATTTTACCTATTTTTATGATTTTTTTTCTGTAATTTTTTGATAATTTTGGACTAAATGGAAATAAATGTTTATCCGCTAGAGTTTTTGATAAAATTCTGGGAAAAATCTGAAAAAAATATTGACTGGGTTATATTTTGTAAAGGCAGCTAAAATTGACTTCAGCACTCAAAGGGTTAATGACCACTCAAGAGAATACATTTATGCAACAAAAGAATATGCAAATAATCAACCTCTATGCAAATCGGCCATCCTTCATTTTTCTCCAGGCTACGGAGAACACTGAAAACCATACATTTTTTTACCCAAAGCAATGTTTCCTCCAATATTTACATGTACACATGGCAATAATCACACACAGACACTTTGAAAAAGCACTACAGTCACACTGGTTTAAATCACAGATAGGGATGTCTGTACTTAAACTTGACATAAATACTATCAACAGATAACTCTGGACAGACTTTGTACAAACTTCATGAAGGCCTACGGCTTACCACTTCCTCCAATAAATAAGAGATCTCCGGAGAAAAGTGAATCAGGAGCAGAGTATGGTGTGCCATCAAGAATGTATACTGAATGACCTGATGGGAAACAAAATGAGGAGAAAATATTAAACTACAATCATTTTGATTACTATTACTAATTTTAATATCCTAATTAATTTCATATAAAAGCTCTGAAAATATATATATATATATATATATATATATATATATATATATATATATATATATATATACGGTATATATATATATACCAGTATATAAAACACAAACTACTTCAAGTACAAAGTACCAGTAATCTAGCTATCATCAGACTACTTTGTACTTGATTTGTAGATCTAGTAGATGCACAAAACTTAAGTAACAGATATTCTTACTTTGTACTTGAAGTAATTTGTGTTACTATTATGTAATTATTTATAACAGTCTGCTTTTGGCATTGAGCATCGTAATTTCCCATGAGGACATCTCTCTCTCTCTCTCTCTCTCTCTCTCTCTCTCTCTATATATATATATTTAGAATTCATTCTGAAATTTTCACAGAGTTGTTACTTGTGTGTCTGGGGATTGTGTTATTAGTTAATTTGGAACAGTGAATTAAAGTACTGTGCCATTTACGCTGGGAAATTATCATTGGGTTTTGCTGTCATGCAATCATCTATTGTCATTTATCAGTATCAATGTGACTATGGCATGGCAGTTCTTGAGATCGTGATAACACTCAATCAAATCTTGTCGTACTATTAGTAGATTTTTTGTCTTTTACAATCTATAAAGTTTTGCTCTTCAGAATAAATTCCAAACATTTTGGATAAGAGGTTAGTACCTGGTAAATTTGTAAGTCATTCTATTCAGTCAATTCTGATAAGGTGATAATATGTGGTGTACTTTAGCATACATGTACATACCCTACATGCATGAAAAATAAAATCTTGAATTGTACTCTAGCAATGGTTTGCAGATAGTGAGAAACAGAAAGGACGTAAAGTGATATAGGCATTGATTGATGGCTTGAAAACAAAAATGGGTGGCAACTCATAGCAGATATACTGGGGGATGGATACCACATATTTTGAGAAAATTAACAATTTATGCCGCAATTACAGTCACTGCTATTCGTTAAAGCACCATTACAAAGAGTTTCGGTATAAACTTACCTCGTGTGTGGCCTGGAGTGAACTTCACTGTGAAATTAAAATTTCCAATCTGTATTCTGTCTTCATCACTTACGGGACTGAAGAAGAATGTCATAAAAAAGAACAACTTCAAAAAGCCATACTTTATAATCATAAATCTAATAGGAAATTTATTTAATTTATAATAATTTCCATGGAGGATAAAAGATCAATAATGTATTAATGAGCTCTTTACATATCGACTAATGTGAGATCCAGCAATTGAGGTGCAGGGCACCTTTAACTCAACAAGGGCAATGTGCAGCGACTTGGTAGATTGAAGCACAGTCACTTCACTGCTTGGAACTGATTGGCTGTTATGAAAAGATTCATGAATGTCATTAATAATCATATTTCACCGACAAAAAGTTAAAATATTCTGAGCTAGATGCTGCGTGTTGTTCCATTCTTCATGATGGCATCTCAAATAAATGAAAGACGGTTGATTTCAGTTACTGTTTTTGTTTGATAATGTTTTAATTTTCTTTCATGCAGTTTTGCTATTTTCAAAAAAAGCCATGAACTTCTGTATCCCCACAGAAAGGTCACACCATCAAATTTGCTCTGCTTTATAGTACTTTGAATGAAATGTTACTGCCAAAAACAGTCAAATGAATGATAGTAATACAAGGGTGCCAATTTTCAACTATCGAACTCCACATTCGACATTCAAACTCCCAATGTTCAACTATCAAACTCAACATTCAATATTCAAACTCCCAATTTTCAACTATCGAACTCAACATTCAACTATCGAACTCAACATTTGGGATTCCTATCCCCCATTTTCAACTTTCGAACTCCACATTTTCAACCATCGAACTCAACATTTTCAACTTTCAAACTCCATATTTTCAACTTTCGAACTCCACATTTTCAACTATAGAACTCCACATTTTCAACTTTCGAACTCCACATTTTCAACAGAGCATAAATTGATTTGAAAAACAGAGCTATGAAGGCATGTTTTAAACTGAGACAGTTACTCTTTGCAGAATCAAATATTCCAATTAAGGTCCATTTACAAATGTTTGATGCCATGATAAAACCTATTCTGCTATACTGTACAGAAGTATGGACTGCGGACATATGCACAAATGCAAAAACCATACTCACAAACTTAACAAACACAATTGAAAAGTTGCACATTAAATTTTGCAAGCACATACTTAAAGTGAATAACAAAGCATCCAACATAGCATGTTTAATGGAACTGGGTAGATATCCTCTAATTGTTTCAAGCATAACACAAATGGTCAAATATTGGTTAAAAATAAGTAAGAAGCAGATACAACACTGACTCGTGAGGCTTATGATCTGGGTTGTCAACTGGACAATGCACATACAGATAATTGGGTGTCAGGAATTAAACAATCGTTGCTGCTCGTAAATATTGGAGATGCCATGAATGTAAAAATAGAAAAATGACAAACACTTTAAAACTAATTTCAATGTAAAAGTTAAACAGCTATTTGAAAAATGTGTCATGATGATACCAGACAAGGGCACCATAAAAATAAACTTCGCACATACAGAGAGTTGAAAAAAGATTCCTCTCTCGAAAGCTACCTTCATGTTATAAAAAACCCAGATCACTGATGTTCTAGAGGGTCCAAAAATATGAACCAGAAACACTTGTGATGCTATAACTTCAAGATTTGCCGCCGACCTCCGCCATCAATTCGGTCGCTATCATGTCGTCTAATGACACGAGCATGCGTGCATGGCTCACCATGGCTTATTTTAAAATTAACGACTCGCTTGCTAACAGCCAAAACACAACTCAGACACTAAACACACCAAAGCACATACAAGACGAGATGGCTGATGTGTGAAGCCACTTTCCCTTTATTACACCGTGACCACTGTGTTCAACATCATGTATTTCACGTTGAGCGGCTTGCACCAGCTGGACAATACGCTCACTACACATTCCAAATTGCCACTTAACTGTGACAAAAGTCTAACAAGATTCTCACACCTACGTGACACATCTTCCCGTCTGTCGGGCTGGTCAAGGTCAAGTAGCAGCCTTGACAAACTACCACTGACGTGGTCACGAACGAACTCGGTGTCGTCCATGTTCAAAATTAACTGCGAGGTCACCATGTGTTTGGGACTCCCTAACAAAGTGATAAGTAGTTTCATGTAAAATGACACCGACAATTTTTTAAAGTCGTATTTGACTATATGTATGCTCATTTTGGCTTGCGTTCGCTGGCTAGTGGTCTAGGGGACCTATGACTTAGATAGTTGAAAATGGGGAATACGAATCCAAAATGTTGATTTCGAAAGTTGAAAATTGGGAGTTCAAAAGTTGAAAATGTGGAGTTCGATAGTTGAAAATTGGGAGTTCGAAAGTTGAAAATGTGGAGTTCAAAAGTTGAAAAGGTGGAGTTCGATAGTTGAAAATCGGGAGTTCGAATATTGGCCTTGATTACGCGCCATTAGTGCCATACAATGAGAGATTAACTTTTGACCCTCTTTAACTTCAGCTTTGTGTAAAAACTACCCAAAAACGAACCTTTTCCAGATCTTTCACTGATAGCTATCACGAAAACTATAAAAGTTTGGGGTAATGTTTAACTCACTGATAATTTTTGTTTTTTTCTCATGGGAAAGTCACAAGTGTTATTGTATGAAATGAAAATGCCTTGAAACTGTGCAGCAATCATGGATCCACATTATTCTACAGCACTCACTGTGTTAATCCGGGTATCGAGTCTGACGATGATCCGTACACTGGAATATTCCTATGCCGGGATTTAATGGTTGAGTTTCCACCGCTATGATCCCTAAAAGAATAATTAAAGCAAGTAGATAAATTATTTGATACTAAAAATCTTCATGAATGAAACTAGTGGGCATGAATTCTACACCAGCCACAGTAATTTACTTCAATACGACTTGCCAATCTCTCAATCCCCCCCCGCACCCCCCAATAACGTAGAATATGCCTCAGAAGACAGATGATATTCAGTGTCTAAAATTTCAAGCTGCTTGTGTGCACTACTTGCAGAGCAACTGAAGATTTTTATTGCCTGAAAATAAAACAATTATTTTTCCCATCAGCTGACACACTGTATCTTGAATTTATAATATTGGTAAACTTTGTATCATTGTAAATTGCATTGAGATTGCATTAAAGCTTTCAGTTTGGACAGTTGGCAGCTGCTTAACAGTGGCCCTGGTACAGGTTAAAGTGTACTTGACCTTGCAGAGTGATCCTTTTAAATTTTCATTCTTGATTATGAATTGTTTAACCTTTCCTTGATCAAATTTTGAAAAAAGTTTAAAACTTTCAGTGTTGAGGCATATGCTAACTATAACCACTTTAAAAGAGATTACCGGTATGTGGACTTTCAGCAGCATTAGTAATACATGCAGCCATTCACTTTTGGCAATCTTTCAAAATTCATGATGGCAACATTAAAAGTATTACAACTCTCCATATCTGTTAGCTCTGTTATATGTGTGGCATGTTCAATACAACCATTGTTACTGATGACTGTTTTCGCCCATTCTATTTCTTTCTGCAAAATATTTGCTTCAACGCCTTGAACTGTCTTCTCCACATGTCATTGGTCAGGAGGAGGTCAGGGTTCAAGGGTCACAGAAGACAGCAGTTTAACTCACCAGTGTTTGTGTGTTGTGAGTATACCTAGGAGCTTGACGTTTTCTTCTGTCAAAAAATTCTGAAAGGGGATATTCATATCAGTGAGTACGTGGCAACATTTTCTGACAATTAATAATAAATAAATAGATGAATGGTCTCTCACAGAATAAGATGTTGAAAAAGGTGAATTCTATATAAACACATGGGAATTGATAAAATAATAACTATATATCTGTATTTTGCAGCTGTTGTTTGACAGTTTGTTGTTGTTTTGCAGCTGATGTCTTGATACAGTTTTTTGATGTTATGTCTTGATTCTGTTGTTTGATATTATGTCTGGTTTCTGTCATTTGATGCTACAAATTATGGCTGTGTATCAGATTGTGCATAATACAGTGAATATTCAAATGAAATTCTTTATCTGGAGGCAGCACAGAATTCACCATGACACACTGAAATGGACGCGTGAATGGCGGTATGTCATGATGTACAACATGATGAATATTTAATGCGATGAAAATGAACGAATGTTGAAGATGACTGGCAATGGTGAGGATGCTGGGCAATGGAACATCCAGCGATATCTACGTGGGCAAGGAATGATTTCCAAAGAATACTGCCCCCTGAGAATCACACAGGAAGTGTCAAATGAATGACATTTAAACAGAATTAATTCTTGACTAAGGAGCAGCCAGTCATGTAGATTACATGCATGCATTATAGATGGGATTATCTTCAACCTACATTTGACCCAGAACGCAGATAAAAACTTTACTACCATGTTGCCATGGCAATAAGCAATCCCATAAAAGATTATAAAGGAGGATGAGGAGAAGATACTTTGCTTTCTTATATATCACAAAAATTTTCAAATTTTCAATTTTGAAGCCGTTGTCTGATTTTTTGTAATGATAAATATGCTGTAGTTGGAAGGTAGAAAAATCTGTGCCATGGAGGTCACAGATATCACACTAATTGACATTAATAATGCTATACATCTCTCCACAAATACTAGGATTAACATTCAGGCTATGCTTTTGAGCTGTCGCTGGTTCAACTACAATCCTGCAATGATTTTCTTGAACGCATGACTTGGCAGACATCCTGGACTGGCTGCATTCATACAACGAGCACTCTCACCTGTACTGCCTCGGCATCTGACGGGTCAACGACAACCGCTACGCTGTCTGTAGTGTCAATCAAGACGTATGAATAATTGTCCTCTAGTAATGGAATGGGACAGATCTTCAAACCTTTAAAAAAGAACAGTTTGATCATTTTGGACCAACAAAGAGAAAATACAAACGCCCAAGTATAAAACAGTGTTAACACTCACATATAATACTCAAAATACATGTGTTTTCCAAAGCAGATTCTATGGCTTGATATTAACAATTTGAACTTCTCTTCCTCTTTAAAATTTTAGAAGCTGCAAACGTAACAGTAAGTTGAAAAGAAGAGGAGGGAGGGGGGCAACAGACAGATTCAACTTTGACATTTGCTGTGTGTCTCTGTCAGTGTCTGTACCTAAATTTGTGTTGAAGCTTGCAGACACACATGAAAGGCTCCATTGTGTTGCGTGAGCAGTTTGACCTACATGAAGATAGTGTCATAAAAACAATGTCATCATTTCTATTGTTAACGATGATAAACTTATCTACGAGCTATTTTAACTTGAACATTTGACACAGATCTAGGCATACACGAGAAGGATACACATTTACTTAGTAGCACGTGCCCCAGCAACAGAATTGTAGACAGAATTTCGAATTCTGATTCAAAAGGTGATTTGATATATGTACATAGGAGAAATGGCACCCTGGGGAGCTGGAATTAATAGACATCCGGTATGGTTAGAATTTGTCACACACTTCAGATAAAATAAGTACAAATTGGATGTTGTTACTCCACCTACTCCATGGCTGCTGGCAAAATTATTTTAATGACATAGACCATATTTTTTATGACAACAATTTTAAAAGGCAAATCTATAACAGAACACTTCACATTTATCTCAAGTGAAACTATCTGAGTTGGCATCTTCCAGAGTGTTGACTTTGACATTGAATGTTTACATTTCCCGTAGGAATTCATGGTTGGGTTACCACTCTCTGCCATACGTCAAGTGCAAAAAAAAATCTTGCCAATGGCATATTTAGTAATTTAGATGATTTCTGAAAGATACATGTTTATTTCCAGTCCTGTTGGAGAAAAAAAATCTAAAAAGAGAATTTGTATCACATTGAAAGAGGCTGAAAACACTGACATATTCTGAAAATATGCTATCATGACATTTCAAACTCCATGCCCCAATAACCCTTGGAATGCTGTAATTTTTTCCTGCCAAAATTTTAGTGCAACATTTTACCAATTTTTGTGAGTTTTTCTGTAATATTTTTGACAATTTTTGACCAAATGGCCATTATATTTCATTAGCTACAGTTTTTTATCAAAGTTTTGGCAAAAGTTTGAAAAAATTGACTTGGGTATATTTTATAAAGGCATCAAAAAATTGACTTTGGTGCTCAAAGGGTTAATTTGGGTAGAGTTGACTTTTCAGATCCTCAGATTCAGATCCTATAACTTCAGATGCAGATTCGAATTTACAAGCCTTTTACGATACCTGTATTAACAGTATGATTGCAATATTAAATTTAATAATTTGAATATGACATGTACAAGGCAGTTATGAAAAAAAAAACCAAATCTATGTAAACGTTTTCGCTCAACAATTTTCAACGAACACGAGTTTACAATTACAGATTAGCTAATTTGCTTCTTCCGACCCCTGAATTCTGATTTAGCCCGGGGTAACTGGCCTCCAACATGGATTAGTTACATTCCCTTGCCATCAATATTACGAACAATGGTAAAATACGGACTGTCGATAGCCAGCATTTACATGATCGTCGCGGTCTTGATCGTTCGATTGCGCGCGGGTGTGTTTATCTCTATGAGGGAACGTTCACGTGATGACATAACAAGTACGCACCCTGTCTTAAACTGATGACGCTCTGTTTCTGAGATCGAAATTTTTAAGTTCGAGATTCAAGATAGAAATGAAATAATTTCAAAAGCCTTTTCAAATCTAAATTATATTTTATTTATCAGTATAATTCATCAAACTTTGAAAATTGTGAAATTTTAATTATGAATCTGCGTTTGAAGTTATAGGATCTGAGGTCTGAGATCTGAGGATCTGAATCTGAGGATCTGAGGATCTGAATCTGAGGATCTGAAAAGTCAACTCTACCGGTTAATTTGCATTTTATCTGTGTGAATTACCTCAGTCTAAAATTAGACACAAAAAACACCATCGATCAAACAAATGATATAAAAAAATACCAAGATACTTCAGGCTGTTTTTTAGAAACGTTAAATCATATTATTACACTGTTGTTCAAATGAAGCGTGAACAATACGTCATCTCATTTCCTGTCAAAAGTACATGATGATGTAAAATTTGTAGGGGCTGGCCACTTCAAGTGTAGATTGCTTCTGTTGAAATGAAAGGTATATGTATTCATGCACTGAACCCTGAGTAGCCATTACAATGTAAATTCTTCAGATATATAAATCATATGTCATTTCTAGCATCAGAGCTCGATATCCCTAACAAACATTTTCGACACATTACAGTTTCAATATACACTCGGCTTGTATAAACTGTGTGCCAGTGGCAAAATTTAACATACTGATAGACAGAGTCACCTTTCAAAATGAGACAGAACTCTCCACATTGATTAACACATATGCAACATGGCGAGAAGATATAAACTATCTGATCGGATATGCTATACTACATTTTTAAAGGTGAATTATTTATGGTATCAAGTCCTGACTTTACGATCAAATGAATTTTGATAAGGTCATAATACTAGGCTTCAATGCACATACACATCACTTCAGTGCAGTACATTAAAGTTAACTACACACTACAAGATGATGAGTCAGTCTGAACATTCAGTGGAAATATGTGCCAAATTGGTTGTCATGGCATGAAAGGAATAACCCAGATGATTTCCCCATGGTAACAGCAACGAGTCTGATGAGACAAGAGCTCTCAATTGGACGACATTAGGATGAGCATTTCTGAGGTGAATCACTGAATGCATCTGGAGAGACTTTTTCATATCACTGTGCAAAAAAGTCGTGGGCGTGAGGTGTGCAGGGATGTCCCTACGGAAAACGATAAGCGCTTTTCGTAATTGTAATTCTGCTCATCTTTCCCATGTTGTTTCAAACACTTGGATCATACGCTGTCATATTTTTACAACAAAAGACTCAAAAGGGATGTCTTTTCCTGCGACTATCTGTACATACACTGGACATACTGCATATGTGATTTACCTTGAAACTCAACCGGGGTCACCACTGAATGGCCTTCTGGGAATTTCTGCCTCATTTTGGTCAAGTTCTTCAGGTGATACATGTAACCAAGGCGGGTTCTCGTGTACAAAAAATACCTGAAAGTAAACACATTGCCAAAGTTTGTCATAAGATTTAATAAAATTTCACTATATCACACATCTTCATACAGAACACGATGAACTTAAAGGGACATAAAGCTGTAATTTGTGGCAAGTTTTTCAGTATTCTGCTTCTGTATATCAACTACCATGTCTGACCCTAATCCGTTTGTCATGCTGAAATTTTGAGTATTCTTTTTGTCAACACAGCTCGTATGTGTGTAGTGATCATTGTTTATTGTATACAAATGAATTCTAGTTCCGACTTAATACAATTTTCAATAAGAACAATGGAGATTATTCTCATATAGGTTGTGTTGATATGCTAAATACTTGGCATTCAATTACAGTTTAGGTATTCAATGCAGAAAGTGTAGGGAAACCACAAGACAAAAATTCTGAAAAAAATAGCCAAAAGATACAGCTTATGGAGCTTTAACCTTGAGATGATCAAGAAAGTGATTTGGTATGCTACCTACATGGTAATAATGGACACTACATTTTGCCATGTTAACAGGAAATAGATGATACTCTATGATGCAAGAATTAAGAAATTTCAAACTATAAAAAATATCAGAACTTACAGCTTCTGTAATCTTTTTGAATCAATCTGGGTTCATGTGCATCTCCATTAAATGATTTGTGTCACAGTTGCCTTGTCATGAGACTATGCATATGTACAAAGTGACACGTGTCTGTATCGGTATGCACAATGGAAGTATATACATAAACCTCATGTATCCTTGAGAAATGGTCAAATTTATCACTGAGCAAAGATGACAAAGAACAAGGAATTGAAGGTAGAAATCAAAACCATGAGTCTAGCAACATCATTTCCTTTTCTCACAGACACATTAATGAAAGTGGAAAATGAACAAAATTTCAAATAATGTACATGTGCGAGTGATTTAATTCACTCCATTTTAACTAGTCTCGAACACATTCAAACTTATGCAACATACTGCGATTTCGATGAACAACCAGTTTTCTCCATGGGGCGGCCAGTTGACATAATAATGGTTAATTTGCATATTCTTTTGTGATCAAAACATATACAAAAGCAGCTACTGTTATCTTTTTGAATCAATCTGTGTTCTATGCAAAAGAATATTATTCTTTTGTATAGTTTATTAACATATGAATAGATCGCTTCAAAAACAGAGGGGTGCCCACCCCCTACCCTTGTGGAGAACCCTGGTGGATGATGTACGCTGTCATTATTGCCATCTACATGTAGGAAAAGCTTCAGTTCTTGCAACATTCAGTATAACAAATTACATTTTAAATTCAAGTCTCACAGGAAAGTGTTCAAATAGTATCACGGTTATTTCTCAGAGTGAATATCATAAATGATTCATGATAATTTTTCAGCTCACTGATAATAACCTTTACTCATTCAAACATACTGATGCAAGAAAACATTTTCAACATCAATTATCAACGGAATTTGTTTGTTATTGTAGCTTTACGGTGCACACAATCCCTCCTGAGCTACACATGGGATTTACAGAATCCCAGATGTTTAGAGAGAACATGCCGATTTACTTTCAGAGCATTATTAATTAAAACAAACCAGTCCATCTCAGTGACTCATAAAAATCTGTAGGAGGTAAATCGTGTCCAATGTAATTTGTTGTCAAGAAAATGTGACACATCAAATGGCCTTTCATGATAAATGTTGGCTGTCATATTAGTCGCCCGTAAAGATTAGATAGCTGCTGGACTTACGTCAACAGACAGTGTGGTGAATTATTCCTTCTAATTAAAGATAGGAACAGAGAATACCCTAAACATCAGCTTTACACTGCTGTATATTCACCTACAACCAGGTGTAACATTCAGTTTGTAATTTTCATAGCATTTATTTGAATTCTTTTGCAATTAAATGATCAGTCAAACCTTATCAGTTTTGTTTACTTTATACATCATGGATACAATACACTCTCAAATATATAGCTATTATTCCAATTTAGGTAACTCTATATAAGCAGCCGCAATGAAACTCAACTACTCAGACCTAATTGCAGCAATTGTGAATGCAATTACAATCAACCAATCAGAGCTATTTAAGTTCTACGAATCTATGATGAGGCATTTTAAAACTCAGCTTCGCCTCATACATTTAAGGTAGCTACATACCTTTTAGACACTTTCAGACTTTTATTTTTTTCTCAATTGAACACGTCCCAAACCCCAATAAAGTATACATTTTCTGAAAGCCCTGATATAGAGCTATCCGACCAAGCACAGTACACGGTCATTATTTGCATAAGAGTCACGTGACAAGCGTTTTGCTGAAGCTTCAAAAAACCGGTTTTTCCCGCCTTATGCAAACACGCTGCAAGATTTCCGGTTAGAATTTCTTCATTGACAAACCTCGACAATATCCTTCAAAACCGTGTCTGCAATTTTTTCCCGGAGGCTCCATTCAAATTATATGGCGTGATAATTAAAATTCCTTGAAAAGCACCTTCATCTAACACCTTTAAGAGCGCATTTAAAAAAAAACAAAGGCATATAAAGAAAATCCCAGACACGGTTTTGAAGGATATTGTCAAGGCTTGTCAATGAAGACATTCCAACCGGAAATCTTGCAGCGTGTTCGCATAAGGCGGGAAAAACCGTTTTTTTGAAGCTTCAGCAAAACGCTTGTCACGTGACTCCTATGCAAATAATGACCGTGTACTGTGCTTGGTCGGATAGCTCTATATCAGGGCTTTCAGAAAATGTATACTTTATTGGGGTTTGGGACGTGTTCAATTGAGAAAAAATATAAAAATCTGAAAGTGTCTAAAAGGTATGTAGCTACCTTAAACGTCTTGCAAAGTTTGCTTTTGTCGATTCTGAGCCATGAGGGGGTACTCTCTGGTTCATTGGCATTCATTTGTTACTTTTATTAAACCATTATTTTCACGTTATTTATTTCTCTTGTGATATTTGCATTATCTTTCTGAATGACATTTCATGACTTTGTATATCTTCCTCTTTATTTCATAATTACTTTGTAATTCCATGACTTACTTCAATTATTTTTCACAGGCAATCTTTTTTATGATAGTACGAGATTGGCTTACACTATGAGCGTTTATTAAGATGCAGTTCTCAATCCCTGGTTCTAAGATTAGTGCATTTTGTTATTGACTATTTATTTGCACGGTGTTATACTGTTTCTGTTTTGAAGACTGTGTTCAGTTAATAGATTCTTTCAGAGTTGAAGATGGTCACCACTTGTCCCTTTAATTATTTGTTCTGCCTGGGCAGTAAATTCTCCATGCTAGTCGTTTGAAGATTGTAATGCCCTATAATCAGACATGATTGTGTATTAAGGGGCAGCAATTAGCATACATGTACCTTGGGAAATTGCCATCTCAACCTGATTTGAACAAATTTGAAAGTTGGGGGAAGAATTGTAGCTGTTTTTGTAAAGTTGCTCTAATTCAATTGGTAAAATTTCCCCTCTCGCTTACTATTTTCTGCGTTTCCCCATAGTCCCCCACCAGGAAATCTTGCCTCCCTTCTTAATTCCCCTCTCTCCATTCTAGTCACTCCAATGACCCCCCCCCCCCCCCCCGGTCACTTCCCCACCTGCTGTACTATAATTGACCCAAATCGGTCAAAAGATCTCTCCAGACTATGCATTTGCGCACGGATGAACGCGGGCGGTGTTTGTAGACGGAGGCCTACGCCAAACTGTAGTGTAGACAGTAGAAAAACTACTGTCTCTATGCAGACCAAGCGCATACTACGGTATTTGTGCGCTCAAAATAAGCACGATGAGCAGCTAGGGTTGTTTGCGTGGGCGATTTATAACGTAGAAGGGGTAAAGTACAGAACGGGCGGCATGTGTCGAGTGGTGTGTGCAGCCTGCAACATGAGCCATAGGTACCCAAATACTGCTCAATTCGTACTTCCCAGTCTGTTGTCTTTTATAAGTCTATTATCATGTAAATATGCATTCAAACACGCGTACTCGACTGTGTGCTGAAGATTGTAGGAACTCTCGCTAAGTCTCAATTTCTCCCGAAAAGGAGTGCATGTACGACGATCGAAGACCACAAAGTCAACGATATCAATAACATACCCGATTTTAAAGAGAAATCCGCCCGGTCTAGTCGCCATTGATGATCTTTTGGCAGAGTATCTCCGATAGAAGAGGAGTGCTCCCACTCCAAGAAAAATGAAAGCTGCTAATGAAAACATTATCCTGTTGTTCCGAGGACGCATCCAGGTCAAGTCCTTCCGGTGACGAATGAACAGAGTTTGTATAAGCTCGCCCTCAACGTTCAAAATGTCAAAAGTCAGAGGAAAGCGACACCTGTGACGCCTGCGATTGTTCGTTCGTTCCCTGGGCCGAGCCCATAAAGTACGACCTTTTCGTCAAGATACGACGTTATCTCTTCATACCTACCACAAAATTACAAACTTTAAAAAGACGATATACTTTCGGAGGCCGCCGAATAAAAAAGCGAAGTCGGCTCCTTGGAGAAAGACAAAACCATGGCGCTAGAAATGTAACTAGCTCCATGACAAAACCAAGTCCCCACCTCGCACTTTCAACTGAGCGGCGTGAAAGACGACAAACACAAGACAGTGCAATGTCAATCTATAAACAAACAAAAAAAAGATAAAAGAGATAAAATACTATATCTCAATTTTATCTCTAAGAAAACTCACAACAAACTTTGAAATACAAGCACTAAGCCAAGGTTTAAAACTTATCCCGACTCTAAAAATAAGTCAATCCAAAGACGAGATAATTTTTACACGGCATTTAACAACGGACAAAACACAAACCTACAAATAATTATATTTTGAACATCAAAATAAGGAAATACAAAAAGAACCAGCGCAATGATTAAGCGAACAGATTTAGATTTGGAAACAAAGGTAATCTTTAATCATTCAATACTCGATTCAGCGGCGTTTCGCCATTTATCCTTACATCACGCAACCACAATCTTATAACAAAGGGGTGGAACTTTTGATATCCTGGGGGTTGAAAGATAGGGGGAGATGCAGAGAAGTTTGCCTCTGAAAAAGAAGCCACAGATTGCAGGAAAACGAAAAAGGATTGCAAGCAATTGCAATGAAAGTTGTAGACCTACATTTACCTTCTGTCGTTGCTTTTTCATATTCGGCTGGCCCTGCCACCCCCTCGACTCATACCTTTCCTTTTGTTTTACACGAACCAAATTTCCTATAGCACAATTTTACTAGCATTGTATTAATTGTGCTTTTGCTGCAGTTTCTCTGCCATACTTCCTAAAGCATGCAAAGTACCCGTACCCTAAGCTTTTCCTTCTTAAAGCCGCACTTTTCAATCCCAGATTTTCGCATTAGTGGAGTTCTCCTCCTAGTCAAACACATGTCCAGTACGATGTTTGATTTCTATTACATTAATTACACAAACTGATTTCAATCTTTTGTCACATTTTGCTAATCCTGCAAATATAGCTTATATAACCATTTGATTGATGGTCGGTTCAAATTGCAAACGGTCATTTATTCCCCAGCACCACACTCAAATTTCCTTAAAAAACGTCTTCCAGTCACGTTAGAATTTGAATATAACCACAGAGTTCGATTGGCAGCAGCTTCGGGCTGACCGCTTGGCAGTCTGTCAGCGTTTTTGCGGTCGGAAAAAACTAAAAAGTGGCATTTTCTGGAGCATGTTCCCTCATGTTGCCTGTTTGGTGTCCACTTACACAGTGAACGCCGCCATAGGTTGGCGCCCCTTTAAAGGGAGGCTCCGCCTTTAAAAAGGTTATTCTGTTTATCATCTTTTGACGATTTCAACAACTCAAACGCTTAAAGGAACTGTTCGCGATCCCTTGTATCGCATTTTTCTAGTCAGGCTGTAAGAGGATTATGGAGGTGTGATAACCTTTTGTTTTCCATTGAATTTGTAATCTGTTGGGTAAATTTCCTGATGAAACAATATGGTGCCAACACAGGCCTTTAAAATCTGTCATGGAATATTGTTATTTTTCAAATTTCTGCATATGTTATAATGTCGTGCTTTGAAAGATTTTAACCACAAGAATAAATAAAGAAAGGTGTCTGTTTTTCTAGTTAGGGGCCCTGAATTAACCTTTTTCACATGCTTTTCTACTATAAGCGAGCTCAAAGTTAGTTTGTCACATTTTGATAGTTTACACGCTAAAACTTACATGAAGTCAGGGAATATCGGTTTATCCGAGTTCCTACTTTTAAGTGCCGCTGAGGCGGTCTTGATTTACCCCTCCTAGCCTTTTCAAATACAGACGGGCTCCTTATGTCATCATTTTTGGACAATTTAGATAAAGGGCACAACTAAACATTGTATGGAACATTGTCATTTCTCTAATGTTTGCAGATGTTAAGTATAGAAGACAGACAAGAAAACTAACCAGACAAATGCATTTTCCCGGCGTCTAACATTTCGAGATACATCTTATACATACCACACTCTTTGATTTTATGCAGTTAGCAGCAGAAAACTGCTGTTAGGTTAATTCGTACAAAAAAGGAATAATCTTGCCATTTTTTTCTGATATCTAGCAGGGTGACACCACTTTTTTACTCTTACTTTCACAAATGATTTCTCATTCCAAGTCGTTTGTGAAAGTTTCAAGAAAATGACAATATTACAACGATGTTCTCTTGCATTTCTTCATGCAAACCAATGAAACTGACTAATACTTCGCCATCCATGCTATCTTCATGCAAATCAATAGCACTGGCTAATACTTCGCCATGGTATCTTCATACGAACCAATGGAACTTGCTGATACTATCCCCGTGGTAGACCCAAACCTTGATCTTGATCGCTAAACAATGGTATTGTCTTTATCTCAGACTGAGTCCACAATGACTTCTTTAGCAATCACTTTTTTATCCATCAAATAATCTTTAATTAATACTGCAGCACATGTTGCAATTGCCCCTATGCTCGTCATAGCTTCCTGAAACAGACGCTGTGTGCATATGGTTAGACGCCAACTTCGTGCAGCTATACAAATCTTCCACAATCACTTTTGTAAGTCATGTTAAGGTAGAACGCGCCTCGGGGACAGATATTCGGACTCTCAAATTTCTACAATGCTTTTCTGATCTACCACTTGTGGGGGCTCATTTTAAAGCTCTTGGAGAAAGAAAAACTCTCACCGTTTTAGTTTTTCGAAAATCCGAAATTTTATTTTCCCCCCATAAAGTTAACACAGGAATGGTGGCTATTTTGAATTTCAAATATCGCAAAATGTTGGGTAATTTGTTTCGCTAGTTCCAAACTTTGCACGGTGATCCCCAATTTTTATTGTCGCTTTGGTAAGAGAATCATTGATGGTTTCGTCCAGGAAAGTTTGAGCAAAAGTCTTTCACTTTCGAGGCGCATACTACCTTAAGTAAAAATAAATCAACATATGGAATGGAAATATTTGCTGTTGGGTATACGCGCACACTAGAGATTCCTTTGAGAGGGAGAAAAAATTGTTTCCGGATCGAACCCCCCGATATCAAATGGTCCACCCCTAAAACGGATAGACCCGACGTTTAAAGTTGCCTCCTATCTTAATACTTTGATGCTGTCTTAGATTACTCAGAAAAGCATTGATACTCTTTCTCAGACGGTGAACCTCCCTCTGTCAGGAATTTTCTGATAAGACCCGTGTCTTGCGTGCACGGGAATACCATTCGGGATATGGATTGAATTTCTTTAAAAAAACGCAACTTAAACGTAGCATTTCAATTTTGACAAAAAACGATTTTTAATTATTAAAATATGGCTTTACACAGAAACTCTGAGAGGCAAAAACGTGTCAGAGCTTAACGCAGAAATGTAAAGTAATCGATGGAAGATAACCAATCGGCCAATCAAATATAAGGATGTTGACGTCATTAAAAGCAGCGTCAGAGGTAGGAAAATCTGTCGACAGCCTGAACTTTCTTGGAAGGAGACAAAGGGGTAAACGCGGGGAAATAATTGGTTGCTGGCATTCTTTGAAGGGGAGAAATAACGTTAACGGCTTAAAGGGAGGTGGTCGTCGGAGCTCTGCTCAAAGGTTGCCAGGGACCCCTACGACCGATGTCAATACTGTATCTAGGGTACGTTGGTGATTGATGAAAGTTGAAACATGCTTGTTAAAAATGAATATCGTAAAATATATGTGTTGCAGCTATGTTGAAGAGATGCATATAGATATCATGCATGAAATACATTGTTTATAAAAAGAGAGTTGCACACGCGCAGTTCCGACGACCCCCCCACACCCCCCCCCCCTTACGGAATAAGTACAATCAAGGTTTGAGTGATATATATTTGCCTTAAGTCTTGAAATGATCCTGTGGCTGGCACATCTAGTACTACCAACTTACATGTTACCACTTCCTATGACAATATTTCATTAAGAAAATACGGGTTCTTTTAAGAATGTGGGAAAGGACTCGAAAATCCAAATCGCACGCAGTTATTTTTTAAATACAATTTTTATTATATATTTAGCATGAAATTTCACTGAACAGTCTCAATAAAAAGTATAATAACAAATCCTTGATTTTTTTGTAAGTACCGCAGACTGTCCCTTTCTCAATGAAATTCTCATACTTGTAACGTTAATTCACCACAATGTATTGTACTTGCAAAGATTGAACAGTTTGCAAAAACAATGACTGTGTTGCCAGTCACATACAATATAGAGAGCTACGAAGCAGTTGCCCATTGTCAACTCACACGCATAATATTGATTTAGTCACCAATGTGACATGTGTGATTAAAGAAATTTACATCTTACTTGGGTGAACCTTCCAATCAAAAATGTCCTGTGTAGTCCATGGTACGTTCACTTAGCGCAAATAGTCGAAGAAATATTGTGATTACGAAAATGAGGTTATATTAAAAACGTCAAGGTATTTCATCAGTGTTGAACTTCTTTCTGCTCTGCAATATTTGGAAAATCACTGGACAGTTATGGGATCATACTCGGCGTGTCTAATATACTGTAGTGTAACTGAAAATAACGGCTGTATTCATGCCCAGTGAGCCCGTGTGAAGTCGGCCAATGGTTGGCCAACCATTTCGCAAAATCACATTCCTTATTGTTCTGGGGTTTCTTACTTTTTTCCACTCACAAACAAAACTTTTGTCTCAATCTCAGTCCCAAGGAACATCAAGACTCTGCGTGGGTGATTATATATACCCAATGGTAGATACTATTAATACGTTAACTGCAGGTTGAGGGTTGGGAGTTTCATTGTGCCATGGTGGATAGAACGTTCTCTGACAAAGCTAGCTACATGTTGGACAATCTGATTAAAATCCGATGTAGAGATGGGTTGGTCTTTAATACGCTATCGTGTGACGGTCTTTATTTTTCTGCGGGCTTCCCTTCACCACGCAGAAAAATGAAGACCGTAATTCGACAGCGTAAAAGATCGACCCATCTCAACATCGGATTTTAATTAGATTGCATGTAGCATAAATGAAAATAAGTTGCTGGTTGCCCTTGTGTCTATCTGGGATCTATCGTTGTCGGTAATACGATATAGTGGGTCGTTATGGTTACACATGATATTGGGATATGTTGTGATACGTCCCTGAATCGAGAAGTGCATGGGTTGGTTGTTCATTGACCAGTGGTAAGCTGCCAGGGATGCTATTTTGGCAAATTTATTTTGCCATTGTCTCAGTGTTTTAGGAATCTTGTGTCGGACCGCTATGTAACCTGCATGACTTTAAACGTTTCTGGATTCATCGCTTTAAGCAACGATATTAATACAACTGAACTTCATATGCCATGGAAATTCTCTCAAAATCCCCAGCGGTCTTATCGGCCACAATCTAAAGATGTATGAGATATATTATACGCCACAGCACGTTTATATTCACCCGCACCCCATAGCGAGTTTCTGTGCCGCTTACCTGTAATTGTCGATTCCACGAATCGGCCACTACAGGGAGCGTCGCTGAGTGATTTGCATAAGGTCATACAACCACAACGATGTCTTTAAAAAAACCCCAAAAAGTCATATTCTAAGATTAGAAGTATGAAGTAATTCTTCAAGATGTCTCACTGCTATAAAACGATTAATAACTCCAAAAAGTGTTATAGCCCTTAGTCCCGACTTCACCAAGACTTACCTGACGCTGCAAAATCATGATTGAAAGAGCTTCAAGCTACCATTTCGTCCTCACCTCGTGTCTTTTCGCTTTACTGTTTCACAGACACCATGCGCTTCTTCCCGAGACGTGTGTCTCGAGTGACATTCTTTCCTCCAAGGAATGCTGTCCCGTAGCCAGCGGGACGACGGAGCAGTGCGGCGGACCTGGCCGGGGTCGTTGCGAAGACCTGCAGGTACAAGTGATGGATGTCACCGACGGCTTTGACGGCGACACGGAACGTTTTCAGTGGCCGACAACGTTTTTCAATCGAACATGTCACTGTTTCGGTAAGTTAAAGAAACAATCAATGCTTCGCAGTTTCAACTTTGAGCTAATACATTACTTTTATTACTTATCGAGATATACGTAATTAGATATAATTCGGTTAATCAAAAAAAAAGTTTTGCCTGAAAGAAAAGTATAACATCATCACATTTTACAACCTCCTGGAGTGCCTGTATGTATGTAGGCCTATGTATGTATGTATGTATGTATGTATGTATGTATGTATGTATGTATGTATGTACGCACGCACGTACATATATGTATTATTAAATTACTTTGCTATATGATGTATTTGTGTCTTGTAAGTCCAATTTAGACATTGCATTTTTCAAATACACTATTGTATCTGATCTTACAAACATTTCTAAACTCTAAGTCCAGATAGGACACGTATATAGATAAACAAGGACAAGAGCAGCACTTTGGATGATAGACTACCTCTCGTGAAATATGTTTCTAATACTTGACTTCTTAGCTTAAAAGCAGCTGAGATCCTACATTTGTTGTTAATGTAAGTTTGATCTTTGTAATTTTTGCCGTACCGCATTTCGTCAGTATGTTGTTGCGAGATATTAAAACAAATTTTATTCCTTTATACAACAAGGCTTATCATCTCTGCTTTCTTTTAGGGAATTTTGCAGGAGCTGACTGTGGCAAGTGCAAGTTCGGGTGGACTGGACCAGACTGCGACGTACAAAAGCAGAGAATCCGTCGTAACATTTTAGAGATGGACCAAGACGACGTCGACAAATTCAAACTGTATCTACAGCTGGCCAAAGATACAGTGAGTGACTACATGATACCAACAACGCTCTACCAAGATATGGACGATGGAAGAAATCCTCAGTTCAATGAAATCAACGTGTATGATGAATTTGCCTGGTACCATTACTACGTGGCTAGACAAAACCTGGTCCAGACGACGACGAACAACACCAATATCGCTGTATTCGCTGACTTTGCACACAAAGGTCCGGCGTTTCTCACATGGCACAGAGCTTACCTGCTTACGTGGGAGAGAGCGCTACAAGAGGTGAGACCAGTTGCGTAACTGATTTCCGGAAACCGTTACCGGAGGTGTTTTTAGCTCCGGAGTCCGCTATCGAAGGCGCGGATCTAACTGTCATAGCTTAGTTTTTTATTTACTGAACCCCCCCCTCCCAATACAGTAACAGTTTGGTTTGCAAAATTACCGGGAAAGACGTCATTTAGTTTTGTTCAAAAATTATTATGGAATTTGCTTGTTCAAATTCACGGAAACTTGCCAGATGCGATTTCTGTATTCAAAAGATTTGGACGTCATGGAGAGCTGCATATTTTTGAAATGGAAGTCGAAAACAACTTTAAAAATTGTCATACAAGTTTTACATGATTCAACTCTTATAGAAAGAGGGATAATACGGCCTTTGATAAGTGGTTTCTGAGTAAGGGCAGGTAAACATTACAACTCACTTATCTGAAAGGGCAAAAGGACACGAAATGTTAAAGAATTATGTATTAAAGATGATGCCCTGATTTTTTGTCCTTGATTTAGAATTAAATAAACTGTAACTGTATAAATAGAAAACAATATTGCTGATCTAACCAGTAATAATTGAATTCTCTAAACTGTTTCCTTTTTGCAGGTATCTGGTGACGATGATTTCACAATACCATACTGGGACTGGGCCGGAGAAGATAATTGTACAGTATGCACCGACGAGTATTTGGGAGGTAGTGATGCAACGAACAATCACACACTAACGGGTTTTTTCGAAGAATGGCGAACCCTTTGCGCTGACTTTGGAAACCTAACGGACCGAGGGCAGCTGTGCACCAACAACGTCAACGATTCCAGTCTACCTTTTCTGACGCGCAACCCTGGCGGCGACGACAGACCAGAGCTGCAGAAGTTGCCCAGCAAAGAGGCTGTGTATTACGCCCTCAGTGTCAGAGACTATGACAACATTCCGCATGACTATGACAATCTTCAAAATGATTGGAAACAGTCACACTGCAGTTTTCGAAACTTACTGGAAGGTAAGCTGTTCATTTAATTATTAGGAATTTAGCGGTACTATATGGCTGATTAAAAACAAATTAAAATTGTCCAGATCTCTGTCTGTTGGGTTAATTTACTTTGCTATTTCTTCATTTGTATTTTATTTATACTTTTTATGTTTTAATTGATATATATATATATATATATATATATATATATATATATATATATATATATATATATACACATAAATATACACACACACACACACACATATATATATATATATATATATATATATATATATATATATATATATATATATATATACTGTTACTTGATCATTGTAAAAAAGGAGTATCATCGTGTATTGCGTAAGTGTGTATAGTATGTTTTATTGGCCGCAATTTTCAGTTTGGTGAATACAGGTAGTATTAATATTACGACCACACGTTTTCAGTATTCCTTATGTTCTTCAATTTTAACATTCAGGCTTCGCTGACTCAGAGTACAGGACTGGGCATCACGTCGGTGCCGTTGGCGGAGCCTCTCAGCTTCACAACAGCGTCCACCTCTACATGAACGGCACAATGAGTCTGGTACCGACATCAGCAAACGATCCGATGTTCTTGGTTCATCACGCAAACGTGGACAGAATCTTCGAGAAATGGCTTAGAAGGTAAGCTTGCGAAAACTTGACTGCTTTCACAAATAATGGTGATATTACGACTTTTGCAAATGATACGCACAAGGAAGAGTCTGCAACTTTACAGAGATGGTTCAAAAATTTTCCGTATTTATTTTTTCATGTGACCACACTGGAAATAAATTGCTAGCATTTTCCTGTTATCCCAGCATAATGATTCTTGTTTTTGATATTTTTTTTAAAATTTCTATTATATTCTAATGTGCCATAGACCCTAAAAACCGTGTTTGTAAATTCAATTCTATGACTGTGCTGATTGAATCAAATCAGATGGAATGAAATTTTCCCATTGCCGGACAAATGTAGGAAATTCAATGTAACATAATTTCTTCTACGTAACATTCGTTTATTGAGATATGACTTCGAGGGGAATGGTTGATTTTCGCAACTGGAGACCGAACAAAGTCTCCGGTGTTTTCTAGCTACGTACACGTGTTTCCAACTGGTTTTAATTCAACGCAACTATCGGAATTGTGCTAATGGGCAGTCATATTTATTCCCTCTATAAAGGTACAATGCGTCACCTGATGCATTTCCGACAGATTCCACTCCGACGGGACACAATCGCTATTCTTACATGGTTCCCTTCTTCCCCGTGTACACTAACGACGAGTTCTTCCAGAGATCGGAACACTTCGGATACACTTACGAAGGCATCGATGATCAAGGTGAGATATTTGATTCATATATTCCTAGCGATTGACAAAGTTGTTGGACTGTTGACAGATTATACTCGTTTCTTCTTGACTCGCGACAATTTAAATCTCCTTGATATTGTTGGGTGGGTAGTTTTTGAATAAAGATAAAGATACCAAGATTCAATTTTCAAACACATGCGATCAATTCTTAAATTTGTTTTCCAACCTATTTCACCCATACAGGCCTTCCCCTTGATCCCAATGAACGAGCCCAGGAATTGATGGCTGTCGATCAAATGGAGAAGTGTGAGCCACTTTCTACGTCAGCAGAAGACCCTTCTCTTGGTAAGCAATCCTATTGGTCAGATTGAGACTTTCATATTATGTGCGTGAGAATCGGTAGGGATAAGAAAAAATATCGAAATATACTTTTCTGAAAACAATATCCTATTACTGCTTTAGCTATAGTAAGACGGCCTAAATACAAAGGACCGGTCATCTCTCTACCAACATTGGCGAGGAACAACACGTGACCTTTACATGATACTCTTTCACTACTATTGTGCTCTGGACGATTTTCATGTTCAACATATATAATTTCAATTTCAGTATTTCCTGCTATCAAAACTTCATAGTTATCTTGTACGTTTCGATTATGATACCTTTTACGGACGCAAAGGTGTCAAGTATTCTACAGCCCGGGGATTCAAAAGCTTGCGTGAGCTGTACATTATAAAGGTAACCCAATATCGATTTTATACCGGGAAAGAGCTGCGTCCTGTTTGTTTCTTTTAAAAGCGAGGATATCATTACGATGACAATTACCTACATGTTTTCTCAATTCATCTTTTCTATACAGATATCATGCTGGTGGTACTTATTGCCGTTGGTAGCGCAATATTACTCCTCGTGACACTCATGGTTGTCTTCTGCTGTTGCTGCAAACCATTGAAAAGTCAAAAGAAGGTTGGACCAGAGTATTAGTAGATTGTTCACTTCAAATGTATCCAAGAGATTTATAAAAAAAAAACCGTATTTATTTTCGGGGTTATGTTTAAGACGCTTTCAGATTTTCTAAATCTGGTTAGTGTAATGAGTAAATTATACATACGTGTAAATGGCTTTTGAAGTCAATGATTTTATGAGGGATACCACATTGCAGGGAAGGGACAATTTGGAAACACGTCATGGGGACAGGGGAGTTTTCAGGAGAGGGAGGTCACTCTCGACATTGTTTTAGGGGAACAGTTGTGAACATTTTATTCACTTTCAAATCCACTTTTTTTGGAAAAACAACTAAATTTAAAAAAACATGTTCAGATGCAGGAACATCCCTTTTTTAACCATCACTTGAGATCGGCCGGTTGGCTACCCCGTAATATCAGGGAATGTATTTACCTTATGTGATCATATTTAAGTACGTACATTAACAAAAGTACATCCGCATTTTATAAGTATAACTTATAATTTAGAATATTTTAATTGATGTTTTGACTTTGTAAGTATTTATTATGGTATGTAGAAAATATTATATATTTCGAGTCATTTCTTTGGAAAGTTCGGTGAAGACCGCGATGGAATGAAATAAAGCCATTTTTGATACATTGCAGTAGGATGTCTCTGCGTTATACTTTTGTCAATTTTCATCACGTTTTCGCAAAACTTGACGTAATAGTTCACAGTATCAATCTGATTAAAATCAGATGTAGAGTACGGCGACGTCATTACTTACGCGGTATTCTCTCGCTGTGAGAAGCGACAGCAAGAGAATACCGCGCAAGTACAGGTCGCCGTACTCTACATCTGATTTTAATCAGATTGTACACAGTATCAACCCATGCCTGGGGTCAATGCGAAATACTTTAAAAATGTCCCAGGCTCCCAGCCTGCTATTTCGAAGCAATTTTTCAGGTCGCTAATGCTCCCCCGAGACCACACCTGTACGGTTTTTACTTTGTTGTTTTTCAGTTTTCAGCTTGTGACGATATTTAAGGGGCAGATGTACCACCTTATGATCAGAACGCCCACGCTGTCTGTAACACGTTTAGCAATCTTTATATTCTTGACAATAAAAATTGTAGAACATATTAGGTGACATTTCGACCACGGACATCCTGTGAGCTGTTTTTTTAAGATCATGTTTTCAGAGTCACATAAAATTGTCAATGGATCAAAAGCTATTTTGCAAATTACTTTTTATGCAAATTAAATATTTGAATGATCATGATTTAATCATAATATCAAGGCATGAATTTACTAACACCAGTGTGGAATCTATACGTTTTGCTCTGTGTGTGTGTCACTTTTGATAGCCATGATCAAGAGGACAAATAATAGATGAACTGTGTCTAAATTTGATATTTAAAAACAATTTTGACTTGCACTGTTTGATATCAGAAATTGAATGTAAGCTGACATTTGAACTGTAATTGTGCAAAGGTTAGTTTTCACATACTTCATCCATCCTTGTATTCCTGTCTGAACAAATCTTTATTCATAAATACAACAAGTCTTTATTCGTAAATGCAACAAGTCTTTTTTCATAAATACGTCTTTTTTCATAAATACAAACAAAAAGTCTTCATCCATAAATACAAAAGTTAACACAGTAACATAGCAATGAATAAACCATTTTCTAAATCAAATGGTTCGAGTTGTGTTTTATAACCTTTTCGAGTTTTTAAAGCCTTCAAATACCGAAGAGAATGTCTTAGGTTTTATCAAACTGCCGACCAAAAACAAAAAGCAAACCAAAAACATTGTCCGTAAGGTTATATAGCTCTGATCAGAACAAAATGAAACTGCACGTACTACTGTTTATGCTCCTGTAAAAGCTAACAGTATCCAGTATTCTCTGTCGAGGGCGCTAGACTGCAACTGGTCAATATGATTGCATTTGTCATTTTGGAATTATTTGTATCAAATTCTAAAACCAATCAAAACTGTCAGTTTACAAACTGAATATTTTCAAGCAATCTGCAACTCAAGTAACACCAAAAAAGAATTTCTATGACTGAAGACAACATTATTTACTGGAAATAACGATACCTACATGTCACTTGGAGTAATCTGTATCAAATATTAAACAAGAAAAGTTACAAACAAGAAAAAACAATTGAAGTTGTAAACTTGTAACACCACGGAATAACCTGAAAAGTAATTTCACGTGAAGAAACACTCAACTGGTGAAGTAGACTGAGTAAAGTAAACAAATTAGTAAATAACGGTATAATGGTGTAGCCATGGAGCTAACACACTGTCATGTCAAATGATTGACACACAATTGCAAAAAAGGAAAATTTGCCGGACAAACACAGACCAAACAATGGTGGCAATGTCCTATGATTCTTCCTCATCAAGGTTTTGGCAGAATGTCACTCATTCTAATCTTCATCGGAGGCAAAGTATTCCTTAAGAGGAGATAGCAGATGTTTGATGACACAGGCACGCCATGCTTTGCCAAGTAACTGTTGATGACGGGTTGTGCCAAAGTTGCTGCATTCTGTATGTTGTGTTGGCAGTCCAAAGTCCCTGAAAACATTCAAAGAGAGAGTAAGGAAAGAAAACCAACACACAGATCAGATATATCCTAGAATCTTTTCATCATGCAGTCAAATTCAAGTGCAGTATGCATGATCATTAATGACACTGAAGCTTAACTATTAAAGACCTTGCTTGTTGTCAAAGTGCTGCATTCTTCAACAAATTTGCAGTGTACGAGATATTTTATCATTTACTCACAGAAAAAAGAACAATTTTTGATCAAAATGGCGATATTCAAAAGCAGTGTACAATTATTTATGAATGTCCATGAGAAATCAATGTAGACCTACTGCTCTTTTTTCAGGTCTTGCTTTTCTGATATGCAAAGTTACAAATTTCATTTACGAATCTAGTGACCGATATGTACCATCAAAGTGGACATGTTGCTCAAAAGGTGACTGCCATAAAGTGTTCACAGTATTATGTTGTACTGAAGTAATAGTCCTGTTTCTAATGTTTCTACGACAAATTCTGATTGCTAAGCATATACATACTTTTCCATTTCCCCAGGTAAGATTCCATTTGAACTGTCTTGCATGGACTCGGGTAGCAGACTAGCTCCTTCTTGCTCTGGTAAGTTGGATCCAGTAGCTGCAGTTTGGATCTCAGTAAACAGGCAAAATAAGGTCATGAAAAAAGTGAATTTCTAGAATTGTACATGGCATAGTATGGATTTTTCTACAGACTGATGTACAAAGAATTTCTGATGGCAATGTTTCATGTAACTGTCACATTATTATATTCACATGAAAACATTTCTTACAATTTTGGCTTTATCTTTTACTTGGTTCCAAAGAGACAGTAAAAGTATTGACAAAAGAACCATTTATTGTTATTAAGCCTCAACTACCTTAAATAAAGTGGTTGTACTGATAATTAATTGCTAACTGGGTTGACAACAATGAAGTAATCTCTTTGAAGTAATCTTTGCTTACTTTGGTATTTCTTGCATTACCAGCCAAACCTGTCAAACAACCATCCTGTTTCCGGGATCTGGATGCAGTTGCTATGCGCGGTCTGAAAATATATTTGACAGGTGAAGATGCTGAAGACAAATGATTGTTCAGAAATGAGTCAAGTCTGACACACACTGAACCATGAACTGTCATTCAAAATATTTTCCCCTCAAAATGACGGTGTTTTTAATGTCAACCACAGCGGTTTCCTGTGCATAAATATTCTCTACCATCTCCTGAATGATAAATTTATCACGTTTACACTAAGGCTACTGACTTTAATACAATTTTTTCAGGTAAATTTATGCATCAAAACTCATATTTTTGATAGGAGATTAAGGCAAGAAAATTTGGGATGCAGTTTTATCATCCCTATAGCCATATGTACCTGATCCTAAAGACCTCTTAAACATGCTAAATTATACTCCTGTAATTATGCATCGATCAACGCAACAAGTGTATTTATGCTTCCATCTAACCCAAAATAATATACAAGATGGATATGTATCTATAACAGAATCTTCATCATTGTCAGCTACACTACGGAAATGAATTAGGGCATTTATTCAGCAGTAATTTTCATAAATGCCCAAACAAATATTTATGTCAAGTAATTTTTCCATGTGATGTCTTATAAATGAGATATAGATGTATATTGAGTTCATCAGTTGACAGGAATTCTGACAAATCCTGCATGTCCAAGTTGGTGATTATGGAACAGCGTTGATTGCATATTTAGGTTTGTTAATAAATATAGCTGTATGCACACCACTTCGGACAATGCTGCCTAAAATTTGGACAAATTTTGCTGTTGTATGCACGGTTGTTGTTGCAGCTTGTAGTCTGAGCCATATATTTATAGGAATAAGTGTGACTTTTTATAGCCATAGTAACACTAGCCAGTTTTATTTTTGTCCTTTATGTGGGAACTGTGGACAAATATGTGGGAACAGTGGACAAATATTTATGCATATTAATGAGAGGAAAAAATGACGTCATTTGCGATCAGCGCAATACAAAGGCTGATGTGCAGATGTTCTCACATACTTGTTACAAGTGCCAGATGAAGTTCAAAGTTTTCATGAATAACACACCTGTCCATAGCTGGCAAGTTACCCCAGCAGTATCTGGCACTGTCAGCTGCTGTCAAGCCATATGCACCAACTGTCAGAGGATCACCCTGCCCAGGAAACAAAGCATTTGAGATCATATGTGATGTTGAACTTGTTTTATTAAATCTTTGTTCTCCTAAAGTTCTAAGTTTCTGCGGCACCAGACACATCGAAGCTTTAGTTATATTCTAACTTTTAAAAAAAATTACCTTTATAACTACTACACCATGTTTTCACAGAACATTTAACCAGCAGTGTCCTGTCCACTTCATAAGTAAACAAACAGCTCTCTGAACAGCAAACGTCCCACTTCAAACCAACGCAAACATAATTTATTCGATTATGCAAGGTGGTTGAATTCTATGCAGAAGGAACAAGCATAAAAGACTTCTCAATATTTCCAATTATCTAACAAGATGGGTTGATTAATGAACATGGAATTAGGGCTAGGGCTTGCTCTACATAAATTCAGTCAGCATGGTGAACTGCTCAGTGCCATATTCAACAAAACTGCAAAACCTCTTTCCTTACCTTCAGGAATCTACAAATTACTGTCTTGTCCTTGTCATCCATGTTTCTCACATTTTCAAACAACCAGAAGAAACGTCGGCCATTACTCTTTTCCTGGAGAGTTCTCAAGATTCGACAATAATGGAAGAAAAGGACACCAGTACCACCTAGAATTTCAACCAAATTATTTCCTCAATTGTCAGCAGTATAATAAAAACCCCGCTCAAAGCAGATGAGCTGTGCAAAAAAATTACTCAATTTTCATTACACCTGTAAAACAGCATTCAAATTGTGTAAGGCACCTATTTACCATGGCGACTGATTCTCAATGGGAGTAACATCTTCAAGGAATATGTATTCCATTTGTATTAATGCATGAGAGTGGAAAAGTGACAGTGGCTTGCCAAAAACAACTGAAGAAAATAAAATGACAGTATGAATGACGTACTGTACAAAAAAGGTTATTGAGTATTGGAATCTGACAGGATATTTTCTCAAGAGTAAATTAACACTTACGTGGATGGTAAACACCTCTCCTGTTGGGATTTGCCAAGGACAGATCACTGCTGGGACTTCCACCCAGGAGGAGGTCAAATGGACCCCATTTATCCAGCTGTTATGCGGTACAGTGTAGAAAACAAAAATATAGTCTGTAGTCATTGCGATGTAGGCAATATATGTTGAGGGTTCCAGGGGAAGGTTTTTCCTGGAAATTGTATGTCACCATGCTAAGCTTTGGGTACTAGTGTGGTTGATTCAAAGTCTATAGGTCAATGTAGGTTATGAAAGGAAAACCAACGGGTGTTAATCCTAATACATTTGAAATTTGAAAAAGGCCTGATTGGTCTCTGTTGACTAATTATCCTTCATGACTACTGTAAATGTTTTGAAGTCCTTTAATATGGCTGCACAGCAAAGATGGGCAAACCTGGTTAAAATGACTTCTGTCAAAAAGAACTTGAAAATTTTCTTGTTTCTCATCTAAACTGAAACCTGTCGATCATCAATATACAGTACTCAAACAACAGAAAGGTTAATCACAATGAAAGCTACTGTCTGATGGTGCCAGTCACTATAGTGGTACATTTCCACTCAGTACAAAAGCAACATACGCTTTCATGTAGAAACACCTACATTTTTGTCAGTTATGTAACGGATATCTCCAACATGTCTGATATCATTGAGCTCGATTCTTGCCATGGTTATTGCAACTTCATCAATCTCAGACGCACAGTAAATCTCCACTTGCAAACCAAGTTGCTCAAGGGCCACTTTACCTTAGAATGAAAGAAATCATATTACAATAAAAATGTCTTTCAATAAAGTTAATTCATATAACCAATGCTTGATCTGAATCTATTTTGTCAAGCTGAAAGAATATTTTGAGAGCCATACTGGTATTCTTCACTGATAACATCAACATTCAAACAACAATCAATTGTAACTTCAATTTGAAATTTCAAATGGTTGACATTGAGAGGAACTGAAGCGAGGTCCATTTATTATCATAAAATACATGATACTGTAATAAAATGGATATTTACTGTACTAAAAAGAATACTTAAAATGCAAATATAAATGCCGAGTATTACAGCTAGTAAAACAGGTCATTGACAATGACATAGTCCCCACTTGTGATAGGAGTATTAGTCTTGATGGGGCAGGGAAATGTGGTCATTAAGAAGTATCACTGTAGTGTATATGTTCAGATCTATGGACACATAGGTCTATGTCATTGTTCCCAATTTGAAACAAGAGGCATGTCTAAGTTATGGTTCTAAATCGGGAAAAAAGATCACACCTATAGCTGTATTGGCCAACCAAGAAATACATAGTGGCATAATAATGAGTTACAAGATGTGACATCTTAAGGTCTATTATCCTATCAAAATTGAAGCGTAAAGAACTTGTGGTTACTGAGTTATGCAGCATATATATGCATAATCAAGTCAAAGGTCATAAAGGTCACGTGACATTTTGAAAAAAAATTGTATTGCTAATTAATCCATATATGCCAAAATTCAGACCTAAAGCTCTATTGGCTTGCCCACAATTATATATGTGCATAATTAATGAGGTAAAGCATGTGTTGTCATAAGGTCTCCCATCCTACTAAATATAAAGGACATAGCACTTGTGGTTACTTATTTATTGACATAATCGTGTATTCTAGGTAAAAGGTTATCGAGGTCACATGACATTTTGTCAAATAATTTCTCTCCTATAGTCTATCCCTATATACCAAAAATCATACATCTAGCTCTATTGGCTCGCTCAAAATTAGATATGCGCATAATTAATGAGGTACAATATGTGGCGTCATAAGGTGTCCCATCATACCAAATATGAAGGGTGTAGCACTTGTGGTTACTGAGTTATGGACAAATATGTATATTTGAGGTCAAAGGTCACCGACATCACGTGACATTTTGTCAAAAAAATTGTATTGCTAAGTTATCCCTATATACCAAAAATCAGACCTCTAGCTCTATTGGCTCGCTCAAAATTAGATATGCACATAATTAATGAGGTACAATATGTGGGGTCATAAGCTGTCCCATCATACCATATATGAAGGGTGTAGCACTTGTGGTTACTGAGTTATGCACAAATATGTATATTTGAGGTCAAAGGTCACCAAGGTCACGTGACATTTTGTCAAAGTGTCTGAGATATCTGCGTGAACGGATGGACTCATGGACGGACATGACCCAATCTATAAGCCCCCTGGACTGTATCTGTGGGGACTAAAAACTGTGTCACTGCATCCTTTTTGCAATATGAATACGATGAGAAACTAAATTTTTATTTTTCTTGGCCTTATACATGGGAGTCTATGGACTGCCTTATACATGGGAGTCTATGGACTGCCTTATACATGGGAGTCTATGGACTGCCTTATACATGGGAGTCTATGGACTGCCTTATACATGGGAGTCTATGGACTGCCTTATACATGGGAGTCTATGGAGGTGAAAACTAAAAAGTCCTCTAACACGGCCAAATTTGATCGCATTGTGAAACAAATCGACGTGCATCTGTATGAGGTAGGGTACTATCCTTGTACCAAGTTTGAACGAAATCGCTCCAGGCGTCTCTGAGATATCTGCGTGAACGGATGGACGGACGCACGGACGGACGCACGGACACACGGACGGACGCACGGACATGACCAAACCTATAAGTCCCCCCGGACGGTGTCCGTGGGGACTAAAAAACTGAAAACGCTCAGTCATACAAGTGCTTACAAGTAAAACATCTCTAATTTACGCTACCCTAATATTAATAATCACTTTAATCACTTTATTGCATAACAACACACTTCGGAAAGTGCGGTATAGCAAGAAAAAATACCAGTATATACCAGTGTAGTTTGACTTAGGGCATACAAAATTCTCTCTCTCATTCTATCACTATAAAGTGTGTTTATGATCTATCAATATATTTTTCTCAGTTCAGCATTAATATCCTTATGACTACATTAAAATAATGTTTATAATGTTAATATAATGAGCAGTTTCTTGGAAATGTTTAACCAGCAATTTACAATTCCTACTATGCTTATTTTCAACTAACCATTACCAATACCATCAAACAAAGACAACACTCTGATAGGTTTCCTTTGGTTTGCAGGAATGGGAATGTACAGCTGTGGTGTGGAATACTGCTTGAATTTCCTGTCACTGGCAAAGATGTCAAACAATCTGGTTGGCCAGTCTTCTCGGCGTTGTAACAGACCGGTACACACAGGTCTACACATGTAACATAGCCATGAATTCGCTTCCCTAGCCTGTTGATATAGCAAGCAAAATTTGCATGACATACAGTGTTCGAGTATAAGAGAAAGTTCAAGGTACATCAATGCTAAACAGGTTGCATTTCCCATCTTTATTGCATTCTGCTTTTCGTCTGATGTTGATTAATTATTGTGGGCGACTTTTAATCCATTCCTGAACTGATTGCTGAATCAATCATTACTTTAATACATCGTTACAAAACAAATGAAACGTTGTGCTGCAATTGGCTCTGGAGCTCTGAAAAAGCAAAAAAATATAACTTTCTGTACGGTTAATGATGAATCTATGTCTTTGAACTGTCTGCCATATGATTTACTTACGTATATACTAGAACTACAATTTCTTGAATTTTTTCAAAGTTCAATGAATGATGTATGAAACAAGTCATTGACAATGACATAGTCCCCACTTGTAATAGGAGTATTAGTCTTGATGGGCAGGGAAATGTGGTCATTAAGAAGTATCACTGGAGTGTATATGTTGAGATCTATGTGCACATAGGTCTATGTCGTTGTTCCCAATTTGAAATACATGAGGCATGTCTAAGTTATGGTTCTAAATCGGGAAAAAAGATCAGACCTCTAACTGTATTGGCCAGCCAAGAAATACATATGCGCATAATAATGAGGTACAAGATGTGACATCTTAAGGTCTAATATCCTATCAGAATTGGAGGGTATAGATATAAAGGACATAACACTTGTGGTTATGTATTTATCGACATAAACGTATATTTCAGGTCAAAGGTCATCGAGGTCACATGACATTTGGTCAAAAAAATTTCTATCCTATAGCTATCCCTATATACCAAAAATCAGACATCCAGCTCTATGGGCTTGCTCAGAATTAGATATGTGCATAATTAATGAGGTACAGTATAAAGCATCATAAGGTCTCCCATCATACCATATATGAAGGGTGTAACACTTGTGGTTACTGAGTTATGGACAAATATGTATATTTGAGGTCAAAGGTCACCGAGGTCAAGTGACATTTTGTCAAAAAAATTGTATTGCTAAGTTATCCCTATATACCAAAAATCAGACCTCCAGCTCTATGGGCTTGCTCAGAATTAGATATGTGCATAATTAATGAGGTACAGTATAAAGCATCATAAGGTCTCCCATCATACCATATATGAAGGGTGTACCACTTGTGGTTACTGAGTTATGGACAAATATGTATATTTGAGGTCAAAGGTCACCGAGGTCAAGTGACATTTTGTCAAAAAAATTGTATTGCTAAGTTATCCCTATATACCAAAAATCAGACCTCTAGCTCTATTGACTCGCTCAAAATTAGATATGCACATAATTAATGAGGTACAATATGTGGCGTCATAAGCTGTCCCATCATACCATATATGAAGGGTGTACCACTTGTGGTTACTGAGTTATGGACAAATATGTATATTTGAGGTCAAAGGTCACCGAGGTCAAGTGACATTTTGTCAAAAAAAATCTATTGCTAAGTTATCCCTAGATACCAAAAATCAGACCTCTAGCTCTATTGACTCGCTCAAAATTAGATAAGGGCATAATTAATTGTGTACAATATGTGGCGTCATAAGGTGTCCCATCATACCATATATGAAGGGTGTAGCACTTGTGGTTACTGAGTTAGGGACAAATATATATATTTGAGGTCAAAGGTCACATGACATTTTGTCAAAACATCTGAGATATCTGCGTGAACGGATGGACTCACGGACGGACATGACCCTATCTATATGCCCCCTGGACTTCATCCGTGGGGACTAAAAACTGTGTCACTGCATCCTTTTTGCAATATGAATACGATGAGAAACTAAATTTTTATTTTTCTTGGCCTTATACAAGGGAGTCTTTGGACTGCCCTATACATGAGAGTCTATGGACTGCCTTATACATGGGAGTCTATGGACTGCCTTATACATGGGAGTCTATGGACTGCCTTATACATGGGAGTCTATGGACTGCCTTATACATGGGAGTCTATGGAGACTGCCTTATACATGGGAGTCTATGGTGGTGAAAACTATAAAGTCCTCTAACACGGCCAAATTTTATCGCATTGTGAAACAAATCGACGTGCATCTGTATGGGGTAGGGTACTATCCTTGTGCAAAGTTTGAAAGAAATTGACCTGGGCATGTCTGAGATATCTGCGTGAACGGACGGACGGACGCACGGACGCACGCACGCACGCACGCACGGACATGACCAAACCTATAAGTCCCCCCGGACGGTGTCCGTGGGGACTGATGTATGAAACAAGAAAATCAAAGCACACCTTTGCAGATGTTCCTGGCCCATCAAAATTGTCCAAGCAAGCCGTGCAGAAAGACCTGGAACAGTTGCGGTTTCCACATATTACCAACTGTGTATCTTCAGAGCATACTGAACAAAATGTCTACAGACACAATGAGAGAAAAATGTAAACATGACAGAGATAATAAAATAACATGTCATATAATTTGCTGCATATTTTTAAGTTGGATGGATTTTCACCTCTGATAATTTTTTTTTTTTCCGAAGACCTAATGAAAGGATTTGAATAGAAGAACATGTCTTAGGGCAGGGTGACCGTTTGCCCAATGTCAGGAGCGCAAATGGTCTCTTACCTGCAGAGTACATATCTTTTGTTTGTATAACATGGTTTTTTACAGAGTTTTCACTAAAATTTGTACATATCTTTCGTGTAGGCTATTTTCACCAAAATTTTTAGGTTTATCTGCAAACGACAATCACGTTTTATTTCCATGTAATTCCATATTTCTAAGTTAATATTATTTGCTAAGAGTTTATCAACAAATGATAATCATATGCTTTATATCAATGTTATATGATCTGCTAAAAACTACGATGATTTTAATCAGCAAACAGTGCATTTATATATTTAAATCACTATGCATTGTTCTGTAAAATATTTCCTTTTTAAAACATGTAATTTGATCATTTTAAATCAATTAGTTGTCAAGTTGAAAAAAACAATTATTCCGGGTCACTTTCAGTCAAATGACTATGCAACCCACTGCATCATCTACAAGTTACCATTGAATCTTGTGGGATGCCCATTGTTCAATAAATGAGGTATGTATTTGTAGCAATTGCAGTATATTTCAGCATATTTTACCTGGTAGCCATCCATTTCATACACAAATGTTGACTTTTTGAACACCATCTGCAAGGATAAACAGAGTATTGTCAACAGTGTCCAAGAATATTTTACATGGTTACATGTCAATTATTTTGATAATCTGTTCTTAAATGAGTGTAAGTATTAGTAATCCTGCCACCCAATGCACTCCATCTTTCACACCAAGGGGTTTAAAGTTCTTGCTTTAAACAGAGAGCACACAGCTAAGTTGAATGTATTTGTTTCAGAAAACACAAAGATATCTCATAACTCACCTTACAATCACTGCATAAACCACCATGCACTAGAGGGTGTTCGATCTCAACATTATTGACACAACATCCCACACACAAGTCTAGAAAAAATAGATTTAATAAGTGTGACAGTCATAGTAAATACATTTCAGACTCAGGATACCATGAAGTGTCTTTCATAAATGCCTTATGATGAAGTTGACCAGTTGTATGTTGTTTACGCTGTATGTTTGAAGATATCAGTTAGTTGAATGGCCATGATTATGAATGGGTATTTCCTACTGCATTATAACTGTCCTTTTCATAACTTACAGAGAAGTTAGTCAAATACGTTAAGTAATCTTGCCCTTCATGAAGTCAGCGACAAAAAAAGTACCTTGTGGTTATCTTACATCAAAAAAAGAAGACAAACTGACATTCATACAAAGCCTGTTTTAACATGCTGTACTTTATATCCAAAAAATGTGTGTAAAAGTATTTTACAAAATGGTCTCCTTGCAGCAATATTGGATCACATTGCAAAACAAATTGATATAAAAATATACATTGCACTTATGCATAAAACTGGTGGTGGCAAAAACAGAACTATCCTCTGTACAGCTACTCTGCTGGAAAAACACATGAAGCAAATCTGAAGTATTCCAGACTACTGTCCGTAAAAATCCGTACCATACCTTTCAGCTGTTCCTTCCCTTTCCTAACTTTGTCCAGCATTTTTCCTGAAAGCAAAAGAAGTTACATCAATGAATATTTTATATACATCCTCTGCCATTTAAGTTACTGTTTAATTGAAAAGTTGCAACCCAGACGAGGACCATTCACATCCTGTCCAGTAGTTATGCACCATCTAAAAGATATGCTGCATTCTGTATACATTTTGTCAAAGACACCACTGCATATGATATATTTATACAAACAGGTTCTATGCAAACCACAGTATACAACAGAGTACATTTACTTTGTAACATACATTCGAGTGTCAGTTCCATGTCAATCAACTTTACAGAGAATTTGATTGGTTTCAAAATATAGATTCCCTAAGTTTTTGTTTGACAACATATTGTGACATTTGGCTCATTTCTAGCTTGATGACAAATTGACCATCACTTGCTCCCTTCAACGAAGAAATTCATGTATAGGGATTCCAAGAAACCTCTTGCTGCCTAAGGTTATTTAAGCTGTTTGTAAATGCTTAAAAATTTATTTTAGTTCAAAATGAACTTGCAACTTCTGAATTCTACAGGATTTATCTGCAATGAAAAATCACAAATTTCAAGGATTTCAGTCATTTGGCTTTGTATGTTTCCCCTTTCATATGAATTGTTATTGTTTTGTTGATGCTTTACAAAGTGCAGTCATATAAAAAGGTGCAAAAGCTTTCATACGGCCATTTCAAGAAAATTCTTTGTTTGCCGTCCTTGGATTTTTGAAAACCTACCAGCCAGCCAGGGAAAAAGGCAAACACAGATAAAAACACAAGTGTATTAACATAAGCTCATTTTTTTATTTGGTTTCTTTTCGAAAAATAATATTTTTATTTGTAATAGTGTTAACATTGCATTTGTTTTCTTAATTTTCACTGAAAACCTACCAGCATACGTACGGCAAACAATTTTATTTAAAGCACCTAACAGCATAAACATCATCACTGAGTTTAAGAGCACAATATAACTTTAATATTTCATCCTCAGAGGGACTGTGTCAGTCTGGAGAAATATTTGGTCATCTCAAATCATTAATTGATGGTAAAAATAAGCTGATCAGTCCATTTGAAGTGCCATCATCACATTAAAATTAAAATTCCACCACTTAGTGAACTTCAGTTATGTCTTTTGTTTTGTAGCATTTTTTGTAAACCTGGGTCAATAGGGTCACAATTATCTCTGCTTGATATTCTCTGCAATTCATGTACATACCCCGATATTCAACTCTACCATTACAAATGAGACTATCCTCCTTTGAGAAATGCTCTTCAATATCTGTGTGACAAAACAATAAAAGAAGGTACAATTTTGAATTTGACAATTACCGTGGTCGATAAATAATACAGCTACATGTATTCAGCAACTCAACAACTCAATAAGTAATAAATTCAACAATTCAACACTTAATATGTAATAAATTCATTACGGAACGAAAAAGGGACTTAAATAACCTGTAATAGGCTGCAATGAAGATGGACCATTTGGCAGAAAGCCCTTCTTTGCCCACTCAATCATGTCTCTACATTCTTGGTCCTTCGACTTCTGCATCCCATTTTGGGCAGAGGAGCTTCCAATTTCCTTATCGGGTTGGAGGTTCTCTTCCCCTTCTCCTTCTTCCCCCACTGCATCAATGTCATTGATACTTTCAGCGAGACAGAAGACTACTTTAGCTCTGTATGCTGCTATCTGGGATCAAGAGAACACTTGTGACTGGTAAGCTAACACTATACAGAACATTAGTCTGATAAATATGTAAACACACAATCATCAGAACTCTCATGGCAATTATTGACTTAAAGATGGTGAGCAACGTCCTCATTTCAGTTTTGTTACACCTGGTCTTCAGGTGTCTTTCTGGATAACTTCAGGCAGACAAAACTCTAAAGATTATTCTACACTGTTATTGTCTTTTCTCTTCAATTAAACCAAACTCTCTTCAGAAATATTAAATTGGTCACTCACCCCTAAGGCTTCATATAATGCACGTCTGTAACCTTCATCTCCTAAGTACCTTGCATCACAGAAATACTCACAGAACATGTGCAGTGGCCTCATACTTTTCTTAGCAACCTGAAAACAACATTGAACACAATCATGATGATGGGATATCCACACCTTTGGCTTACTATAGTGTTCTTTAAATGAAGAACTAAAAAAATACCACCAGTTTGCAGGGACAAAATTGCCCAAAACCAAGCTAAGAGAGCAAGATAAAGTATATATACATGCTACATAAATATAAAATATAAACATTTTTAAGTCATTTGCCACTCTGGTCTGGGAGCCAATAAAGACTTCCCATTGCTAAACTAACAATTTGTTTTACAATTTGAACTTTTTCCATGTGTTATTTGGTTCTGTAAAGTCAACACTCAGATGTCATCAATTACTAATCCATTTTACCAGGTATTCACCAAAAGTATCTGCAGGCAGTTCTTGGCATAAGGACAGACTATTTTGTCAGTGATGTTTCAGCAGGCACTGAAAAAGCAGACATACAACCTCCACAAAAGGTCCTGTAAATGGGCAGGGAGAGGGTTCCCATGAATTGTTTACAGGGGTTCGTAAAAATGGAAAAGTACAACGACAAACAGAAAGTGATGGAATGCTAGTGTAGTTGGAAAAGATGCAAAGCTGTGAGTTTTACCAGTGTGGCATACGTAATTTTCCTACTAGAAGCAAATTTCCGTTGCCCTACAACTTTAAAGTTTGTTTAAAGCATACAATCCATTACTCTCCTGTCACAAGTTGCCTACTTTGCATCTACTCACTTGTAAATCTGTGGCCTAAATTGGCTGATTAAGAAGTTAAGTTGATGCCCTGTAACCTATTCAGAGAACAATTCATACACCTGAACGGTGATAATTTGTATTTCCGTACCATCACACCAATAAAACTAATTGTGCTTACTTTTGAATGTCTGGTCTCTCCTAACCATTTCACCCATCGATGGTTTGGACCAGGCTCCACTCGACAGATTTCAACATTGGACACAACCATGGAAGGCCACCAAGGATGTCCTCGAAGTTTGCTCCAGACTAATTCTCCTCTTTTGTAGTCTTCAGTAGACTGTAAGACATAGATGAACGTGCAAACACTGTGAATCAAGTGTACACACAACATGTTTTAACCCGTTCACCCCCATTTCCGTGTAAATGGGTCCACTGTCTTCATTGACAACAGTGGTCTTGGGCCAAACCATGGTGGTGAAAGGGTTAAAGGCGATAAATGTGCTTCAGCTCCCTATATTTTCATGACTTTTGCTCCAAAACTAAGCAAGTGTGTACAAACTCAGAATTTAGTTGGTGACATTCATGCAGTGTGTAGGCACTGCACCAAAAGGTAATGTTTGAGATCGGCAATGAGATTGAATCACAGTTGCAATTATTTCTAAGCCTCTCCTCTGACTAAATTGACTTACAGACTTTTCAAAGGTAAAGCAAGGGACAAAGACTGTGTATATAAACAACGTCAACGAAAACTGTAGCCAGTATTGCAAGCTGCAACTCAGAATTTCACTCAGTCTTCACTTCTACCAGTTATTTTTATATGTACGGTTTATTTGACATGTACGTCATATGGAATTATTATATCATTTAAAGGTATACAGTCACCTTTAATCTAAATGTTCCCATATATGGGGAAAGGGGCGTTCCTTGGTATTCAAAATGCCCATGTGAGGGCGCTGTTTTTAAACAGCGGCCACCCACTTAAAATCTGTGATTGGTTAGATTTTCTCTTTCCATGGTAACTGTGACAAAATTGGAACAGGTGACAGTATACCTTTAATAGGAATTCATGACTGATTTGAGAAGGTATTTCTGGTGTATGAAAATAACAACAGTGATTTTATTTCCTTGAAATGCAAACGGTAGAAAGTTAAGAGGAAGAAATGAAGTAGTGAGGAAGATTTGAGAAAGATTGGAGAAGTAGTGGTGTGAACAAGAATGTGAAGCAATATGACAAAAATACAAGACTCAAGAAGAATAATTTCATTTGAACAATTTTCACTATTTTATTGTCTTTTCAATGAAAGAATTTCTGGCAATACATCCAGTTTGTTGAAACAAACAAACAAACAAATGGTTTCAAGCTGAAGAAGTTAAAAAGGCACGAACGATATACTTTTACTGAAAATTTCAAAGAAACTCCCATCTATATCTCTGAATGTCACCGATTTGTTCAAAGATTCAAATTATAAAATTATAGTGCCTTTGATATCTGACTATCTTTCTCTTCATCAAACGCCAAACCAAGTCATCAAAATTTGCAAGTTCAAAGTCCAGACTGTAGCAGCTATCAGATGCCAATGTCGATGACATAGTGAAAATTGTTTAAATGAAATTATTTTTCATGAGTCTTGTATTTTTGTCATATTGTTGCACATTCTTGTTCACGTCAACTACTTCTCCAATCATTGACATTGGCATCTGATACCTCCTACAGTGAAAGTCACCACAACTTGTTGCAGAAATCATTTACCATGACCCAAAATAGTCATTGTGTTGCCATTGGTGGTTAATCAAAGTACAGTTTTGGGCGATTACTGCATCGATTATGTTTTGTTATGCAAAGACTTGACTGGGTTAAGGGCCGCAGCTACATGCAGAAATAGAAGGCCCAGTGCATGTCATCATTCATAATAAACATTTCGCAAGTTTTGGTAGCCGGTAACACACACTTCGTGTTCGTGTCGGCTACATGGACGATCTGCCGTCACGGTCGCCTGTGATTTGGGATACTGCAGACAGCCCCTGTGTCAGTGAAAAAGAGCCGTTTTTCTGTATCAGACTGGGGCTGTCAGCCGCTACCACAACCGACCCAAACCACCTACATTTCTCCTAAAGTTGCTCGAGATTCTGCCTGGAGTTCAGGGAGTTGTTGGGTACGTTGGTTGGGTTGGCCGGACACCAATCTGGTTTCGTCGCACCGTAAACCTCGAACTACTTGTACTGCAGCAACACTTGCTGCAGCTATGATATATAATACGAGAATTCATCGTACTTTCGCCCGGACACACCATCATACGGTCCGTGCTCGGGGGTCAGCGTCTCTGCGGTGACGAAGCATGTTGATGGGCTTCATATCATTGCAACTTAGAGTTTCAGTTGTCACGGAGTTGTTAGAATTTCAAATTTCTGTGGCAAAATAAAAGTTGAACCCTTTTACATGCTTGAAATATATACTTGGAATGTTCACTTGTTCACACAAAATCGTCGGGGAAAAGTGTGGGTTGCGAAACTGCAGAAAGTCAGTGGTCTGTTTGAATCATGGGCAGAAGCCGGCCGGATTATGTTCAATGCACTACAAGTTGAGCAACAAAACTACCACTGTCGCCAAAACTGAGCTGTGTGAAAGTGGAATGCCACAGATTGGCGGGGCCCACGTTGCATGCGAACTTCAAGATGTCTCAAACGCTGCCCTTTCGATCATTATGAATTCATGCGATATCACAGGCGTGCTGTTTTCTGGGTAGTTGCTATAAGTGTAGTTTATTCTACGTTTCGAGTTCTCTTCCGTAGGCTACGGAAGAGAACGTCGAAACGTAGAATAAACTACACTTATAGCAACTACCCAGAAAACAGCACGCCTGTGTTCGATATCATGTTATCGTCTCAGGATGAACAAGACTGGGTATTAGAAACGAACTTACCATTTCTCTGCTCTAAATGTTGTTCACCGAGCCACTTCGCGAAGTTAGTGTAAATTTATGTGAATGTATACATGGTATATGAACAAAACACGCTCTGTCGCAAAAGTTAGAGGCGGCCAATCAGAAAAGAAAACAGCGTCATGTGACGCGCAGAAAATTTACAAGCTTGTCGCGAAAGATATGCGCTCAACATGGAGGAATAAAACAGCATGAACATTGAATTTTAATCTTCAAACTTTTGTAATTTGGGTCCTGTAAATTCGGGTTATACGTAAAAAGGTTTTCAATATTTATATATGTTATAAGCTATTTTTATTTTGATCGCCACAATGTGTTAACCACTGCTCACCATGTAAATATTTTTCTGGAAATTTTTCTTTAGGCCTAATGCAAATTAAGATTACTTTATTTTGCAAATATCACCGCTATCGTCGAAACACAAATTGTTTATTTTTTATTTTTCCTGTACTCCTGCTGTTTTTTGTTTATTTACATAGTTTAGAAGGCCATACGTTCCCGCGAAAAGCATATTTCGATGTAGGTTGTCTCTAATATGCTCCACGTCTTATATCGATGATAATTAATTGAACGCTTGGGCAATCGCGCAAGCTGCACATGCACAACAGAGGCCCAAGCCGCGGCTATGGAAAGCCGTCACTGTCTTAGGGAGGTGTTTCCAACTCAATAATGTGCATTAGCATCATTATTATACCATTAACATTATGATGATGTTCATTTACTCTATCGTGATGCCGATTTACATAATAGTGATGACCATTTACATCTTCATGATGTCCATTTACAGTATGATGATGTTCATTTACATTATGATGATGTCCATTTACATTATAATGATGTCCATTTACATTATAATGATGGTAATTAACATTTTGATGATGTCCATTTATATTATGATGATGTCCATTTACAGTATGATGATGTTCATTTACATTATGATGATGTCCATTTATATTATGATGATGTCCATTTACATTATGATGATGTTCATTTACATTATGATGATGTCCATTTACATTATGATGATGTTCATTTACATTATGATGATGTCCATTTACATTATGATGATGTTCATTTACATTATGATGATACCCATTTACATTATTGTGATGGGCATTTACATTATGATGATGTCCATTTACATTATGATGATGTCCATTTACATTATAATGATGGTCATTTACATTTTGATGATGTCCATTTACATTTTGATGATGTCCATTTATATCATGATGATGTCCATTAACATTATAATGATGTTCATTTACATTATGATGATGTCCATTTACATTATGATAATGTCCATTTACATTATGATGATGTTCATTTACATGATCATGATAATCATTTACATATGATGATGCTCATTTACATTATGATGATGCTCATTAACTTTATGGTGATACCCTTTTATATCATGATTTTACCCATTAACATCATGATGATGGGCATTTACATTATAATGATGGTCATTTACATTTTGATGATGTCCATTTACATTTTGATGATGTCCATTTATATCATGATGATGTCCATTTACATTATGATGATGCCCATTTACATTATGATGATGTCCATTTACATTATGATGATGTTCATTTACATGATCATGATAACCATTTACATATGATGATGCTCATTTACATTATGATGATGCTCATTAACTTTATGGTGATACCCTTTTATATCATGATTTTACCCATTAACATCATGATGATGGGCATTTACATCATGATGATACCCATTTACATCGTGGTGATGGGCATTTACATTATGATGATACCCATTTACATCGTGGTGATGGGCATTTACATTATGATGATACCCGTTTACATTATAATGATGCCCATTTAAATTATGACGATGCCTATTTACATTATGATGATGCTCATTAACTTTATAGTGATGGCTATTTGCATACCATGATAATTATTGACATAATGTTTATTCTAAATTTCAATATAAAGGAAAATGAGGGCAACTCCACACATCGGCTCTACCAAGTTTGTTTAATATTACGATATGGTGAATAAAAGGATCATTGCATTTATTTTGTGTTGAATACATGGCGAGAAATCGGTGAATCGATAGTGCTTTGTGATCTGGGTCCCCAGTAAACCGGTTTGTTGATTGAGTGATTCGTCTTAACGGTGTTTCGGAACCAAAAATGGGGTTCCTTCATCAGTCGCTCTCTTGTTTTGTATCCCCTCCGCTTGGTTGTGTGATGAAGTCATCTTCGTCCTCGAGGAGAAGCCAGATTCGTTATTGAGAGAGTTAGCCACTATTGACTGACTCTATAGTGAGCGATCGGGTGTGTGGTGTCATATTATAATTAACATGACCCAGCATCGACCGGAATTCCTGGACGCTCATAAGGATTTTTGTTTTAGGGCATATTTTGAGCGTTGCTAGTGCTCGTTATGTTAACAGTAAATGTTGTACGATTAGTTTGTTTTAGACAATTAAATCGATCATCCGAACTTTTGGTTTTGTGTCAATTTTTCATGGACTTTGTAATAGATTTCGGGTCGATATTGGTGCCTGCTTTCCGGTGTTTGAAAAGCATGTTGTGAAAGGCTGTTTCGAGAAATAAATCTTATTTCTCTGTGTTTAGCCATTCCCAGTTTCATGGTTTCGTTAACAGTATGTGCTGTAAACGGCCTTTGAAATCGGTTTTGGTCTGAGGAGAGTATTGGTTTATTTAATTCATGCCGCCAACTTTGATTACTTTAATATGGCAGCTTTCTCAGTTTTTGATTTTCTTTGCCAGATGCTGTTTTTTGTATTGATCAGCAATCTTTTTAGCTTGGTTGATTGCAGTACCAATTCGATGACAGATTGCATCTTGGTTTTATACGATAAGTTGTGGCATAAAATGGAGACACAAAAAAAACCAGATTCCCCGTTGTTAAAACCGCTATCGTGAAACCTTTTAACTGTTTGAGCGATATGGGCAAAGTGTGTTTGAATTAACTCACCGGACTTTTCGGTTGTCGTTCCGGATATCGACGGAATGCTTACTCCTTCACATGTTGGTCAAAGTTACATAACGAGCTATGATTTTGTAAGAAGGATTTGTTTTAGATGCTCGTTTTATAGACCATGAGGAGTGTCGTTAGAAAACGACTCGAGGGTTGATCCCAGAAGTAAGCTCAGCTGCAGTGATTTTCAGTTCACTCTCCTGTGTTGATAGCGTCCTCCCTTGTGTGCTCAGTTTAAGCGAGCAGGCCGTACATACGGAGACATCGCTATCTGTGCTCGTCTCATTTGTAGCAAGGGAGGATGTGATTACTTGTTTGAGTATATTTATATTACGTCAACGTCAAAGTGGACCGTTATCTTATAGGTTAATTGGTTTCAGGCACTAAACTTTGATGAAGTTTATTTTGTCCCAATGGTTTCCGTGTAAGAGCCATGGTTAAAATATGAATATATTTTTACACAAAGATAATGGTTGAAATGATCCGTGTATTTGCTGTTTTTTTTACTACGTTACATATGAGGTAGTCGATGGATACCCCGGAGGGTAGTCTCGTGTTTGCTAGCCCTCGACTTAGATCAATCAAAGTAAAACTTAAGTTGCCCACGCGGTAATAGTTGAAAAAAGCAACATGAAATGGGAGAATAGGTTTCAATAACAAAGTGTGTCATTAGAAAAACTCCTCATGGAAAGAGGGTTTGTGAGAGTATAGGATAAACTTTCATGAAAAGCGTTAAGAATGAAAAGTGACATATGTTGAATAGTGTCACAAGATTAAATGTAACATTGGTTTTCATAAAAGGTCTGAGCAAAATTCACCAGGAAAGTATTTTGTTGCTGAAGTACTACGGAAATACTTCTGAAATATGGTAAAAATATTTTTGTATATGGTTTTAAGTTGTATGTCATTATTATGCTCTATGTTTTTATTTCAGTAAATGCACTAACAGAGATTCAGTTGTATACAATAACTTTATTTCACTTTTATTTGTGTTTGTGAATGGGTTCTTTGATTTGAATTTATCTTCATGTAATAGTAATCCTCCCAGTGGAAATCTGTGAAGAGAAAAAAGGAGGTGCAATGATATTAGTACAGTGCATTCTGAATGTTAATCAAAGTAAGAAATGCAAATGCGTAATGCTTACAATTGCGCTCATAATGTTTTAAGTATTTCATACATTCCCACTTGGATACATGACCTACTTATACAGAATCAATATATATAAATGTAATCACAATGAAACTTGAGGTATGACTTAATATAGTGTAGATATAAACAATCCATAGTAAAACCAGAACACATTCAGCTGATTCATATTTCATCTGTTGAAACAGTGTGTCAATGACACTTGGCTTATTCAATGTGGCAGGCACAGTCAGTAGTACCTGTGGGAACATGCATACCAAGTTTCAGAGCAATCCGAAGAGTGATTTCAGAGACAATGATTTTTGACAATACTAGATACTGCATGGGCCAACATCCCACAATATCCCACTAAATGTGTGGGAAAATAAATGTGGCTGCTTGACATGAATAGATTCTCTTAGATGTACCTTGAACATCACTTTGTAAAAAAATTTGTTATCAGAATAAGAATTGTTCATATCTAACATTTATGATAACTTTTCAATAAAAGTTACAATAAAGAAACTAGACATGAAAGCAAAAAATCAAAAGAGTTACAGTAAGTATAGCTTTCATTATCCCTGTATTATCAAACATCAAATGCTGAATTACCTGAATCAATATACACCCAAGGATACTGAAATTTCACCAACATTTTACAATTTGTATTACATTTATGCTATGAACACTTACTTTACACGAAACCGTTTGTTAATATCTTTTGAGGAACTGGGAAACACGTAGATTCGTGTCATAGAATTACTAGTTCTTGAACCGGTTACTTTACAGTGTACATGCGTCAACTGAACTGAACTTGGCAGTACCTGTATTTTAGCAGTTTCTCTTGGTAGTATCTGTTTTTTAGCGGTACGATTTCTTCTACTCAAGTTCACGCGTGCACGCATCCAAATACACCATCATCATATTCTATTCTAATCTGCATTACCTCCCTACAAAGTACTGTACACTTCAGTGTACAGTTCAGCTCACTATGTCTGTTGTAAAAGTCAATATATTCACAAAATTCCATATTCAATGATTCATTTTGACTTTTTAAGGTATTATTATTCCCGCGACTAAAAACGCTCACGTTACGTTTGCGGCAAACCTGCTGCAATGAGCAGTATCTTCTGAGTTGCCTGTTTTGAAAACATACACACACATGATACATTTATGAGCTATCATTCATTTCGTGTAAACTAACGACCATTCTGCTGAACCGCTATCTTTGGAGCATGAAAGTGAAAAAAATCTTTTTTGACGTCCAAGGTTGTGTCACTCCGGCGCGACGCAACTACTTGAACTGAGGGGCCCACAGCAAAATCCCCGTAGGCATCCGGCCCGACAACAAACTGACGTTTTGGGTGATTCCGTAGTTTACATAAATTTAACGTGAATTAATGACACATGCATAATGAATTTGAAAAGCTGTACAATTTGCTATAAAGCACTGTGATTTGGCTGTAGAGACAATAGACGATTTTCCGCTGATTGCGAGATCTCGCGAGACTGTAATACATTCCGTAGAAACAGGTTTCCAGCTTAGTAATACAAGTCAAACTTTGTATGGAACTAGAAAAGTGCAGAACTGAGCAAAGGTTGCAACTTCATATATATTATGCAGTGTTTAACGTAATTAGCGACTTGTCCTGTTTTACGCAGTTTGTCCTGTGTTGCGAGAACGCGTCCATGCGAACCACATATTCTCGCGATATCTCGGAATGTCACGCGCGGTTCGGAACATGGTCTATTGGAGCTTAGCGTACCGCTTGGCTTCCTGCAGACATGGCTTCGACCTCAACCCACCCCAATTTGCGAAGGACAATAAATACAGCACGGCGAGGGAGTTGCGAACGGTCAATTTGGACCAAAATAACGTGATCGATGCATGAACTTTGAAACATGAAATGGACTTAAGAAAATTCATGATCACTGGTTCTGACAAACGGACACACGGCAGTGTTTGGTTTCTGACCCTTAACTATAAACAACCTGATCTCTTCATGAAAACACACTTGTACCATGGACGTAGTATAGAGTGTATACACAGTGAGGCCAGTTCAGGGTTGTACCGACGACTCGTTTATGTTCAATGACGTTTTAACTTGTATGCGTACGGGGACTTTGAAATTTGAGAGTGATACCTTCGTTTATGTGATTTGATTAAGCTAGCTGAAAACTATCATAACTACAAAGACGCATGAGTACTTTGCTTACCCTGGTAATGAAACGGACCTAATCATTGTCAGAATGGGAAAATTTCATTCACACGGTCAAGAATGAAAGTCACCAACAAGATCAAATAACATGGTCAATCACTCAGATATGACAGCTTGCAAACCATGAAATTTCTTACCTGCTCATCAAGTGAACGACTTTGATTCCAAATGCCACCGCACAAACTGTATTGCTTCTCTTCTGGTCGGTCCAAAATTAGAGATCACACACGTTTTCAAGGGCACCGAGAGATCAGCTGCCCGAGATCAGACTATCAGGAAACATCAGTGATGATGACATGCGTGCCGAGTGCAAAGTTGAGTCACGTGTTGTAGGGCTACACCATTCTTTACTACACAGAGAGGGTCATAATCACCATACCGATTATGATGTGACCATGGGTGTTTAACACATACGCACTTATAAGTTATATCTTTATCACTTCATTTACAAAACTACATAAAATTCTAGGGCGTACAATTAGGTATGGACCATTTGTTATCGGGGGGGGGGGTTTCCAGGAGAACTTGTCGGGTCAAAAAACTCCATCCAGTTGCTTACTAAAAACATAGGGCCAATGTCCCTCTGAAGCTACTATACACATTTATGGAAAGCTAAGTATTTCTTGAATGTATGAAATTATCTCACTAAAGTCATCCTAGGGACCTGTATACCCAATATTAAAGCCATCTGACCGGCAGTTTTGAAAAAGCAAGCGACCTAACAGTCAACAGAGGTACGTGTTATGTTGAGAATAACTTTTTGTGACACAAAGGTGGATATCTTTGATAGCTCATTTCAGGAAAGCCTGGCAAAAATTGCAAATTTAGCTGCAAAAATACAAAATTGAACATTTCAATATATAACATTAATGTAAACCCTCGGAGCCTGTATACCAAATATCAAAGCTATCAGATGAGTAACTTTTGAGAAACGAAGATTTTGACCAAAAATGGCAAAAATTCACCCAATAAGACAAAAATTGAAGATTTTCATCTGTCTGATCAGATGTTATGAAGAAGATTTTTCACGAAAACTGCCTTTTTGTGCTAATGTCCATTTTACGATTGGTGGAGATTTTTACAACACCCCATTAAGTGAGGTCTCTTAGAACAATGCACTGCCATGAAGCACATGCTGTTATCATATCATTAATATTTTAACTCATATTTTCCTTTTGTTTAGGATGTACCTACTTATACTTTAAGTAGTTTATTCATTTGATGTATTTCTGCTGCTCATTGTATTTGTTACTTAATAAAACATACTAAAATAATGAACTGAGATTGACCACACTGCCAGCACCGGGTTGAGCACATAACCTATGACAGGATTTTAGCAGACTGAGTCTTCATCGACTTCTTTTGCAATCACTTTTCCCTAATCCCTACACTTCCTTCCATTTTCTTTTCAACTTTCAGCTATTTGAAGAAGATGCTGTATACCTTAAATTACATCTTTGTCCTGCTGTACAATAGTCTCTCCTAATGATTGTGCTTTCATTACACCATGTAAAGGAAAACATTAGAACAAAAAGAAGTATTCAACTTTTGGTATATGTGTGTCAATGATTAAAAGTTCTGAAAATTGGCGAAATTATGACGACAATACTCCTGAATCAATTTTCCTCACCTGCCAGAATATGGAATTGTGAACCCACATGTACAAAATCGTTCGTTTATACTCACATTCATGATTCTATAGTGAACACAACCATACATATACATTTCATTCACATTTCTCATTAATGCACAGAAATATTGCATCCACATATTAATTACTATTTAATATAAATATCAGGGCAAAATAAATTTCTGGAAAAGTACATGTTAAATATTCAACCATATCGATATTACACATAGATAATATAACAGGTTCAATAATCAAGGTACTATTTCAGATAGATAATTTCCAGGCCGTAACAATACACATGTGGTAATCTTGAACCTCTATTTATTTTTGATACAAGTTGCTGATCCACAGTTTCAGTTGTTTCTATGATTTTGAGTCATCTAGGTATACATACACAAGATAATTTGCTGTATTATAGGTTTGTTTAAATTTATTAGATCATTTATGACTTTATAATGCTTGGCATCCTTTTACATCCAATTTTGTGCAGAAACTACATCAACTCAGCCTCATATGAATACAATAGGTTTGCAACAAGTGGTGCACAGTTTATGCCTATTAAATGCCTATACTTTGCCTCAATATCATATCAGCTAATATGATAGATTTGTTCCTCTATTAAAAAATGCAGCATCTTGATTTCTTCCTAAACGATGTATTTGTGTTTTGGCATCACTGTTGTCGTATAATATCATAACTTGCACAAATTTAGAAAAACAAAATACTTTCAATCAATTAAATATACAAATTTATTTTTTTTGTTCAATGTTCTGTAGCCCACCGCTTATAATTTAGTGCATCCTCCCTTGCTATGTAAATGAGCAAAAATAAGTCAAAATATTACTTCAAAAATTAATTTCTGCTCAACTATGCAACCAACAAACCCAAAAACCTAATCAGATCTAGTTCCCATCCTAAAGATTCTGTGTACCTAATTTTATGACATTTGATGAATGAGTTTGAGAGATATCGACGAAACAAATCCATAACACACACACACACAGACAGACACACATACATATTACAGACACACATACAGACTAACAAACGCCACCCTATGACAATGGCCCACTTAGGTGGGCTACGCCCACCGCGTGGGCCAAAAATGATCTTTTCATAAAATGGAGTGTCCGTGCTTGTAAAGTTACCGAAGAAAGCAATCAATAGCGACAATGACGCTATTTCCAGGGCGCCGGAGGGCTAGCGCCTACTACTAATGTTGGGGGCTTTTGGCGGAAATCGGCTCATAGCCAGTCAACATGGGAATAACGTTGTTGACCTTGACCCCAAACACTTGTGTCTGTCTGTATGTTATCAGTATAGGCATAGGCAACAATAATACTTGTTTTATTGTAGTTTAAATGGGCCGGGTTCGAGGCTGTGAGTGGGACGGTCTACGGACGAGGCTACCTAATAGTTGATCAGAACTGCATGGCTTCAACCCCAGAGCGTTCCCCACCCTCCCTCCCTACCCTAATAGCTTGCAATTGATTGATTTTTTTTCTCTCTCTCTTCTCTTTCCTTTCGCTTTGTCGTCTTTAGAGTATGTATCTTATTACGCGTAGAGTGGAGTCAATGTCATTGTCGCTAATAAATGAGTCCATCACTCCATGTAGTCGTCGGACCGCCATATCTCCTTCTCCGATTGTGGTTTTTCTCTGTCACAGTGAAACAGGACCTACGTCTGTTGTTGAATCTTGGCTTAAGTGTTTGCAGAGATAACTCTCTCAAGATACTATCCATTCTTACTGGATACTGTGTTGAGTACCGTTGAGTATTACTCTCGATCTCCGACAAACGTTTCAGCTAGTTTAAACGAATGCGCATGTCTAAGATTTCGCATGGGGTTCTGGGAAATTTGACCATCATAACGAAGTAAATGGCCCACATAACGAAGTAAATGGCCCACATAACGAAGTAAATGGCCACCATAACGATGTGATAGAGCATCACCACAAATTGTACGGACATCATCATAAAGTTATGAACACTATTTGTAAATAGGTATCATCATGACACAAATATGGATCATAATGATATAAATGGACATCACAAACATGTGAATGGCCGTCATCATAATGTAAATGGACATCACCACTATGTAAATGCCCATAATCATAACGTCATTCGGTATCATCAAGATGAAAATGGACAGCATCACAATGTAAACGGACATCATCATAATGCAAATGGTATCATGATAATGTAAATGCACATCATCACGATGTAAATAGACATCATCATAATTTGAATGGACATCATTATATTGCACATGGGCATCATCATAATGTAAATTGACATCATCATGATATAAATTGACACCATCATGATATAAATGGACATCATCATAATGTAAATGGACATCATCATAATGTAAATGGACATCATCATGATATAAATGGACACCATCATGATATAAATGGACATCATCGTGATATAAATGGACATCATCATCATGTAAATGGGCATCATCATCATGTAAATGGACATCATCATAATGTAAATGGACATCATCATAATGTAAATGGACATCATCATGATATAAATGGACATCATCATGATATAAATGGGCATCATCATTATGTAAATGGGCATCATCATAATGTAAATGGACATCATCATCATGTAAATGGACATCATTATAATGTACAAGGGTGTCATCATAATGTAAATGGACATCATCATTACGTAAATGCCCATCATTATGATGTAAATGGACATCATCATTATGTAAATGCCCATCACAATAATGTAAATGGGCATCATCATAATGTAAATGGACATCATCATAATGTAAAAGAGTATCAGCATAATGTAAATGGACATCATCACGATGTGAATGGACATCATCATAATGTAAATGGACATCATCATAATGTAAATGGACATCATCATAATGTAAATGGACATCATCATAATGTAAATGGACATCATCATAATGTAAATGGACATCATCACGATGTAAATGGACATCACTATTGTGTAAATCGGCATCACAATAGAGTAAATGAACATCATCATAATGTTAATGGTATAATCATAATGCCAATGCACATTGTTGAGTTGGAAACAGCTGCCTAAGACAGTGACGGCTTTCCATACGAGGCCGCACAGCCCAGCCCACCAAGGCAACAATTGTTGCAGCTACATTATTGGGCCAATATCACATACAACTGCAAATCAACTTAGGGGTGGACCATTTGAAATCCGGGGTGGGGGGCTTGGAAGATTGGTGGAGAGCCATTATTTTTTTTCCCACCTGCTTCACCATGAATTATTTTTTTTTCTACAGGGCATATGCTGGCAACTTTTTTTTTTCACTTTCCTTCTTCGAGATATATTTTCTTTACCAAATTTCGGTGCAATGTTTGTTTGCTTGGTTTTTCACACCCAGTAAACAAGATGCTGTTCTATCGCACACAGACTATATTCAAGAAACTAAATAATTATATATAATCCCATGGTATTTTTCTCTGTTTGACGTCATCGTATACGAGTGTTTTTCGCGGAGCCGTACAACTTCGAGCCGAAGGCGAGAAGTTGTGCGGCTCCGCGAAAAACACTCGTATACGATGACGTCAAACAGAGAAAAATACCATGGGATTATATATTTATCACATGAACAGTCTTCTTATTTTTCTTTTGACGTGAATGGATCAAAATTATCGTAATAAATTGCATGAATTTCGTCGCGATTTGTGTTTTACTTACGCGGATTACTTTCATTTAAAGAGTAAAGCGGCCCGTCACCCAGGAGATACTTTCATTCATAAATCCCATCAAGCTGAAATTTGCTACATCAAATGGTATCTCCACCAACCAGACATACGGATTCTGTCACGTGAACCTGTCAATCATTGTCTCGCGCTGTACCGATGCCAAGGCAAGTCGGCCATCGGTACGGTGGACATATCGTGCTAGCGACGGATAGCCATAGTATTCAGAGTTATTCAGAATATTTACAAATAGATTTATGAAGTAAATGCAACGACACGATCGAAACAGTAATTCTCATTCTCAGAGATTCCGTGGCTTTTCAAAATATCACACAAGTTTACGACCGTGGCGAGCGCGAAAGATTCCGTTCGATTACACACACAGTGTACCGCATTGCATGTTTATGCCCACAACGCTGCTGTCACCGGTCTCTGCCATGCCGGTGTCAATCATTAATCCCGATCTCGGTCGTCAATGTTTTCGTCTTAAGGACTTTGATGTTTGCAGTGACATATATCTCACCCGTAGATACATCCTAATTTTACTTGACGGAAACTCTGTTTTGAGTGTTGTCTGAGTCAACTTTCGAAGTACATCGGATTCCACAGCGCTGCAGCTCAACAGTTGATGTCTTCGCTAGCGCTACAATACGCCGCTACAGGTTTGATTCCGAGCAAGAATTTACGGAATTTTTTGTGTGATGAAGGAAATTTATCGTTGTTAGTCGAATAACTTTATGCTTGTGCCTGAATGTCGCTTTCCCGAAGATTATACTGTACTCATTTATTCAGTTGAACTTCCGTTGAGGTGAAGATTTCAGGTTTATCGCCAACCAGGATCGCCAGGTACGACGTCCACATTGAGCCTTACGAGGCGACTATACTGGATCGGCGGTATCCCCATTCGATTCTCGGGAACAGCTATAGTTTTAGCGACTCAAAATTTCGCTGGACATGCCTTCTATGTTTCCATGTGTGGATCTATCGGGTCACCTTTTTTGAAAAAGTGTCATGAGAGCACGGCATCGATCACGACAAATCGGTCTATGTTCACGTCGCGACCCGCATGTATGAACGGTACCATGCAAGAAAAAAGTTCCGGTTGATGACGTACAACAGGGGTAATTCGGATTTCTTATCCGTCCTGTTCTACGTCACACAGGTGGGAATTCGGGCCAGTACATGTGATAAAGATATGTAAATACATGTACATTTTTGATTCACTTTACAAAAATATCAGTTTATAGATCTTATTTATACCATGGGTAACACACTGAAAATACAAATCAAACAACCTGATTACTGAGTTCTACATTAAGCATTAACAAACTTACAGCTAGTGAAAACTTTTCTGAGAACATCACTGGTGTCATCAGAAGAAATGATGGTATCCTACATATATTTGTAAAATCATGTACATTTATGGCATTTACTTGTGCTTGAAAAAAATATGTCATTGTCTGACAAGTGTCCTGGTTTGAGTGATATTAGCAAGTTGAACAGTCCACTTGACTGACTGAGTCCACTTGACCCAGTTCATGGCAGGCTGTCTCTCTTCTTGTGGTATTTTGACAAAATCCATACATTCAGATTTACACATTTCTGGAAAACACTGGTGAGCAATTTCAATTTCAGCATACTTCCTCTAATCAGAAGGTCATGTATACTGTACAATTGTTCATATTCAGTGATTTAGAATATAAAGGAGATGACTGAGAGAAAAGCCGTCTGAAATAGTGTGAAAATCTTCCTCAATGAGACCACTTCAGACGAGTTCTTGTTTTCAGTTGCTGAAAGCTACAGTGATAGTAGCTGTAACTTTTGACAATTTTTCAGTGTTTTTGTTTGTGTATTTATTTCAGTTCCTCGTTTAATAAATTCTAAGTTATTGTTCCTCAAGCTTGAAATGGTTTATGCTTTATAAAACTCCAGAGCTACTGCTTGATTTTTATTGATGCTGCAGTGTGCATCGAACAATTGCCAAGATTTTTTTTTTTTCCGAGTCGCAATGGTCCATAATTGTTTTTCCATCAGCCACTTAAAGCCAGATTTTTTTTTTGAGCAACTCCACCTGGCATCTTTCCCCCCCCCCAATCTTCCAAGCGCCCCCCGGATATCAAATGGTCCACCCCTTATCATCGTTGCATAGCGTAGTCGGCTTTACTTAGAACACTGTCAATGAGTTGAAAACTGTCCCAGATTTTTATACGTTGTGATCAAATAGTGGGAGCGAAGAGTGGACAGGTTGATCATTGTTGCAATGCCGTCATAGCACAGGGACAGAAGGCGTTGTTAGTGGTAACAATTGTGTAAAATTTGTTTATGTCACCAATAAATTTATGGTCATAAACATCATTGACTATGAAGACTATAATGTTTCTATCATTAGTGCAAACGTTGCGTTATCAAGGCCTAAAATTAAGTCTACACATTCGGTTAGAGTTAGCACTTTTGGCTGGAAATTATAACCCTTTTAGTTAGGGATGGCCCATTTGTTTGGGGGTAGTACGGGGATTTTTGGAAAAAATGTTGCTGTCCATTTGGAGGAAAAAACCGTGTGCCCAGTTGGCAGGGAGAAATTAATTGATTAATTAAGGAAGGCTGTGAAAACAATTGTTGCAATGAACCCGTAGACAGCAGATTGAGTCTCTCAATGGTCTCTGGAGCCGCCACCGATTGCATGTAATTAACCATGCGTGGTTAATTACGTCCCAGCTTTTAAAAATTGTTTAATAATTAAAGGGAAACAGTCGTCGGAAATGCGTATGTGCGAGTTTCTTGTTTACAAACAACGTATTTCATGCACGATATCTCGATGCACTTCATCATCATGGCTACAACATTTAAATAATACAATGTAGATTATGACAGACATGTTTTAACTTTCATCAATCACCATCGTACCTTGGATACAGTGTTTACATTTGTCGTATGGGTCCCGTACCACCTTTGAGCGCAGTTCCGATGACTGTATCCCTTTAATCTGCTGCATAGGATAAATGGTATGAATGAGTTAGTGGAAATATACAAGCAGAGACCTGAGTATGCACGGATGTGTACTTGTATTCTTGTTATTTGTATGTTGTTTACAAATGTATTACAAATGTATTACAAAGAGTAACAAACACTTTACAAACTTTCTTGAACCTAAAAAGCTAACTGTACTTCAGGAAAAAGGTATAAAGTCTTTGTGCGTATAAAAACTGCCGTTGAACATTTTTCTATAAAGGTTTTATAAACAGCAAATTTCTTTGAATGCTTTGTATTTGAAAACCAGACTTCAGACTTCAAGCAATCGGAAAAGAATTTTCTGAAAAGCTAAGCTATCCTAAAATCAACACAGTTAACTTTGTCACAACTTACAAGTCTAAGTATCTGAATGTTAACATATGTAGGAACTAGCAAAGTAAATTTCAAAAGAGCTACACAAGTTGTTTCTAGGCATATTTATGACTACAAATAAAATAGAGACAAAAAATTGTAGGAAATAGCAGATGGATAGAGGTAACATTTTTTCATGATTTGTATATATTGAATGATCAAGAAGTGTTAGGATCTGTTTTGGGAAGGGGCGCATGATGCTCCCTCATGCGACACACCGGTCCCAGTCATCTCCAAATTCAGTGATGCTCAACAGTACTGGAGATATCCCATGATTCATTATAATTTCTACTTTAGAGATTCCTCGGCGTAGTCTGCAATGTCTCCAATGTGTTAAGAGATTCATAGACTGTTTTTAACTACTCTGAAAATATACTTTTAAGCACACCATTCTTCTCTCTTCCCATTTTAAATGATTTGGAAAGACGATGCTTGATTGAGAAAGGAGATTTTGACTTTTCCACATGGAAATGGCAACAGAAAGTTACATCCCGACTTTTCTCAGAGAATGACCGTTTCAGTTTGTCATAACTTGCTTCCCAAGGGTAGCTGCAGAATATGCGACTTAATTTAATGATTTCATGTATCTCAAAAGGTACCTTTTCTCATGCTATTTCCTGTCTACTCACTGTACCCTAGAACACATGCCATTATAAACAAGTGACGATTTACTATATTTACTATCGCGTAGTCACCCACCTTAATATAAATAATAAGTATAATTCCATTATCATCAAATTGTCAACATCGATAATTTGGCAGGATATTTTACAAGCTATAGAGATTGCATAGTAAAGTGCAATGTTTGAATAGTACGTAACAGTTTATCTGTTCAGAGAGACCGCCGATGCAGTTCTGTGACGGCTCATCTAGTGACTGTGCAATGCTACAGCTGTAACTATATTGACCATATTTCTGAGGGTCTTTACTACAACTGCGTGAGTTTGGCATAAATACTGATCATCATTCAGAATTTCAGTGCACTTGGGTACTTTTGCAAGAATACAATAATGACCGAAATATTGATTTTTTTTCAAGAATATTCATAATCATGATTTATCAATAATAGGATCTGTTATAACTGTGAATTTGACATGAAAGTAATCGTCAGTCAGCATTCGAGTGAAGTAGGATACTTTTGGAAGTATACAATAATGATAGATATATTAATTGTTTATCAACAGTATTCATAATTATAATTTATTAATCTTTTACACTCTTGCTATGACTAATAGCACATATTTTCCTTTTCCAATTTGGAATGACAAAAATAAACATATCGAATGCGATAAATTCTCTACAATGTTGTTGTCAACGACTGCGGCTCTTTCCGGTTCTCTTTCCACTTAGCTCATATTTTTGCAAGTCCACATAATTATTATATTTCTACTGGTGAAAAGGGTGATCCAATTTGGTATCGTATCGATTACATTATGTTATTTCCACGTTGCATCCAAAGTCAACAATTCGGTGCGTACGCGGCCGACTCATGATCAATGTACGCGCAGGAATATTTACTGATGTGAGACATATTTCAACAAATATGCTTTACTTCATTGCCAATTTCAAATACAAGTATACAAATAACTCATCAAAACTAAGATAACTTTATCATATAGGACGGTGCACTTCAATATTCTTCACCGGTTACATTTTCCCCGTTAGACTACATGCATGGGTCCTACAAATATGTTAGTTCATCATCATGGCAAAATATGCCAGGGTGTCACAGCTTAGTCCAGGTACGTAAAATTTCCCCAACTTAAACCCCGAACAGAAAAGCACATGCAATCGATAGCACATAAAATCACAGGACCACAAGGCATTATTAATATAACAAAAATACAAAAATTATTAATAAATTTATGATTGTGAATGTTATTGACATATTGGCATGAATTCTAGTCATCATTCAGGATTCAAGTGGAGTTGGGTACTTTTGTAAGTATACACTAATGACAGAAATATTACATTTTATCAAAAATATTCATAATCATAAATTTATAAACGGCGATTTTTGTAAACTTTTGTTATGACTAATTATGCCTTATCGCCGTGTGGTAAATACCCCCTCCTCCCCGAAGTTTCGGATAATCGAACAACACTTTTTGTGGAATTTTGTGGAATTTTCCTTGGACGTTTATAAAAATCATCCGCATACTTCCTTTCAAAGTACAAATGCCCTGCAAATACCTATTCAACTGGTAAATAAAACGTTCGCACAAAATCTCCCTAAATCTGAATTCACGTTTTGAATTGGTTCTTGTCCTAATCTGTTCCCCTGCATTCCGATAAATGCAGAACTGTGTGTGTGAATCAGCGTGTTCAATGAGGCATCACAAAGCCTACTTTCTCGAAGATGATTTACTTCCACGGACAACGCCCTCAGACATAGCACAGAACAGATGCTTTGGTAAGGGATGGGCCATTCGATCTTGGGAGGGGATGGTCAAAAACGGGGGGGGGCGATTCAAAGCAAAAAGTTCGTGGAAAAAATCTTCAGACTAGTTTGCAAGATGAAAAAAATAAAATCAGTACGTAAAAAACTTATAAATCTTACAGTTTACTCAGAATAATAATAAGCACATCACGTCTCACTTAGAAAAAAACATGAATTTACAATTGTAAAAAAAAATTCACAATCTGATTGTGACAATCCCCACCACCCAAGATCTAATGGTCCGTCCCTAAGTCTCGTCTACAGTCGCATCAATTCGTAGATTGACGAAGCTCAGTCTGCTGACTTTCATGAGGAACCCAAGAACGACTGGCCGACGTTCATGCGCAGTTGTTTGACAGTGAGTCGGACAGCAACTAATTACTTAACCAACGCTTTTATTCTCCACAACTTTAATTTTAAGAACGATAAAATGCGTTAAAAAAAGTTTTGAACGAGAAGAGCTTACGCAAGTCTGGCCAAACAAACTGCGGTTCACGAACCTATGTTGACTTAATTTGGTTTCATATAGCTTGTAGTTTGAAGTCCATAAGAGTTTTAATTATGGGACTGGTTTTTAGCAGTAATCCTTCACAATGAGCTAGTTGTTGAGTGTACACGTGTAGATATTTTCATCTTGGGAGCACAGCCCCGTATTAAAATATTGAGAGCCCCTGTACAGAACACGATTTGAACTAATTTGGGATAATTGGATTTTCATATTTAGCAAATTTCTCAAAAGTGTTAGGTGCCATATAGCTGAATGTTGCAATATCGCAAATTACTCATAAAAACAAGTGTGTAATGTAAAATGAAAAGCAGATGAGATAACATTTGTAGATTAAATCGACATTACTTCACCATCCAGTTATCCCAAATTAGTTCCAATCGTGTTATAAACATAAAAAACATGTTACTGCAGATTGCTGCGCCTCATACCACTGTATCCCGGGCTAATGTCTGTGACGCATTACGATGCATTGACAAAGCTTCAATTCGGTTTTGTACAGTAAGTTAGCTATATGTGGTAACGGACTCAGAAAGAGGCAGCAAACCAGTCTATTTTAGGAAATACATGTACTTTAATAACCAATTGTGTTTTCAGTATTTAAGTGTAAATATAGCGGTTAAAAAAACTTTGGGTATTGATCCACAATATTCCCGTCTCCCCTCCCCACTGCCAGAACTCACTAGTATCCCTCTCCCAACCTCAAGAACTCCCCAATGCCCTCTTCCCGTGGCAAATGTTCCTCCCTACTCTACATGATTTTGTCATCCCAAATTAAGTGTGCTTAAATAAAAAATTAAGCACAAAATTAACATAAAACAGAGGCCCCCAAACTGAGCACATAAAATGTCTGCCCTCCCACCACCGAACTACATGCCAACACCTTCATTGGCTGCCCCATGGTTTAGGTTTATATAAAATCCATGTTTTCAGAATGCATTGTTATCCGCTGACCTGGCCTATGTAGCTAGGGATAGACTATAACAATTTTGGCGGGGGTTAAGCTGACTGCTGACATGCTATTTTTACCCTTTTTACATTTTGCATGGTATGTATCCTACCTCAATCCCCCAATTCTCAATTTTTTTTTCGGCCGACTCTCAGCAGGTCATGAGGTAAATTGTTTTCGAATAAAAGTGGCATGGCTGCAATTCTTCGACGCAAAGCTTTACTACAGATTTCACTGTTTGATCACCCTACATGTACCAATATCGCCCCTACCAATATCCAAAGATCTGATTGTGTAAGACATTAGGAGGAAAATGTCCATTCCTAAACTTACGACTTTGTACGGAAGTGTGAAGCATGGCCCTGTGCGTGACTTTGTCTACAACCATAGCTGTTATTCAAACACCAATTTACAATATCTCCAAAAGTGACTAAACTGGAAATAGATACAAGCGGGACTGCGTCATCGAGGCGGATGTGGTTTATTTTTCTCTCGCTCTCTGCGATCGACCTTTAATTTTGCTAGCGTATCTGTCACTAGGGCAACGACCAGAAGAAAGAAATATCTAGATATTTTCTGACAGTTTTCACTCGTAGCTTCTATTCATATTAAATTTAAACTGTGTATGGATTGATGGCAGCCTCACATACATGATGTACACTACTTTGGCTGAAGTTGGTCCTGACATTCCGTGATAATTTTTGATTAAGCAGAAATGAGATTCTAGGAATGGAAAGAACGTTTTTGCGAGGCTGTCAAACAACACTTGGTAAGACTGCGATGCGAACACGGTGAGCCTGGACTTTGCCGAAAAGATCGCTGTTCACAAATTGAGAAATTATACACTTTTCTGGAAGGGCAGTTTACTTTCTCATTTAACTCATTTTAATTCGCGTTCATAATGGGGAAGCCCTGGGCGTGTTCAAGCCTTCATAGGGCGGTTTGGAAGGATGAACTACAGCTTGATATTTCCGAATGCAACTTTCGCATAAAAGGCCTAAGCCTACAAACACTTTCATTAAAAACGTATTTCACCCTCGCCGTCTTTGCCTTATATTCGATCGCTGATTGAAAGCTGACGGTGAAATTTCTTCTTAATTCATGCTGAAATTAAAAATTTTACGTGAGTTGCATTCGGAAATCTCGAGTTAGGCCTAATCATCCTTTCGAAACACCCAATGTTGCCAGCTTCGAAGCAGCAATTGAATCGTTCATGCGTTGTTGTAAAGAAGTGAAAAGCTTAGATTTGCCTTTGGAAAACACGTCACTTTCTGTCAAAATGCATAAAACAGGGGTTATTTGGACCATGTTTCTTTTTTGTGGGAGTAAGCTTAGGCCTAAGCTTAGCCTATTCGATCCGGTGGACCCACAACGCGCCAAACTACCTCAAATCTTTTGCGGTACTGTGAAGAGTTGTTATATAAAATGCAACCGGTGAAATTCTTTCGGTTGCAGGTCCTCCCTGTCAGCTAATTTAGAATATGAAAAGACTGGACGAACTTTAACTGATATTACCAGTGTTCATGTGTTCGGTTGACGTCACGGTGCCGGCAAGCGAGAGCGCCGCTGCTGGATTGTTCAGACGTACGCATGAATGCGAATAAAAGATATACCCACGAGAAAGTGGAATCGCCTGGCACTCTCGCTGGCTCGCTCGCTCACTACGGAGATCAAAATGGCGGTGAAACATTGTGACAGTTTCCAAGTGGTACTGATTTTGGCTGTAATTGCGGCAGTTTTCAGCCTTTCGAACAAACAGCAGGGTAAGTGAATCGATACATCAAAGATTTAGTCAAATTGAGAGGGGAAGATCTCAAAAATTTCAGGAGTGTGGCTTATGAGAAGTGATCACGATGCCGGGTAAGCCCAAACCATAGGTGCAAGCGATGTGTGCAGGCACTGTGTGATGTGTATATGTAGGGTGTCAACATCGGCGCCTCACCTTTATTGCCTTGTTGACATTATTGCTCGTCGTTTATATAAATAACCCACACACGGTACGTTATGTATCGGAATATCGTCGATCATGTGCCCGTTAATCACCATCTGGGAGAGGAATGTAAGCCGAAACAAGTGTCCACAAGTTTCCATTTGACGTTAACAGGTGGTGTCGGCTTTATACGATCAAAATGTACGGACAACACCTTCAAACGGTTTACAACCAGGGTAAGCTTATTATTTCGCCGGTTGTTCTGTACACGCATATTTGTTTATAGTATATTATCGATATATGACTTTATCGAAAAGGGCCTTAGTGGTTTATCGGTGTATAATTGCTTCAATTGGAGTGTTATAATTACAGTGTACGATCATCGGCGACAGCTCATGAACTTACGTATTCATTTATCCAGCAAGCATGTGAGAGGGATTTTGTGTAGTTATGTAAGAATGACGACTTAAAAATGCTGTGGACAGTTGCATACACTCTCACTTGCATAGAAAAATCAAACCAATTTATGTGAATGTTTAGTGAACACTTTTCCGTAGCTGTCAATTTTTACGACCATTGTTGTTGAATAGCTAGTACTGAGGTATGAGAGAAAAACTACTACCGTTATTTGCATTCTTTCAGTTTCTGAGTTTAGAAGTGTGCCCTGTCTAAAAAATCTAGAAGTTGGCAGAGGTCAGGCTTTTAAGTGATATTTTGTGATAATAAGGCATGATATTTCATTGCAATACAAGTTATTGTTACAATGAAATTATTTTATTTAAGGCTGCTGTTTGAGGTCGTGATCGGCGCCTTTGTTCTTGCATTATGACATGCCTTACATACTTTTTCACAACAGTGTGAACACAGAGAAGGCATTTGTATGGCCATTCATTTAAAGGAGATAGGAAAAGATTTAATAATTTCATAAGATGTTAGGTTTCCATCAAGTAAGATTCAATAATTTTACCAGTAATTTGAATTGAAAGGTTTCATAAAACATTAAGAATTTCGCAGTCACTGAAATATTTGATGTTACTGGTTTCCAACAAAATTACAACATATAGAAAAACTATGCAGTTTGTGAAGGAGTGCAATTTGAAAAAACAAAAAAAAAATTTGAGTTTAGACCAAGAAAAATAAAGAGTTTGTTTCTCATTCTGGTGCGCGTTAATTCAGACCCCCGCGTCAACCTTTTTTTCTGCTCATGAGGAAATGAAAAAAATAAACACAGAAATACGTGGCAATCAGAATGCATAACAGTGATGTATAAAACAGAACTGCCAACAAAATAACTGACACTAACATTCCATTCAGAACTGTACACATATGTCACTGTTATATTATGCTGTCAAAACTGCATTGGTGCACTGAAAGTAAAACCGCAGAACTGTTGCTATACAAAAATACTAAAGCAACACTGCTGTGCATTTATCTCTGCATGCAGAGTATGTTGTTTTTTGTTTTTTGCATGTTCTTGTTGATTGAAGAATAAAAAAAATTGAGAGAAAAAAACCTGCGTCACCGCATCATTTTTGAAATATGTCCAGGATGAAAAACAAACTTTTTATTTTTCTTGGCCTTATCAATTTATTTTTACCTTCACACACCTCTTATTTTTCTTTTCTTTTCATCTGAAATATTTAAGTTAACAACATTCAAGGATACACCTGTTCCGTCTTCCAGTAGTTGATGAGAAAAAATTGATCTTAAATTTGTTCTTTGATGAGGGAAAAATTATGAAGTGTTTTTGTATTCACTGAATCATTAAAGGTATACAGTCACCTGTAATCTAAGTATGCCCATATATGGTTAAAGGGGCATTCCTTGGTATTCAAAATGCCCATGTGAGGGCGCTGTTCTTAAAAAGCTGCCACCCGCTTAAAATCCGATTGGTTAGAGTTTCTCTTTCCATGGTAGCTGTGGCAAAATTGGAACAGGTGACAGTATACCTTTAATTTAAAAGCTTTAAAGGTTGCAACATGAACAGATAAAGAGCCTTGTATTTTGACATGCTGAAAGCAAGTGAAACAAGTCTTGGAATTACTAGAAGAGGTTGGCCAAAATGTCTTGCTACTTATGTCTCCGTACAATATCCATCATGGTTCTGTGAATACCTAAATATTTAATCACAAACTTTAAAAAGCTATTTCTATTGTTTGCTGTGATTTTTGACGACACAATTGTATGGATGTAATTACAAAGGCCTAGATAACATGAAAAGAATTGTTTCAGGGTGACTGAAGATTGGTGGACACACCTTTGATTGTGAACAAGAAAGGATTTTCTTAGGGGCTCTAAATAATACTGATGGTGTGAGTGGGCTCCCTATGTTACCAATATTTCAAACAATTTTTTTTGTGTCCATTAAATCTTCAGTCTTGCCATTGTTTCTCAGAATTTCTGCTACCTTTGCCTATGGTGATTTTTTTCAGAAATGAAATCATTGAGATGCATCATGTACAGAATACTTCCCTATTGCAGTTCAAAGGGATTCATCAGTGATCGTATTCCTGCCATTTCTGTAAAAAGTGAACATATGATTCGGTGAAAACAGTATTGGATATGTTTCTGTTCTGTATGATTAATACCAGCAACAAATACACATTCAATGACATGGAACTATTTGGAAATTTACTAGCTCACAAAGAAGTTTTAAAAAAGGATCACACTCCAGTGCTTTATCATGCCCAGAAAACTCGTATTGATGCCTTACTCGTTTCCAAAATGATGCCGCCATGTATTGTACCTTATAACATCTTCACTGTTGTAAAATCACAGAGTCTAGGTATTCAGCAATTTCTTGAATGTTTCCTCAAGAAATGATGGGTCATATTTGACTTTAGGTAAATGTTTCTATTAAAATTTCTGGAAAGAAATGGTCATCACTGTAAAACTCTGGCTGCTTTAATTAAGACAGGACTTGGACAAGCTAAGGCTGATTTTTGTTCAGCACTGGAAAAGCAGAAGTATGGCGCTTGAATAAACAGAATGGGAGTATGTGCAAATTTCCTTTCTGTGTGAATTCAATCCACATTTCATGTACATGTAAAAATGTCAGAAGATATCACAAAGCACTTCAACACAGAGCACAAAATTGACATTTTACAAGTATTCCACTCAGTGATATCACTCAGTACCTGATATTTGGTCACTTTTTGACAAAACTGTGTTTTGTTACGTTGCAAATCAGCTTCAACTAATAATTCCCCTGTTCTTTATTGCAGCCTGTAAAATAACTCATTTAATTTCAAATAGTATCTGACAAGGTTAACCCTGTGGCATGCCACCCACATATCATTTCCGACATATCATTTCTCAACTCTTATTATATGTGGGTTCCGTCATGTCATGTAAAAAAACCTGTGTTGGCATTCAAATATACGATTTATTCCCGACCACACAACCACACTAGTCGATGGATATTGTTCTCAATGGATTATAATTGTCATTGAGGAGAGACAAAAGATCATGGTTGATAGACATAATGGGGTCAAGCGGAGTGCCAAAGCTGAGATTGTGTTCATGCGATCCAGTCAGTGTGGCGCAGGAGATCTTCAGAAATTTAAATTTAGCTTAACCAGGCATGATTTTTCTTGCTTCTCTATTTATATTAAACTTTGTACTAAAGCAAAAGACACTCATTGTGCTGATCCACGCACTTTTGAAAGATGTCTTCATGAAATGGGAATTTACAAAATTTGAAATTTATGATTTTTCATATCTCTAGAGATATTGCTCTGTACATGATATGAATCAATCTAATGCATGACCCTAGTGAAAATGTTATCATTTGATAAATAAAAACTACATAAATTGATAAATTGTTGAAGAGATGTGTTATGAAATTAAATTTTTGAATTGTCTGCCAGTCTCTCAAAACACCTGATATCATTTTAAGTATCAGTCACTTTCACAGAATGTTAATAATTTTCTTACTATATTTCATGTTTACCGTATGGTATATCATTTTATATTCTGGAGAAAAACTGTTTTATGACATTGAATTCAATTTATAACCAGGACTTTTGGAACGGTGACTCTTTTAAATGTTATGTTACTATTTTATGTAAGAATCTGGAATTTTATTGCTAATATTTAAATCAGCTTTTGTCTTTATTAAAGTGAGTGGTACCTTTGGTAGTAATTCACTTGTACGTAAGAAATGAGATTATGTCTCTGGCATTCTTCCAAACAGCTGTACAACACTGTTTATGTACATTGTAATGGGCTACTCAGTGTCATACATTTCATCTCTCTGATATACTTCATTCAAAATTTATATTTTTTACTCTTCCCGATGGAAAGAATGCTTGCCCAAGATAATTGGATCACAGTTTTGTATCAGTGAAACCATAGCAATTGATGCCATAGCAACAGTGATATCAATGAAACCATAGCGACTGATGCCATAGCAACAGTAGCTTGGTAACTGATTCCTAAGGCTTGCAATTAATGGAATTTACAGAAAACCATTCAACCTGGGTCAAAGACCTGATATATAGATATTTTGGTTTTCACATTATGTCTTTCAGACCTTGGTGATGAGTACACTTTTCTGATGTCTGGTGAGCAACACAGCATGCAGAATGGAATTGCAGATATAAATTTTGATGCTGAAAAAGATTATTTAACAAGGTTCAAACGAGACACAGCTGATGGATCATCAACAATGCCACCTGAAGTCATAGAAGTTCTGGTATGGAATTTGTGTAATAAATCAAAGTCAGTGTTGGAAGGGGATTTTTGCTTTGTCAAGGAAAAAATGAAATACCCTTCACAGTGTAAGAAATTTGTGGAAAACAACATGCAGACATACTAGCAAGTAATTTTGCTTTATAATACTAGATCAAAGTAGTGTGTCTCCTGATATATACTGGTATGTTTTGCAAACTATGTAGACAGCATCTGATACTATATGACTCGATCTTGGCAACCAAAATGTTTAAATTATTTCCTCCGAGCTATCAAGCAGGTATTACCGTAGAATTTCACTGATCCAGCAGAAAATGTTTCTCACCCAGACAGGCGTGCTCGGCAGTAATTTCCTACTCTAGCCTTCAGGAACCTAAAAACCAACAGGAAAGCATAAATATTAAGTAATGGAATGTCTTCTGAGACCTGTTGTTTTGCTGTTTAAGGTTAAATACTAGCAATATTTTATAATCATTGTCTAACTCTGCACTTCCCTTGTTTTGTCAACCAATCTATCACTAACAAGAATAAGAACAGTACTCCTGAAAAAAACAGTACATTTCCTCAAAAGATACAAAATTAACAAATGACTTAATGATCCTTTTAAGTGAGAGGGCAATGCAGATAATAAAGATGTTCGTCAACAAATGCAATACAAAAATCTGAAACCAAGGCTGGTTGTTTCTGTGTGTCTACGTTATGAAAAACATTTCGTGGAACCTGGATGACACATATGTTGTTGTCAGTCAGTATGCTAGTTGTTTGTTGTAGGCTTTACGTTTTTAAATTGAAAGTGACGTTTCCCATGAGAAACTTTTGAATTTAAGGAAGGCATCCTACAACCAAAGCACTGATATGCAGTGTTTTGACCGGAAAGGAAAGAAGCATATACAAATAAAAGGTAAACAAAGAAAAAACCTTCAAAGAGTAAAAATAGAATATTTTGGAATTGGATATGTGGCTAGATTTTGGAAAAGCAGCCAGATGATAGTAATACAAAATGAATTGCTCAGCAATATATGTGCTCGATGTACTGTTTAAATAACTATGATGTCAATAAATGTACGCGTACTTAAATAAATATGATGTCAATAAATTAATCAACGTTATTTAATATGCCAGTATGCACTGTATGGTGATCTCAAACGATTTTAAAGTAGCCTTCTTCGACGTTATGATTTTATCAGCTACAAGGCCATCACTCATACCACACACCTATTCATGATTTTATCACCTGCAAGACAATCACCCACACCACACATTGAATGCTATGATTTTATCACCTACAGGACCATCACACATACTACACATCAAGGTTCATAACCCAGGGAGATGATCTTTGGGTTGACCTGGACAGAAGAGGGACCGAACATGGCAAACTGTCAGACAGGCATCTTACAGCAGTGGTGAGTCACAGTGTTTACAGTTACTTAGCTGCTTTGCATATCAGCTGTTTCTGTCTGTTACAGCACATTTCATTGGCTGCAGGATTGCATGCGTCCTACAAGACAAATTTTTCGCAATATCTAATTTATGTTATCACCGAGGTAAACCAAATATGGGTGTTAGACATTTATACTTCAGAGCATGTGTGTGTTTGTGTAAGGCAGATATGTAGGTGTGTATTGTCTTGGTGCCAGTGTAAGCCACATCAGGTACATACAGTGTATCTCTGAATGAACTTCACAATAAATTATAATCAATGAAAGTTATGCATCTGCCAGTTGCAGATGATTAAGAGGCAATTTTTTATATTCCAAGTCTAAAGTTTTCTGTCGTTAATATCTCTTGTCATCAAGCACTGTCTTATAAAATTTGCTGTCATTCTCAAAGTTAACAATGCAGTTTGATTCTAAGAAAATGGATTAATTAATTATCATTTCATGCACATCTTATGGTTTTATGACAAATATTATTATAATAATATAGTTTTCTGGAACAGTTCTGTGTCAATCAGGGTAACACACAGTGTACAGTATGTACCTCGGGCTATTTTTTTCAATCTCAAGCATGCAGTTTTTTACCATTCCTAAGGATCTACAATTCTGCAATTCTGAGTAGCGCGTGAAAAGTAATAATTTGACTTTAATATTTCAGCAAGTGTCATAAATGATTCAATTCTGTACATTGTATTGCCTGGAGGACATCACAACATTTATTCTTACAAGTAGCAATATTACTGTGGGTGTGGCCCTGACAGACGCTACAGAGACATCGGTAAAATAAATAGGTACACTTTTTTACACATTGGCATCCAATGGATGAAAAAAATATTGACAGTGCAATACAAAAGCAGAAACAAATTATTATAAATGCAGCAAAGTGAAATTGAATTTTCCAAAGTGGCTTATCCCTCGTTTAGAATGTCTTGACCTCATCGCAAAGTTGTTAGTACTTAAATGTGACTGGTCAGTAGTGCAAGCAGGCAGTGGTTAGCTACTTCAGCTCCCTTTTTTCTTTTCAATTCAGAGAAAGGGTTACAAAGGTTGGGTGAGAATGCATGACTTCCTTGGTTGTTTGACCTTTGCAACAGAACAGTGCACAGAATGAATTGGATAAAGAGGAGAGGAGAATGTTGAACGGTTTCACAAACAAAATTGAAATGCACCTAGAAAAATGGGCAAGACTGACACACTCTGGGCCCATACAGAACCATTTTTCAAATCACGATAATCTTGGGCATTGTGTATTTACTTACAGAGGAAAGACTACCTGAGAAAACCCAACTGTTTTCTCAAGGAACGGTAGGCTGGGCATTATTCAGGTACTCTAAAAAGTAGTGGAGCTTCCGATAAAAATACTGTATTTTTGTTTTCCGATGAAGGTAGTGTGTCCAAACATTTTTGGTCTGACTCAAACCAAGAGGCTGCATAATGCAGTTACATGTATTGATAAGCTTTGCATTCAGAAGTCATGACCTCATGAATATTCATGATACAAAAAACCCCCAAATCAAAGAAAATTGCTAAAAGGAATACAATTAACGCTGCATGCACTGCTACGTCAAGAATTCTCCAGAAAAATTTCTGCACCTCAGAGTCCTTGAACTCTTCCATGTAACTTGTTTACAAAACATATTCATATATTCAGTGCCTTCATAACAGACCAGGTTCAAAATCAGTGGAAAATCTTCCCTTCTGTGATGTATTTGATAGAATTGTCAAATATGGACAAATTTTTCTTCCAGGACTTTTGCAAGATGAAATTTTAATATTTATTGATGTTATCATCAGGTTTCTTGTTGAGGAAGGTGCCGTGTACGGTACTTGGTAATTCTCTTTTATACTCTTCATATGTGGCATGAAGACTTTTCTGATGACATGAAGTCGGTCCATCTGGATTCCATAGAGAAGAATTCTGTAGTCTCCTATAATGTCTGACACAGTCTTTGTAGAAATCACCTGATCAAGTTTCCTTGAATTATTACAGACATTCTGTCGGTCTCCACTGGTAATAGGATGGATTAAAGTTGTCTGTTATATCATACCTACTGGCAGTAAGGTGTTTTTTTCCTCTTCCATTACTAGTATTGATGACATCCATGGTGAATATGGCGTTTTGCAACCACCAGAATTTCACAAAAAAGTTAAAATAATCGAGAATGTGTCCAAAAATCTCAACATTCAAGCAAAGAATAAAAATATGAAGTCATGAGTTTTACATATTTAAATGAAGGTCACAGACATACTATGAATGTTATTGCTTGAATCATCAGCATTGTTATAAGCTTTGTTTCATCCCTTAATGTACATGATAGATTTCCCAAAGATTACAGTGGTATGAAGATAAAAGCATTGTAAAACCTACACATGGACTGTTAGTCAATGACAAAGCCCTAAAGTGTGGCAACTGATCATATATAAGCATAACAAACAACAGCAATTATTTTTACAGTGAGATCAGCAATGCATATAATATCGTCAATTTGGCTAATTGTGTAGATTTGAGACGGGTGTTAACACCTGGGTCAGGGTTTTATGATTGATTTTCAAAATGCCTGAAGCAGATTTCCCATTGATGTATTTCAACCTTGCATTTCAAAAGTCTACATCGGCGGTAAACCTCAATTTCAAGACCCAATCTTTTGAATCAAAGTACGGAAACTCAGTGGCAAGATTTTTATATAAAATTTTTATTTCTCAGTTTGTTAAAAAAATCACTCTACAATGATAGACACACACATGCACTGCATATGGCAATGTTGGAATAAATAAATAAATTAGTCTTCAAATCATGACAAAATACCATGTATGCCATGCATGTCTATTTATAATTTCATATGATGAAAGCACTCAAAATAGATTCGGCATTGTTATTCATGTTTAATCAAATTTACAATCAATTGTGGACAAATAAACTCTCATGTATGTCTCTGACAAGCATAACACCATTTACCGACTAAACCCAGCTGATCAACGACATACCTGCAAAGAAACATATTACGACATGTATGTGTTCATAATATTTTCAAAAATTTTTTTAATGTGCATGAATTTGAGTTTTGGGATGGCATCGACAAGCATTTTAACAGTAACGTCCTCATAATATATGAAATAAGACTTAAAGACAGTGAAGTATAGAAAAGCTGGGCTACAGGATTTAATGTTTTTGTTTCCAAGAAGAAATGAATAAATAAACTGTTTATTGAAATAGCAAATCAGCTGGGAGTGCTGGGCGCTAGATAGATTTTAATGCGATAGCATTGACGTATCATACTGGTGAGATTTGAAAAATGAGGAATCATTAGACAACATATTTAGAGATTGCAGTGAAATTTCAATGGATAGTTTGAGTTGCCATTAAATTAATTGGTATCTTCTGCCAATTGAAAAGTACTCCCAAGGAACAATTCAGCTATTTCCTGAGATAGAAAAGTAATTTCATACAATCTAGCCACATCTTATTTGCTACAAATAATTCACCATGGAGATTGACCTGGTCACGATGGGCCAATCTTTTTGCTTGCAGTTACATCAAGTAGAATACATCATAACGTATGGTGTATTGTCTGCAAACATTGATAATTTTGTGGAATCCTTGTGTTAAGCATCTGGAAAATGAAACTCAAGGCTCACAGTATCAAGTGATTGCCTCCACTATATGTACATCAATTGACATAATAAAACATGCCAATAATTATATTAAAACACCCACATAATTAAATTTTGAAGTTAACATCTAAAACAAAGAGGGTAATTAAAGCATAATGTCATTTTTGTTGGTTCATTCTAGCTGTGCCCACCGTCTGAAGCAGATCTGTTCTTTGTAATCGTATTTTGTGGTTGGGTTAAACCATTGTTCAGAGAGACAGGGGTGAAAGTGTAACCATATGCAGCTGTACAAGTGAGGGACAGTTCTCCAGATACCATTGAAATGTATGTCACGATCTTATCTTGCGCTCTATTTGCGATGCTTCCCGTTCTGGTTCTGCGAATGTAGTTTGACCTGTAAGGAAACACGGAGAGATTCCTTGAAAGAACCGATTTAGTGCATACTGCAAAGCTGTGTGTTTTCTGCTACGCTGACCTTGAAAATGTGTAGGCTTCAGGGTACAGAGTCTATTGACCGTACATGATTTGCACTAGAGATACATTGAGTATGTGGGGAAGATCGATGAAGCAATTTGATCACCAACTTTGAAATTACTTCCTTAGGATAGGAAAATGGTGAAGCCAAATAAGTACTGGTACCGGTAATTGCAGTTTTCAAATGCTTGGCTCAAATTTTGGTGTAACATGTTATCAAAAAAAGATACATTTAACACCTGTACATTTATTGTTGCATGTTGAATATGTATATCATAATTGATATAATTTAGATCCATGATTTTGTCATGGTCGTCTCACAATTAGATGTATCAGAAAACTGTTCCAGTGAAAAAATTTGTCAGAAATCTACAGAGCAGTATTACTGGAAATGGAAATGTGACATTATATTGCCTTCTCTTTGAATTATCCCAAATTGTGTAATATGATGATCATAAAAACTATACTTCCATGGCGATGGAAAGGAGATTTTATCATGTTTTTCCATCGTATTACTCTGCAGAGATGAATTTTTGGTACTGAGTCTGTTCTGTTGCGTCATGACAGCCCCATCTGGTTCACATGTGATACTGTGTCTGATGCAGATACATGTACAACTCAAGGGCCGGGTGAAAGTCCTGTACGTACCGTATACCCATCTCGTATATGATTAATTGATGCTGTCCTGTGTATTAATTCACTGACTTGGGACCATGTATATGCCGTGTAACATGTGAAGGCATTCAAATGCTTGTTCTTGTTATCCAAGAGAAATATCTCACTAAAATAGTGCTGTTTCTGTATACCAACCTTTACAAAACAAACACGGACCAAACAATAACTATTATGTAATTTTTATTTTATTTTTTTTTATCATCAGATAAATTTAGTAGGATTGTATTACCTTCATATATTTCTTGTTTCTTAGTTGAGGTGATTGATTGTGAGATCTATGTAATGTCAAGATATACAAATTATTTTTAGTCATGAAAAATGATTTCATGGAGGGATGCACTGATAAGCAGCGGATTGTGTTACAGAGAGTTTGATGTCTTATCTGCCCAAGCATGGCAGATGATTGAAACATGTGGTTTAAAATTACCATGAAATATTGATACAAGCTAACTCTAATACACGGATGATGCTGTCACATCACTGTTTCGCTCATATCATATGCCTGTGCCGTCTGTCCAGTGAATTGCAGTAATCTGACAGACCATTAAATATTTAGATGGGGATGGTAAGGATGTAGCAAAAATATTCCAAAATTTGACAATTTTTCTATTTTTGATTTTGCAATATTGCATGCATGCTATTGTTTTACAGAATTTTATTACCTTTTTCCTGTTGACTTTCATGTAAATACTAGGGACAGCTGCAAATTTTCTGATCACTTTTGATCTCCTGTTCCCCCTCCGTCCATTTTTGCCCACCCCTTCCTAGACATAATGGTCATGACAACCCTTTGATGACCACCATTGACAATGACTTTTAAGAAAGGGAAAGATTGAAACTGATCAACAGACAAGTCACCAGTAGCTCTCACTCTATTACACCTCTGAGTGTTTGATTTTATTTAACGGTTCCATAAATTATTTGCCGTGTGACATTAATGTCATACACAATGCACATAAGAATCATTTACATCACGGATATCAGTGGCACTTATAATACACCATTCGTTAGAGTTACTGCAATCATTTACCAAGAATGTGATATGAGTTTACATGTAGATAAAATTTTATTGCATGGCAATCTTAATTAAATTGTACGTTCCATCGCAGTATATACAAGTGTTTGTGAAAAAACTGATATCGTTTGTAATGGATGTGGGGTACAGAAAGTCAAATGTGAATGTCTTTATTGCAGTCATTGGCATTTAAATTTTAATGATAATGACATTGTTAGAGTTGCATCACACTGTATGGCACTGCACTGTACATGTATACAGGTTAGGTACATGTGCTGGTATGGTGAGTGGTCTGAGATAGCATATGCAAGTATGCATGGTTAAAACTTTGAAGTGATATGATTGTATCTAACCTACATTTTCTAAATGTAACCGTAGTTTCACCATTTGCCCATAAAATAGCGAATTCAGTCACAAAGTTCCACACTGACGTGTCTCCAATTTCACTTCACATTTAATGATCTCTCTTTAAAAAATCAGATAAAATAGTAACAGAAGAAAATTCACCAGAAGACAGATTTATTGCCCATTCAAAGCTTTCATTATCCCAACAACTAGTGGCATTGAAAGTATTGTTCTGTTTCAAGTTCTCTCGACAAAAGTTGATCATTATTACATTAAAGGTACACAGTCACCTGTAATCTAAATATGCCCATATATGGTCAAAGGGGCGTTCCTTGGTATTCAAAATGCTCATGTGAGGGCGCTGTTTTTAAAAAGCGGCCACCCGCTTAAAAACTGTGATTGGTTAGATTTTCTCTTTCCATGGTAAATTGGAACAGGTGACAGTATACCTTTAACGTGGATTTAATTACTCTACTATGGACATTGTAATCAGAATTTAATTTGTAGCCAAAACAGAAACTAACTCACTACTGCGCAGACTCACAGGTAACGCTTTCAATCGCAAGGGAAACCTTACCTGGGTTGCGTATGAAATAGGAGAGACACAGAGAAACTATTACAAATTATTGTATTTTTTAAAAATTCACTGACTTGAACCAAATCTAAGTTTGGCATTGCATTCAAGTGGAAATTTTATCGCCTGATGGTACTGGCCAAATTAACTAAGTTACCGTACTGAACATTGCAGCCTCGATAAGCACTCCGACTAATCCTTGTTATCACATCACTGAAAGGGCAACATCATAAAAGCAATTAAACGTTGAAAGGTTAATGCAGCCATACGGTTTCAATGTCAGTCTTTTGCCACAAAGAACGCTGAGAGAACATACCCGCAGGTATTGGTTCAGGAACCCTGGTAACATAGTTAGCAGTTTCCTAATATGGTGACTTATACACAAAGAGATCCCTAGTAGCATTTGCTGGTTTATTGCCTTGCAATAAAAACACTAGGGCTGATGTGCAGCGTCTCAGAAACTATTATCCAATTGGATGGCTGAATCTTACCATTATAATTAAATAATACAAATAGACTCCCTAAGTTGCTGTGAATAGTGATAATTGACCAATCAGAAATAACCTACCGAGCACGCTGCACATCAGCAGAAATACTATAGTGTAATATATTCAATAGAGAAACTAAAGTTTATTCTCTGATAGTCAGAGTAATTTGGTAGTGTTTTCTGGAGGTTTCTTTCACAAGGCGGGGAGTGTTGCTCTCTGCTTGAAAATCTGTGGGGGATTTAATTGGTTCTGATTGAGGGAGACTGTAATGAATTATGCAAATTTAAGTTATGCAAATTAAGATTATGTTAAAGGTATCAGCAAATTAAGGTTTAATACAGCATTGATCAAATATCAAATAAAAGACAGTCTTTCAGCTTATCTCATCCTTCTGCAGATAGTGGATAACATCATCTGTATGATGTTACATCATAGACAGTAATGAAGTGGAATGCTACTCTGTATAAATCATAATGTCAAATCTCATAGCAGAAGGGCAATATGTCGCCTGTTTGTGATAATTTGAAGGGGAATTTTGATTGGATAGGGGATTTACACAATCACACGTCCTGGAGAACAACTTATTCGGTAATGTCTGCAGTTTAGCCAGGAGTTAATGCCTAAACATATATGCTAGTAGTAGTATAACAACTTTAAAGATTTCTCAGAAGGCGGAGTGATATTGATTGGTAGGTGTGCAAATTGTCTATGTATGAGTATATCAGGTATATGTTGCAAAATGGACGTATCCCTTCACATCCTTGGAAAATAGTTCTGTGCTAATATTATTGGTACATTAAAGGCTGTTGAAATCTTGCTAGTATTGATCATGGAAGATAAAAGCAACCTTAGTGACATGATCAAATGATAATATTATTCTTCCATAATTCAACCAACTACTGTAGGTGTTATTTTCTGTCTTTGAATACTGGTATGCATCACCGTACATTGACACTGCGTAATTATTTTTCGATATTCTAGTAGTTATCCTGAGCATAAACTACATCCTTTTATTTTCCATTGCAGGCCACTGACCTGTCTTTCACATTTCCCTATTACGGGCACAATTTGTCATCTGTTGTTATGGCAACAGGTGGTAAGTACCAAGATACGGTATTTACATACACATACATGTTTTGATTAGCAATTCAAGTAGGTGTACTAATTTCACATTTCTTTTGTATGTTGTTGACATAAAAAAGAAAAAAACATATATGTACAAGTATAAGAATATACAGAGTCAGTAGGGTTAGCAATGTTTTCAATTTATTGGAGACTGTATAGTAGGAAAGAAGGATAAAAAATGAGATCTTACGATAGGGAAACTAATAAATGGAGTCTCTGAAAGGGTTTTGTGAGCACTTACTGTGTTCATACATGTAGAAATGTTATATGCAAATTGAGCTAAGAGAGGATTTCAGCAGCACAGTGATAATTAGCCACTTTACAACAGTTTGTCATGGATGAGCAGTCATGCAAAGGCTCTGAAGTACTTCCTTATTGCATTCGACCTTGCTGTCTGTGTTTATAGAACATTCCTACATACACATGATACACATGATGTGCTGCATAAATTAGCATAATATATAAGACTGTATTAGAGAAACGCATTTATAGTTGACATTTCTATGAATTTGTGGTATTTTATGTTTGCGTCTTAAAATATATTGAAAGAAAGGGGAAATAGCTTCAAATCCGTTTTTAGAAAGATACAAAATAATATATTTCTAGAGCAATGTATTTATCAGTTAATGTCTGTCAAAGTGCAACAAATGTATAACAGTATTATACAGTATAAGGTTAAACATTTGAAAATTAGCATATGGGATATTAGCATGATGTAAGCTAATCATTATTTTAGGAAGGTGTGTTATTTTTATCTTGAAATGAAAACTGAAAAGCTTGATAATATCACCTTCATACATCCTGGACAAGTTCCCTTTTTTCCAAGAGATAGCCAGATATTTTCAGCCACAAGCCTAGATCAGATGGCCTAACTTTCAATCAACATCTCCATTATCTTTACAGCGTCTCTGCTTTGTACCCCTTGAATATCCAATTTGCTCTAGCCCCCACAGATTTCAGTGGGATGATTGGAATCATGCCACAGATAAATGGGGTACAATCTGGGGTTATGGCAGACCACATAGCTTACAGAGTTGAGAATTAACACAATACTCAAATACCTGTACGCAAACCCTCATATTCTTAATTGAAAAGTTAAATTCTATCTTGCAACTAGCATGGTTACTAAGCCCGCAGGTCAAAGCTTGTGATCCCTACCCTGTTCCATTTTACACGAGTCAAATTAAACATAGCTTGTCATCGTAACCTGTGCACTACCGGTGAACCAAAGCTGATGAGATCACTATATTGTCTATGGGAAAGGTCGGATCACCATGTACCGTGGACCTGGTGAAATAAACTCCATGGATTATCTATCATATTGAGAGCTCATGCTGCAGAAACTGATCACCCATGTAATTTGGATCAAAGAAAACAACAATAACTTTCATTCGATGATACAACACATTCAGTTTATTGTTGAGTAACTTTTGAGGTGTAGTGAGTGTATAGCTCAATATCTTTCCCCCGATGTACTGAGTATTTTCAAGAAATTCTATTTTTCATTCTATGCAGGATTTCTGTACGTCGGATCATTTATGCATAAATGGTTGACAGTAACACAGTACATAGCTCCGTTGATGGGTAACTTTAACCCAAGTGCGAATGATACAGCGACAATCAGATTCCTTGATACAGGTATGTGCAGTCTGTTAACCATACAAAGGTAAACCGCTTCATCCCGCGTTGACAATCAAATGCATTGAGGTGGTCAGTAGCTTGAGCTTTTGTACTGACAAGCAATCTTATACTTCTCTGCCTGATAATTCCAAACTTTTGAACTGTGGTTACTTTCGATGAATATTGTTTATCCACATCTTGCTTTGCAATCACAATTATGTTATGAGGTGTTTTTGACGGAATATATAAAAACAACACTTTCAATGGTATACCCTTCCACATCATTTTACAACATTTTAAGGTTTTCCATGAATTCTGATACAGCATGTAAGCCATTTCAATTTTTTTGTTTAAGCTCTTGAGAAAAAAAGTTACCTTACAATTCAAAGTAATCACTCTCGACTGTACAGCAGAAATTTTACCAGGTTTCTGTTTTCCATTTACCTCTACCATATAAGTACAGAGCTAATTTTCCCTATAAACCTTTGCATGAGTTTGATTGGAACAGGATAATCATATCAGTGTAAACATTTCCAGTATCAATTGTACTGATATTCCTCATAAACAACAGTTGTTTTTCTTCAGATGAAATATCCGCATGATTAGACCAAACAATATGTTTCATTTTGCTTCTTGAGGACTGGCCATACGGTAGCAATTGAATAAGATCCAACTAATCATTTGGTAAGGTTTCATAGCCTTACTTTCATTACATGGGATTATTTGTAGGGTTTCAAATGATTGATCAATTTCACGAAATTTTTCACTTAACTATGACAGGGTCAAGTTTTACCTGTGAATGGAATCGTGTTCAACTTCACGATCAGGCAAATGGTAAGTCCCTCCCTCACCCACACAAAAAAATATCTCACAACTTTGGCTAAGTGCTAATGTGTCGTTGAGTAAATGTGATCTATAGTACTCAATATTGATTTCGGTTTTCTGCAGTTGTACATACTGTTACTTGAGTTCAGGGAATGCATTTCGTGACCTAAAAATGTCTTACGTGTTTACCTGTCTAATTCACACTTTGCAAGCCTTTTGTTATTTATTGAATTTAAATTTGTTGAGGAGTTTTGCTTTCTCTTTAATCTCACCAGGAATATGCTTCATTAAACATTTTGCCATATCTAGTGTGCTTGAATGTAAAATATTTTGATCATAGACATCAGCATGAGCGTATTCCTATCACAGAATATCATCCTAATGATATGATGATGTTTAAAGGCAGTTATTATATGGCGTTAATTTTATACCAGTAGATGTGTTTGATCCAAAACACAGTAATATTGAGAGTTTACAAAATGACCGTGGGAGTGATCTGTGTAATATGTGGTATATGTCATAGCCATCATAAATGAAAAACATTGTTTATTAAATGCTGATCTCTACATATTAAGTTAGACTGATCATCATATTGACATGTACGCTACACTGAATGCTCAAAAACAAGGTTATAATTTTCCGAGTGTTTTGTTTAAATCAGAAATTACTGACTGATATTGGAGATTTGGCAAAAAGCAAGGTTCCATTCGTTGATAATTTGTTACAGCATCTCGACTGTTCTTGTAAGGCTAGACTCATTGTCTCACATGGATTAATATTCCGTACATTTGTAATACTCTCAAAAGAGCATGTTATATGATTCATAACTGATATGACTCAAAAAAAGATTTCACTTCTTTCCGATGCCTTGTGAACACTGTCTCTTCACCTCCAAAGCAAATCAACTCTGATTTAACAGACTTTTGACTATATTTGCCTTGTACATCTGAGAAAGCGTTCAAGCAATTATTAAAACAGAATTTCATATTACATTAAGGTAGTATACCGGTATGTGCCTCAAACTTTAAAGATTTCAACTTTGTTTAAGGAAACTTTCAACCATTATCTTTTAAAATGGAAAAAAATTCTAATGAAGGGTTGTCTTGCAAATTTTGGTACTAATACCTTAAATTTACCAATGTTGGAAATTCAAAGTGGCCGTCAGCCCTGTGTTAACTTTAGGGGAAGAATTAAAATTTTAATTTCACAAAAATAAAATCTTCAAAAATGAACCCACACACAATAGGTAGATCATAATACATGATATGTAGCACTAAAAAATTGTTCAGTCCGAATAAGTGTCCCTGAGGCGCTTTTTCCTTAAAAGATAACAAAATAATCAATGAGACAATAACATTATTTTTTCGCTTTGTTATGAAGTGGGTACTTTCACCTTTCAAGTGACGCTGAAGAAAAATGGCACAATTGTACTGGCATATAGAGATGTAAGTCAAGCATTTTGTTTTGCTTTGTTGTTGCCAGTTTTTCCCCGAAAAAAAAACAAACCAAAGTTTGCAAATGTGTGTGAAAGAAATGTGTGACTTTACATAAAACCATTCTATATTATAAAACAGCTGTGCATTGATATTTGATGTATTGGTGCGAGTGTGATAACAAAATGACATTTTTCTTTTTATTCATTGAATTCTTTACTATCAAAAACTTGTTTTTAAATTCTTTCCTTTAAAAAAAATAATATTTTGAAATTTAGGCTATTGAATAACAAATGACCGATGTCTTCTGTTGCTAGATTCCTATTCCTGTGAGTCAAATCAAGGACAAATCACATCCCGTGAAAGTAGGTGTGGCAGACGCCTTCTACGTGGATGAACAGATCTATAAAAGTGAGTAGACTTGCCCCTTCAATCAACACTGTTTCACATTACGTTTCTCAGAAGTATAAATTTTACATCACAGAAACTCATAATATGTTGTTCTGCAACTCACGACTTTCTCGTTGTATTTTTATAGGGACTGTTAAAATTTGCATCGGGCTGTTAGTGTCCTGCATCATGCAATACTCTGTACCGTAAAAATAAAAGTTAATGCCCCTCACGGTACATTAATTTCCATCTTTTCTTCTTTCAGATTACTATCGGCGCACCATTTATGAGTATCACGACGTTGCTTTGAATAAGTCATTTGTTGCCTCCAGGACTGCGTTTATACTGGAACCACTGCCTAGTAAGTATACCCTGCAGAACTGTTTCAGAATGTCTTTCTCTGCATACAAAAAATGTGCAGACCATCTGTAACAGCTTCTCTGTTGCTGTAATACACTCAAACACACACACACACACACACACACACACAGATATAAACATAAAACATTAACTTTAGCAATTACTCTGCATAGTGAATTAGGGAAGATAAAACGCCACACACATGTACAAATATAAAACACAAATCATTCATTTCTTGTAGTAAGACTGTATACAAAAATAGGGCAAATACCAAAAAAAAAATGACCCACAGGTAAACAACTGTCTCATGCAACCATACATAAATATTATTATAAAGTGAAATGGCTCAAGTGCATTGAATTTGATGCTTCACAGAGGGAACATGTCAATGTTCATCATTTGTGATCGGAGATTCGAAATATCACGACATTGCAGGTTGCGCATGTAAATTTTGTACGGAAAGAATACTTTTTAACAATGCAAAAGCAGGATTTTCAGAGATAAATGCTTCTTTGTGAAACGTATGTGTATATGTACATCATTTCTATTGAAATTGGCAAAATCACTTTGATAATACTTGGTACTGCACTGCACTTGCTGACATGAGCTTTACCATGGCAACAACATCAGTGCTGTATATTGTACATGTGAGTTGTGTGTGAGTTGCAATTGTATGGATGCTGGATTACCACAAAGCAATCATCAAATGTGATGATCTGTGTGACAACAAACTCAATGTTCTTTTGAACTCAATTTCACTGAACCATACACTTTAAATCCCCAGGAAATCTATGTTATACTCTTACATTACTTGCTATCTGGACGAGAGAAAAACTCTCCTTTAAAACAGAATTGACATCAAAGCTATCCACCATTGGAATGTGACAAGAATAAATATTCTTTATGTGTATATTTCACAAGTAAATGAATTTAGTTGTCAAATGTTATTGAATTTGCAGAAAAAAAATTAAAATTAAAGGAAAAATGTACAAAAATATTTAAAGGGAAAGCACTGAACAAATCATGCTTCAGGATAGAAATACTTTTTTATTTCTTGTGGCAAAAGTTTGCCACCAGATATAAAATCAGGTGGCAATTATGACAAATCTGGTGGCAGTTTAACACATCATGTGATCGGTATAATACAGCATTTTGTCATTGCCACATACTCATTCTAATTTATAAATTCTTGAAAATATGGTGAGTACACGTCACAAAAAGTCAACCCATACTGCAGGCCTCAAAAAAAATGTTTCAAACTTACTAACCGTAGGACACGTGAATTTCATTTTTACTTGCCCGAGAGGAAAAATTACTTGCCGTAAATTTCTAATAACTGTACCAGTAATTTGTAACAGAGAGCAAGAGTTTGGCCATATGAAGTGAATTCAAAGAGGGAAAAAACAGATTCAAACATGAACTACATGTACATCTTGTTAAAATGCAGGACTATTACCAAATCTGAAATGTAGCTGAAGAAATGTGAGAATACTTTAGTCTTTTCTGTAGATTTGGCCATCTCGAAAACATCCTTGAATTTGGAATTTTTCCACAACCTAATCCAAATTAAAATCTTTGCATAAGAGTAATAAGCTTGTGTGATTTACAATGTGCATGGCTGGCTGCTGCTCTTTATTATCACGCTGAGATCACAGACAACTGCTCTGCTAGTAGTAGTGTTTATCTTCCAATGCATACGCACATGTACATCTGCAACCCTTTTAACTGTTTACATGTTTGCTCACTGAGCACAGCAGTCTTTCAAAGTTTTATTTTGATAAATGTATTCATCAAGAGAGCAGATTCAAGTTTCGTTTTCGTTACTCTTCAGTGCAGATTTGTTTTCTGTAAGTGAGAGCCGATCCCTAACAACCAAGGTCACGTAATTTGAAACTGTCTGCATCTCACGCACTACGTAGCTGCAATATGTGGCCTCCTTGGTCGACTGAGCCCGTTTCGACTAGTCGGCTACGATGTAAACTTGTATTTTTTCAACAGGGTGTTGATTTACGTTGAGCAGTAAGCATTGCCGAGATCCATGGCTTCGAATAAGTTTACATCCATTTACCAAGCACATGATGCAATTACACTATCGCGTGAAGCCGATCGCGATCGACTGTCATACGACTCATACACTTGCACTAAAGAGAATGGCAACCACTGTCAAGAGCATACCACTTTACGGCACACCCTTTATTGTACTTTATGATCAAGATCCCAACTGGGATACGATTTCAGTAAAGGCTTACTTTACTTTACTTTACTTACAAAACAGTGAGTTCACTCCATGTCGATGTCGTCGGAGAGAACATGTCGCAAAACTCTATTTTTACGACTTTTTTGTGTTTTACAACAGCAAGAACGATTTTGCGATATCGGGCCGATTTTCAAGGGTTTTCAGAAAAAATTTCTGAGAGTTGAAGGACTTACAATGATTGTAGGCGTGTACAGACCTAATGAAATACGTTTCAAGCTTGAATTGTCCAGAGCTAAGTTAATTCAACCGCTGGTGCACTTGCCCGTCGGACGGGAACTTCCGGGGAAGCATATTAATTT